>NW_022108124.1:18654611-18657711 GCF_000313985.2 Echinops telfairi | reverse complement strand
ATAATGAAAACGAGCCCCCGTCGGTCTCTGAGATTGCCCCTTCCTGTTCAAAATGCCCCAGGTGAAATATCAGAAGAAGACCCTAAACGGTCCTCTGCCCAACAGGAGCCCCGGCCAACACAGGCCTCCCAGGAAGCGGCAGAATCTAACTCTTGTACGTTTCCTGCCGGGATCAAGATTCTGAACCACCCCACCATGCCCAACACCCAAGTGGTGGCCATCCCCAACAATGTGAACATCCAGGGCATCATCACGGCACTGGCCGCCAAAGGAAAAGAGAGTGGCAACAGTGGGCCCAACAAGCTCATCCTCATCAGCAGTGGGCAGCCCCCACTCACCGTCCAGAACCCCCGCTTCCAGACCAAGCCAGCAGTGACAAGAGGGCGGAAGTAATCACGAGACCCTGGGACCAAAGCCTACAGCCAGGGACGTGAATCTCCCTAAACCACCTGGCGCCCCTCCCAGGCCGAGACGGGAGCGCTGTGCTGGTGGTGAGGCAGCAGGCTGCCGTCGGGACACAACAGCTTGACCAACATCCAGTGGAAAGATGAGTTCAGATGGGCTGGGTGCCTGCAGCATCAAGCAAGAAATGGAGGAAAAAGAAAACTGTTGCCTGGATCAGAGTCAAGTTAAGGTTGAGGAGCCTCCAGGAACATCGGTGTCCTGGCAGAACTCTGTGTCCGAGAGGCTGCCCTACTCGTACATGGCCATGATACAGTTCGCCATCAACAGCACTGAGAGGAAGCGCATGCCCCTGAAGGACAGGTACACTTGGATTGAGGACACTTCCCCTACTTTAAGCACATTGCCAAACCAGGCTGGAAGAACTCCATTCATCACAACCTTTCCCTCCACGAGATGTTTGTTCGCAAGACATCTGCCAATGGCAAGGTGTCCTTTTAGACCATCCACCCCAGTGCCAACCATTACTTGATGCTGGACCAGGTGTTTAAGCCACTGGACCCAGGGTCTCCACAGTCGCCTGAGGACTCAGAATCACTCCACGTGTTAGCGTCCCCTGAGGGTGCTGAGGACACCTGGATGAGGTGGAAGGGCGACCCTGCCATCGTCTGTCCCCCTGCTGCCCACCTGTCCCCACAAACCACCGCTCTGGAGACGCAGCAGAAACGGTCCCACCCTGAGCTCCACCGGAACGTGACCATCAAAACGGAACTTCCACTGGGTGCACGCCGGAAGATGAAGCCACTGCTCTCACGGGTGAGCTCCTACCTGGTGCCCATCCAGTTCCCAGTGAACCCGTCCCTGGTGTTGCAGCCCTCGGTGAAAGTGCCCCTGCCCCTGGCAGCCTCGCTCATGAGCTCGGAGCTCGCGTGCCACAGCAAGCGAGTCCCCATCACCCCCAGTGTCCTGCTCGAGGAGGAAGGGCTAGCCCCTCTCCCCTCTGCGGGACAGTGAAGGAGGAGAAGCTCCTGCCTGCTTCCAGTGCAGTCCAGCAAGGAGGAGGAAGGCCAGCCTGGGGGGAGAACGGCCTACACAGCGAGATGCATCAAAGTGGAGAGCCCACCTTTGGAAGAGTGGCCCTCCACACCCTTCAAAGGGGAGTCGGAGGACTTGTCCCACTCTCCCACATCCAGGTCCAAGAGGCCCTACAGTGGGCTCAAGTCCCCAAGCCAGCGCGTCTCTGAGATGCTCATCATTAAACGGAGGACAAGGAGGGAGCAGAGCCGGTCCGGCAGGAGACAGCACCTCTGCCTCCCTGGAGCTCCTCTTCTCAGCGGAACCCCGAGCGAACCTACCTAGCAGACACCTCGGAGCAGGTCCCTCAGCTGGGCTACTCCCAGGAGGAAGGAGGACCCTTTAAGACACCCATCAAGGAGGGGATGCCCATCTCCTCCACCCCGAGCAAAGCCGTCCTCCCCATCACCCCGGAGTCCTGGAGGCTCACACTGCCCACCAGAGAGGGCGGGCTGGAATTCAGGCCCGTGCAAGCCCCCCAGGGTGCCTTTGGCCGCCCTGCCTGACTCCCTGGGCCTGATGGATCTGAGCACCACTCCTCTGAAAAGCCTTCCCCTCTTTGACTCACCCCAAGGGTTCCTCGCTTCAGAGCCCTTTGACCTCACCTCTGACCCCTTTAGCAGCTGTGCCCCCTCAGCTATGGAAACGTCCAAGCCTGGCCCCCCCGACCCACAGGTCCCCAACCTTTCAGCCAATCACTCTCTGACAGAAGGTCTGGTTCTGGGCATGATGAACGATAGCCTCAGTAAGATCCTGCTGGACATCAGCTCTCCCGGCCTGGGCGACGACGAGGACCCGCTGGGCCAGACAACATCAGCTGGACGCAGCTCATCCCCAAACTGCGATAGAGACCCGGCCTGGTCCTTGCCGCTTAGCCTCCCACTCTTCTGGAACACACAAGTGGCCGGGTGGTCCAGGCCCCAGTGCCCCTGCGCCCTGAGAACAACAGGCAGCGACGGTCTGTGCTCCTCAGCACCGCCCTCCTGGTGATGCCAAGGCAGCCTTGGCGCCTCTGCCACCCCACCTCTCCAGACAGCAAGGCCCTGGGAACTTGTCTTTGTGCCACCTGCTGCCACTCCCAGACCCCCAGGGAAACCCTGCTCCTCCTCTCCTACTGGGAGTGGAAGGCTGGGCGCAGCGAAAGCAAGAGTCAGGGACTAGGAACTGCCTCAACTATTTCCATTCTGAAACTAGCAGCCTTCCCACGGGTGGTCCCGGTAAAGACTGTATCTATCTTCTGCACGGTATCCTCTAATGACAACTGTTAACCTCTCTCCTTAGATCATTACCTGGGGGAGGCAGGTGGGGTGGCAGGGGGATTCTGTTTGCTCCTGTCCCTTGCTTTTAGTTCCTAGAGGTAGGGGGGACCTGCAGTGCAAGATTTCTCCCAGGCCGGAGGTGCCTCGCTCAAGGGTTCTTGACTGTAGGTACCTAGACCAGGACACGCTCACTCTGGGCCCTCTTCCAACCCCCCTCCCCAGCCCCCCTTGTTCCCATGTCGGCTTCCCTGCCAGAAGTAGTCCTGGTCACAGTCTCTTTGGGGTCAAGAGTTGGCTTTGGGGTGAGGGTGGGCGCATCAGAAGCCAAGCATGAGGGCGCTCCCACTGTATGGTTCTTCAGCAGT
>NW_022108124.1:18652407-18653484 GCF_000313985.2 Echinops telfairi | reverse complement strand
GAGGCTCAGCAGGTGTTAGGGCAGCCTCCCAAGCGGAAGAGTCAACCAGGCTGCTACTGAGACCCTCTAGATTGGCAGTCTTTTGGTGACCTCTACAATGCATAACAGCTACCCATTTAGGCAGCCTCACTTCTTCTAGGATGACTAAAATGACTTCCTGTTTTTAATTTATTTTCCATCTGAGGTGAGGAGTCCCCTTTCTATACAGCTGGCCCATGCACATGCAACATGGCAAAGGTATATATATTGTCTGAATAAACATTGATAGACATGTCCTTCCACTGTGCTGCATCATGGTTACATTGGAGTTCATTGTGGGGGGTGGTCACCACCTTCCCCACTCCTGCTTGTGACCTCTACATCTTTTGGCAAGCTTACTGTGTTTTAAAAAAAGCACCTTCTGTTTGGCTTATGGTCTCAGAAGACTGCTTAACGATGAACAGTTTCACAGGGTCGACTGATGATCTTACAGATGTAAAAATGTAGTTACACACACGGTGCAAACAAAAGCAATGATGGAATTATAAAAACAGGTCCGGTTAGTCCTGTTAGTAGAAAAGTAAGCCACGGGTCCCAGTTAAAACATAACAGATACCACAATGGATTGGATTAATTTCTATGCCTTCTTGACGTCACCTTTTCTATGGGTGACCGAAAAGCATCTCGGATAATGCCAGCTGCGTTTGCATAGAAACAGCAGCTATCTCCAAGGCCTAAGCACAAGTTACCCTGAGCCATGAACCGTATGCTCAGGCCGTGTGGATATCGTACCACAACGTCTGCTAGGGAGTCCATTTGTTGAGCTAACGCGTCGATGGAACAGTGAAGGCCGTTGATATCTCTGTTCGCTGATTCAGTGAACAACTGAATGTCAGCACCACTCGTCACGAGAGCTGCAGTTCCTGCTACACGTAATCCAGGGAGAAAGGGCACCACAAGAGGCGCTGTGTGTCGGAGGCGGGTGTTGTGTCTGTGCAGAGCGCCTAGCTTTGGCATGTGTTGGACACTGAAGTCTGCCTGACCGTCCAGCACATATATTTGGGGCAATACTTGCACTAAAATACAGGTGCTTTGCAT
>NW_022108124.1:18650863-18652307 GCF_000313985.2 Echinops telfairi | reverse complement strand
CCTAGCTTTGGCATGTGTTGGACACTGAAGTCTGCCTGACCGTCCAGCACATATATTTGGGGCAATACTTGCACTAAAATACAGGTGCTTTGCATCTCGGCTCCAGACACGCAGCGATATAGAGTGTTACTACAGGCAAACCAGGTGTCAGGGGGAGCAGTATAAAATGCACTGTCAATTACAAAGGTGCTGGAAACACAGACGGGTGGCATAGCAATCCTGGTCTTTCCTGCTTCCATTTTTAAAAGGCATGAGCCATTTCCAATTATATTTCTTAAGGTAATTCTGGGGGAGCCAGCGTTTTTACAAGCATGCCTTGAGTCTACAAGGATAGACTGTCTTACTCCTAATCCCACATAATAAGGAGGCTTAATTTGCAAGCACAGCCAGCAATTTTTGGCTAGTTCTGGCTGGGAGTCATTAAGGATGGAGTGCACTGAATTTAATATGGAGAATATGGTGGTGAGGCTGGGGGAGGCTGACAAGGACTGCTGACTGGTTCTTGCAGTGCCAAGAGGTAATGAGCGCTTGAGGAGCTTGCGTGTAGGAAGGGGAGGCAATGGGTGCACTGGGGTAGGCGTGAACAATGGATCTGGTGTTCCTGCCAGCAGGTCAATGGGCGTTAGGGGATTGAGCACTTGTATGGGTATTCTTAGAATGACAAACATAACCCCTGGGTCTAGACCTGAGACATAGAGACGGAGGCCAAAGATGAGTCCCTCATCCCAATAGTCAGCTAAGGGATCTGTAAGGTTGAAGAACATAGGGTTGCAGGCCCCTATGTGGCAAGACTTTTCCGCGGGGCCTTTCCATACCGACATGAGATCAGTTTTGTTGGGTCCTTCTACCCAGGTCCCAACATCAACACAGTCCCAGGATGGGCACATATAGGCTCCTGTGTCAGAACAGTTTGTCTGTCCGGGACGGTCACCTGAGCAGATATAAAAGGGGGTGGTTTGGAGGTCGAGCTCGTGATCATAATTTCCACAGCCAGCGTGTTTGGTCCATTGTTGGCCCCCGTCGCCATCATATGTTTCTGTTGAGCCTACATCCCCTGTCCCTAGGTCGTGATAAAATGGAATGGAGGCTGGGCTCCAGGGAGTGAAAATAGAGCACAGGTCAGCCTGGAGAAGGGCTGGCTGGCCAGGGGTCCATGGGATTTGGACGACGGTATTTTCAGAGTTAAAGGATCCAAGGTAAAAATTGTAGGTAAGTTCACAATAACTGGCTTTGGTTGTTAGGAGAACCCAGATTAAGGGAAACATGCAACGGAGTGGTACATGCCCACAGGAATCAAAGACCAAAGGGCTCATGTCTAGGAACAATCGTCCAGGAGGAAGCAGCAGCTGGCTGATTAGAGGAGGTGCTGGCTTTCTACTCTGTGGAGGGTGCAGGCTTGGATCCAGGAGGGCACTCTGAGAAGCAGATCCAGGAGGGCAGTCCG
>NW_022108124.1:18648005-18649125 GCF_000313985.2 Echinops telfairi | reverse complement strand
TGATATCCATTGGGCTCTCAGTCACTGCACTAGGGACTCAACAGCATGGGGAGCTGTTATGAGTAAGTCTTGGCCAAGTGTTAGTTTGTCAGGCAGGGCTCTGACAGGCAGGGCTGTAGCTGACACTGTTCAGAGGCATGCAGGCCATCCAGAGGACACTGGTTCAGGCTGTTTGACAAGCAGGCAATCAGCCACTTCCAGGGCCCCAGGACCTGGTAAGGACTGCTTTTTCCCCCTTAATGCGCTTGTGCACAAACAGATGGAATGATTTGGTCACATCTGGGAGTGAAAGCCTAGGGGAAGATGCTAGGCATATCTTTAAAGTTTGAAACGCCCCTCGCTGAGCCTGTTCCCAGATTCAGGCCCTGTCCCTGCAGCTGCTTGATAAAGGATCTGTGCTATGTCTGCAAATCCCCAGATCCATCATTTGAAATAGCCCACTGCTCCTAGAAAGTCCAGGAGCTGCTTTTCCGTTTGTGGGGACAGGAATTGCAAAAGGGCTGCTTTGTGAGGTAAGATTAGCTCACACTTACTTGGCAGTAGGAGAATCCCAGGAATGTGGCTCCCTTGACACACAGCTGGGCTTTCTTCCCAGAGACTTTATACCCTTCCTCCTGTAACAAGTACAGTAAATCTTTAGTACCTTGAAAGCAGCTAGCAAAAGAGCTGGCAGCTAGGAGCAAGTCATCAACATACTGAAGAAGAGACAGATCGGATTGAGCAGAAACAAAAGATTTTAAATCTTAATTGAGGGCGTCCCCGAACAAGGTGGATGAGTTTTTAAATCCTTGAGGAAGCCAAGCCCAGCTAAGTTGGGATGTAGCATGGGTTGTGGGGTCTGTCCATTTGGAGGTAACAATAGGCAGGTTGGTGGCTGCCAGTGGTGTGGAGGAAAATGCATGCTTTAGGTCTAAAACTGTCCAGAAGACAGGAGTAGGGAGTAGGGGGCTGAGCAGGGTGTTTGTATTACACATAGGATGAAGGGTGTGAATCCCATGTGTGAATTACACATAGGATTACACATATCACACTGGGATGAAGGTGTCTACCCTTTTGTTGACTTCTCTTTGGTCCTGAACAGGGCAGTAGTCACTAGGCCCAGGATTTTGCACAGGGGGAA
>NW_022108124.1:18620368-18622175 GCF_000313985.2 Echinops telfairi | reverse complement strand
TTATTAAACAAAAAAGGAAAAATACAGTAAAACATTTTGGACGTTACAATTATCATTTATTATTTATGATATTATTTATGGCATCAAGCATGTACAGTATGAGCCAATCAGTGGCAGTAATGACAGAGCATGCGCTGTTACACAAAAACCGCGATAGAGTGAAGCCGCAGAAGTCGAAGCTCGAAGTGGCGAGGGTTCACTGTAATTATAAAAATAGGTCCGGTTAGTCCTGTTAGTAGAAAAGTAAGCCCCGGGGCCCAGTTAAAACGTAACAGACACCACAGTGGATTGGATTAATTTCTATGCCTTCTTGACTTCACCTTTTCTATGGGTGACCAAAAGGCATCTCTGATAATGCCAGTTTCATTTGCATAGAAACAGCAGCTACTCCCAAGGCCTACGCAAAAGTTGCCCTGAGCCATGAAACGTATTCTCAGGCCGTATTCATTCCGTAACACTACGTCTTCTAGGGAGTCCATTTCTTGAGCTAACGTTTCTATGGAACGGTGAAAGCCGTTGATGTCTGTGTCCGCTGACTTAGTGAGGAACTGAATGTCAGCACCACTCGCCGCTAGGGCTGCCGTTCCTGCTACACTTAATCCGGGGAAAACGGGAACCACGAAAGGCACCAGGTGTTGAAGGGCCTTATTGCGTCTGAGCAGATCACCTACCTCTGGCATGTTTCTGAAAGTGAAGTCTGCCTGACCGTCCAGCACATACATTTGGGGAAATACTTGCACGAGAATGCAGGTGCTTTGCATCTCGGCTCCAGACACGCAGCGATACAGAGTGTTACTACAGTAAAACCAGGTGTCAGGGGGAGCAGTATAAAATGCACTATCAATTACAAAGGTACTGGAAACACAGACGGGTGGCATAGCAATCCTGGTCTTTCCTGTTTCCATTTTTAAAAGGCATGAGCCATTTCCAATTATATTTCCTAAGGTAATTCTGGGGGAGCCAGCGTTTTTACAAGCATGCCTTGAGTCTACAAGGATAGGCTGATCTATGCCTACTCCAACATAATAAGGAGGCTTCATTTTCAAGCACAGCAAGCAATTTTTGGCTAGTTCTGGCTGGGAGTCATTAAGGATGGAGTGCACTGAATTTAATATGGAAAATATGGTGGTGAGGCTGGGGGAGGCTAACAAGGGCTTTGGGCTGGTTCTTGCAGTGCCAAGAGGTAATGAGCGCCTAAGGAGCTTGTGTGTAGGAAGGGGAGGCGATGGGTGCACAGGAGTACGCGTAAACAATGGATCTGGTGTTCCTGCCAGCCAGGCAATGGGTATTAGGGGATCGAGCACTGCTACGGGTATTTTTTTAATGGCAAACATAACCCCTGGGTCTCGACCTGAGACGTAGAGACGGAGGCCAAAGATGAGTCCCTCATCCCAATAGTCAGCTAAGGGATCTGTAAGGTTGAAGAACATAGGGTTGCAGGCCCCTATGTGGCAAGACTTTTCCGCGGGGCCTTTCCATACCGACATGAGATCAGTTTTGTTGGGTCCTTCTACCCAGGTCCCAACATCAACACAGTCCCAGGATGGGCACATATAGGCTCTTATGTCAGAACACTTTGTCTGTCTGTCACCTGAGCAGAGATAAAAGGGGGTGGTTTGGAGCTCGAGCTCGTGATCATAATTTCCGCAGCCAGCATGCTTTGTCCATTGTTCACCCCGATCGCCATCAGATGTTCCTGTTGATACTACCTTCCCTGTCCCTAGGTCGTGATAAAATGGAATGGAGGCTGGGCTCCAGGGAGTGAAAATAGAGCACAGGTCAGCCTGGAGAAGGGCTGGCTGGCCAG
>NW_022108124.1:18616073-18618942 GCF_000313985.2 Echinops telfairi | reverse complement strand
AGTCAGACAAGCTGTTACTGAGACCCTCTAGCGTGGCAGTCTTTTGGTGACCTCTACAATGCATAACAGCTACCCATTTAGGCAGCCTCACTTCTTCTAGGATGACTAAAACGACTTCCTGTTTTTAATTTATTTTCCATCTGAGGTGAGGAGTCCCCTTTCTATACAGCTGGCCCATGCACATGCACCATGGCAAAGGTATATATATTGTCAGAATACGCATTGATGGACTTGTCCTTTCCCTACAGTAAGGCTTGTGTGAGCACTGCTAGTTCAGCTTTCTGAGCTGAAGTGCCCTGCAGTAGGGACTGCACCCAGATGATTGAGTCTGTGGTGATTACCATGTCCCAGCTTTCCTTTGCCCTTCCGGTACCAAACTTCCCTCATCTGTAAAGAGGATGGCATCCACCTGCAGCAGGGGCTGAAGGGTCAGGTCTCAAGCACTGGAATGCAGCCAGCAAATCCTGGCAGTTGTCCAAGGGTGCTTCAGGGCTGTTATCTAGAAGCAGCATAGCCTGGTTGATGCTTTGTGTGGCAGTAAAGACTAGCCTTGGGCGGTCTAGCAATACAGTTTGATATTGTGGAATCCTGGCATTTGATATCCATTGGGCTCCCAGTCACTGTACTAGGGACTCAACAGCATGGGGACCTGTTATGAGTAAGTCCTGCCCAAGTGTTAGTTTGTCAGCCTCTTTGACAGGCAGGGCTGTAGCTGACACTGTTCAGAGGCATGCAGGCCATCCAGAGGACACTGGTTCAGGCTGTTTGACAGATAGGCAACCAGCCAATTCCAGGGCCCCAGTACCTGGGTAAGGACTCTTTTTGCCCCCTTAATGCCCTCATGCACAAACAGATGGAATGACATTGTCATCTGGGAGTGAAAGCCCAGGGGTAGGTGCTAGGGCTTTCTTAAAGGGTGAAACGCCTCTTGCTGAGCCTCTTCCCAGATTCAGGCCCTGTCCCTGCAGCTGCTTGATAAAGGGTTTGTGCAGTGTCTGTGAATCCCGGGATCCATCATATAAAATAGCACACTGCGTCTAGAAAGTCCAGGAGCTGCTTTTCAGTTTACGGGGCCAGGATTTGCAAAATGGCTGCTTTGCGAGGTATGATTAGCTCACACTTACGTTGCAGTAGGAGAATCCCAGGAATATGGCTCGCTTGACACACAGTTGGGCTTTCTTCCCAGAGACTTTATACCCTCCTCCTGTAACAAGTACAGTAAATCTTTAGTGCCTTGCAAGCAACTAGCAAAAGAGCTGGCAGCTAGGAGCAAGTCATCAACATACTGAAGAAGAGACAGGTCGGATTGAGCAGAAACAAAAGATTTTAAATCTTGCCTGAGGGCCTCCCTGAACAAGGTGGGTGAGTGTTTGAATCCCTGAGGAAGCCAAGGCCAGCTAAGTTGGGATGTAGCATGGGTTGTGGGGTCTGTCCATTTGGAGGTAACAATAGGCAGGTTGGTGGCTGCCAGTGGTGTGGAAGAAAATGCATCCTTTAGGTCTAAAACTGTCCAGAAGACATGAGTAGGGAGAAGGGGGCTGAGCAGGGTGTTTGTATTACACATAGGAGGAAGGTTGTGAAACCTATGTGTGAATTACACATAAGATTACACATAGCACACTGGGATGAAGGGTTTCTATTCTTTTGTTGACTTCCCTTAGGTCCTGAACAGGCAGTCATCATTAGTCCCGGGTTTTTAGACAGGGAGGAAGGGAGTGCTCCACAGGGCACAGGTCATTTCAGGGCACTTGGATAACGTGTTGCAAGAGACAGGTGGCATGTTTTTGGAGTCGTTACCTGGTGTTTAGGATGGCGGA
Source organism: Echinops telfairi (assembly GCF_000313985.2). NCBI lineage: Eukaryota > Metazoa > Chordata > Mammalia > Afrosoricida > Tenrecidae > Echinops > Echinops telfairi. The sequence continues at coordinate 18,617,125 of NW_022108124.1, read as the reverse complement.
GTATTGTTTGATATGGATGGGCTCCACCATGCCTAGAGAGTGACTACAATGAGGACGGGGTGTGCAGCTAGCCCCATAGGATTTATTTCTGCCCAGGCAGCAAGGAAATGAGCCTGCCAGGAAGCCTAAATGGCTGGATCTGGTGATGGACATGACAGGTTCAGAGGGAAGGAACAAGGATGTTTCTGAGCATGGCACAGAGACAGTTAACCGATTACCTGGCTGCTGAGCCAGCAAAAGTTTAGCATCCGTTGGGTCAGAGGAGGAAATAATGGCTCAGAAGTTTTGCAGTAAGTCTTGGCCCAACAAAGCCATGAATGTGAAACTGTATTGTGGCCTAGGTTTCCAGTGAGCTTGGTAGAGAGCATGTAGAATTTTACTTAGCTGATGGCTCCCTGAATTTGTGCTGCAACACTTCACATGGGTCCAAGCAGTCACTGCAGGACAGAGTTAAGATCCTGTGTCTACTAAAAAGGACACTGGGTGGCCCCCAGTATTTTCCGTAACCATGGGCTCTTGAAGGCCAACTGAGACAGATCCCCGGACTCCCTATTTGGAGTCATTGTCTCTGGTCAGCACGGTCAGCATTGGTGCAGGTTGTAAAGTCACCTTGGGATTTGGGCACTCATTTTTCCAGTATGCACATTGCTCTTTGTCTAGTGCCAGGCAAGCACTCTTCAATGGCAAGCAAGGTAGGTGCTCAATGGGTGGTTGAAAGTGGTGAGGGAGCTGAGGAGGTGCTGGCAACTGGCTAAATGCCCGGAGGTGGAGGGGGGTGGGCTGAGGCTTGGACAGCAGGGACTAGGCTTTTTGCCTGATGCCTGGTTATTTTATCCTCTGCCGGGACACCTTGCTTTTGTTTTTCGTCATCATGTTATTAAAGAATTTGGGGGCTATTTCTAGGGACTGGACAGTGTTCACGCTTGAAAAACCTTGAAATGTTTGTAGCGTCTATCAGGGGTCAGTGGCAGATAGTGTAACAAAAGCCAAATTGACAGTCATGCGTTTTCAGGGACTAAGGGATCACAAGGTGTTAATGTGCAGTCTGCCTC
>NW_022108124.1:18612858-18614667 GCF_000313985.2 Echinops telfairi | reverse complement strand
TGAACCTGCCCTGGGAGAGGGGCATAGGAACAGGGCACGGGAGAGGAGACTTTGAGCAGTCAGAGAATACGCTGTCATCTTTCACTTTTAAGTTGAGCGTTTTGCAGAAGTGTTCCTTTGAGACCCACGGGGAGCTCACAAGGGGACTCCGTGGCCTTAGGAGGAGCCTGCTGCGGTCTTTATGCAGACCAGCGAGCACGGAGGAGAGTTAAAGGAGGAGAGGGAGACAGAAGAGATAAAAATCCATTCCTCAGGGGTGAAGTGAGAGAGGGTCTCTTGTAAGGACAGTTCCTGAGGAGAGGAGAGAAGACTCCAGAGATCAATGTGTGGGTACCACTGAAGCTCAAAGAGAGAAGAACGAGACCCTACTACATCTTTGAGGCGACATAGACCAGATGCCCTGGACAAAGAGGAGGGAGAGAACAATGACTGTGTAACAGAGACCTCACAAGACTTTCTGGGCAAGAGACCAATTGTCAGGGGCCAGAGCTAGGAGGCCGGTCTTAAACCACACATTAGGGGTGCATGTAAAATGCTATGTAAGAGGAGGCAGCCAACCCCAAATCCTAACATGGGGAAACCCCTCCCAGAGTGGCACAGAGCAAACAAGGGAGGGGAGCCTCCAGAAAGGCACTAAGCAGGTGGTTCCCTGTCCATGACCCTCACGGGTACTTAGGTGTCTTTTGACTCAGGGGTGGCCATGTGAACCCCAGTCCTGGTCCGCTTTCTGAGGAAACAGACTCGCCATTAGGTCCTAGACCACATCACCCCAGAAGACAGCTTAGAGCCGATCCCGATTCCACGGCCGAGGCCATGGGGCCACAGACTGATCCCAGGGGACGGTGGCCAGTGTCAAGCACAGGCACACTCACCAGGCAGAAACCGTTTAGCAGCTTCCTCCCACTGAGGCTCCTGGCACCGGATTCCGGTGAGGGCTCACCTCCATGAGTCACTGTCAGACAGATTTCACATCACAACTGCCTCCTCCTTTAGAATTAAGGACCTACTGTACTTACCAGCCTGGCTTATGGAAGGCTAGGTGACGGTTAGTCCTCGGTCCTCCGAAGCATGAGTATCTAATTCAGGGACCGGGCGTTCTTCAGGGGGTGCCTCCCCTAGGTCCTCTGCACCAAGCGGGCTCAGAATAGGGGACCCACCTTTGCATAGGGAAAATCTCCCTGGGACCTGCAAATGTGGTGCTGACGTGAGATCCATTAACACATGTACAATATTAATGAAGATTCCTAAGCCTTTATTAGTTGACAGTCAGCAGGTGGCTAGTCCCTAAATCACTCTTGACTCGTGAATGCTAGTACAAAGGATGGGTTTTAATACTGTGGAATAAACAAGGCACAAGGGAAGGTGGCATCGTGCCATATGGAGAAATGCGCACTTGGAAACAATGGTGTCACGCTATTAGGGAAAATGAGAACTTATAAAAATAAACTTGGGGTGGGGGGTTGCTGCCAGATGCATTAGGTGACCTGGCATTCACCTAAGAGGAATCCCTCAACAAGATGGGGTAGGGGCTGTCCGACATGCATTATCATCCATTTCAAAAATACATGGCGGTGGCTCAGCAGCTACAGAAGGAATGACAGTCGTTTCAAAGTGGCCACACTTGGATCAATGCAAAATGGGTCCACTCAGGCTACTTGATACAGCACATTACACATTGTCACTGTACAATACAGGCTTACATCGCCACAATGGCTACACTTAACTACTACATATGGTTACATTGGAGTTGATTGTGGTGGGTGACAACTACAGAACCAGCATCGAACTGTTACCACCCCCTCACCTCCA
>NW_022108124.1:18609687-18611123 GCF_000313985.2 Echinops telfairi | reverse complement strand
AGTCTTTCAGGCAATAGCCACGTGTATTACCATTTGAACCACTGAGAGACGACATTCTTACCCAGAGCTGCACGGTGCTCCTAGGCATACGAGTAGATCCTTCAGTGCATGCACACTTTGTGCATGTATGCTACAGGATTTCTACAACACAAACACTTAGAGTGTGTAATTGTAGTATAGATGGAGTTTAGATTATATAGGCACCTTTAAGTTTGATAAATATTGTCAAGATGATCTGTGTTAGGTTGGGTTTTCTGCAGAAACAAAACCAGTGATGTTTGCATTGTTTGTATGTAGAAAGGGATTCCTAGCAAGAAATGTCTTAGACAGTGGTAGAATAGATAAGTCCAGTCTAATCCAAGTCAGCCTTTTGCTGACTCATGGAAGCTGATGAAGAGGAGGCAGGATGACAAAGCAGAGGCAGAGGCTGGCGGATACAGAGCTAAATAAATCTGAAGTTGGCAGAAGGAATCCACTCCTCGGATCGGCAGGCAGCACAACAGGAGATCAAGGAACCAGATGCAAGCTCCACCCCAAGCAGAAGGTGGAGGGTCAAAGAAACTTAGACACTACCCAACCCCTCTTTCAGATAGAGGACCACACACCCAAAGAGGTGTCATCAGGCTGTGATCAATTGGTAGCTTGAAAATCCCCCATCCCTACCCTTACCCAAGCGTGTCCACTTGACATGGTCCCTAACCACCCCAAATTCTAAAATCAGAACCCATTTATACTGTCACTTACAATTCACAGTCGTATTTGCTTTTTCTCCTTGTTGCCAAAATATAAAAATCGGCATTTTTTAAAAAATCATTTTATTGGCGGCTCTTATCACAATCCATACTTGTATAAATTGTGTCAAGCACATTTGTACATGTGTTGCCATCATCATTTTCACAATATTTTCTTTCTACTTGAGCCCTTTGTATCAGCTCATTCCCCCCTTCCCCAAAATTCCCTCCCTCACGAACCCATAATAATTTAATAATTATTATTTTTTTGTGTCTTACACTGACTGCTGTCGCCCTACAGCCACTTTTCTGCTATCTATCGCCCAGGGAGAGGGTTACATGTCTACCATTGTGATTGGTTCCCCTTCTTCCCCCATAGTCACCTTACCCTCCTGAAATCAATACTCTCATTATTGGTCCTGAGTTATTTATCTATCCTGGATTCCCTCTCTGTCCAGCTCTGTCTGTATTAGTGTACTTCCTCTGATCTAGCCAGATTTGTAAGGTAGAATTGGGGTCAAGATAGTGGAGGGGAGGAAGCATTGAAGAACTAGAGGAAAGTTGTGTGCTTTATCGGTGCTAGACTGCGCCCTGACTTGTTCATCTCTCCCTTGTGACCTTTCTGTGAGGGGATGTCCAATTGTCTACAGATGGACTTTGGGTCTCCATCCACCCTCCCCTTCATTCACATTGATATGATTTTTT
>NW_022108124.1:18591041-18608197 GCF_000313985.2 Echinops telfairi | reverse complement strand
GTTGTGAGCTCTTATCTCTTATCTGAACCTGTGCACATGCTCCAGTCTAGCCAGCCATCGAGCAGAGAAGCAACAAGCCCGCATGGAAGAAGCACATCAGCTTGTGCAATCATGAGGTGTCAGTGGGACCAGGTAACAAGTATCAGAAGACCCAAAACAAACAAACAATTTATTGTTGTGAATGAGTGGGGTTGGAGAAGAGACCCAAAACTCATCTCTAGACAATGGGACAAACCCTCACAGAAGGATCACAAGGAAGGGATGAGTCAGTCAGAGCACAGTATAGCACCAATGAAACACAGAATATCCCACTGGTTCCTTGAGGCTTCCTCACCCCCCACAATCATGACCCCAGTACTGCCTTTCATTGAAAAATCAACTTTTAAGTCTTCCCTAGATGGTAGCTGGGGGAAAAAAGAGATTTCATTATAGTACATTTCCCTTCTTAATTGAAAAGGAAATGTTTAACTTTTAATTTTCTGTTCTTGGCTCTCTTTCTATCTGATTTGTGTCTCTTTTTTTAGAATAAAATAATCTTGAAACTTTTACACCAAGGAAAGTAATCCTAAGCCAAATTTAGTAGATGAAGAAAAAAAATGTTGTTCAGAAATTTAAATTCCTTTATTAGAAAGCAATGTTCACTATAACTTCCTTTTACATCACATATGGTGAGAAATCCACACAAGTCTATCTCTATTAAATAATCAACTTTTGGCCAAAAGTTTAAACTAATGACTTTATACACTCAGATCCCACGTTGAAGAAAAAATAAAAATAAAACCACGTTTATGTAACAGATAGTCTCAGGAGGGCTGGAATTATAATGAAAATAGAAGGAAAGATTAGGCAAGTTTAGTTCATGCAGAATACCTAAAATTATGCAAAAGTATCCACTCAAATGAAGAATGGAATTCTGAATTGAAGTATAAGTATAATTACATTCAACCTTTCCCTGAATAAAATGCAAAGACAATTCTCATGGTAAAAACATGGCTACCTAGTAAGCAGGGCTTCTCTGAGCTCCAAGAGCATGTTTGGTGCGATGGGGCTGGAATTTGTACTGCTTGTCTTGGGACATGTACGCTCTCCTTACATACATTCCAGGGAGTTCAACACACTGGCTAAAATCCTAAGTTGATATCCTCAGAGGTGTCAGTCTGTTGGTCAAGTATTGCTTGAAATTCACACATGCACCTTGGTAGACACAGACCCCAGCAATCGACGATTCAGAAACAAGGGGGCCTTGACTACATAAACTGCCTCAGTTTGTAATTACAGTGAAACCTGTGTGAGCTGAGATGTGCGAGCCAGAATTCCAGGAAACCTGGAACTTTCCCAGGTTTCATCATATCCCACCTTTGGCAGGATGCAGTGTCACTACTTTTCTATTATACTCTATTAGTGGAAAATATTTGCATTTTCTGGCAGGCTTCTTAAGAGGACGTTAAACTAAACCCTAATGTATGCCCCCTTGTAGCATGTCAACTAGTTGTCAGAAACTCTTTGTTCCTACCCAGAAAGGTGATGCTGAGGACATGTCCTTACTTAAAGAGCTTAGCTGTAAATCGAGTAAAATGTTTGGCAAGAATATCTAACTTTTAAGAGGGTGAATAAGCAAATGTGGTGAAGAAAGCTGATGGTGCCCGGCTATCAAAAGATATAGCATCTGAGTCTTAAAAGCTTGAAGGTAAACAAGCGGCCATCTAGCTCAGAAGCAACAAAACCCACAAGGAACAACATATCAGCCTGAGTGATCACGAGGTGTCGAACAGATCACTGAAGACAAATGGGTGCATAAGCAAATGTGCTGAAGAAAGCTGATGGTGCCAGGCTATCAAAAAGTATAGCGTCTGGGGTCTGAAAGGCTTGAAGGTAATCAAGCAGACATCAAGCTCAGAAGCAACAAAGCCCACATGGAAGAAGCACCCCAGCCTATGCAACCACGAGGTGTCGAAGGGATCAGGTATAAGGCATCATCAGAACAAAAAAAAAATCTTACCATAGTGAATGATGGGGGGAGTGAGGAGTGGAGACCCAAAGCCCATTAGTAGGCCACTGGAGATCCCCTTGCAGAGGGATCTAGGGGAGGAGACGAGCCAGTCAGGGTACGATGTAACAACGATGAAAAATACAACTTTCCTCTAATTCCTAAATGTTTCCTCCCTGCTCCCACTACCATGGCTCGAATTCGACCTTGCAAGTCTGGTTAGACCAGATCATGTACACTGGTACAGATAGGAACTGAAAATACAGGGAATCCAGGGCGGATGAGCCCTACAGGACCAGTGGTGTGAGTGGCGGAACAGGGTGAGTAGAGGGAGAGTGGGTAGGAAAGAGGGAACCGATTACAAGGAACTATATGTGACCTCCTCCCTGGGGGACGGACAACTGAAAAGTGGGTGAAGGGAGATGTCGGACAGGGCAAGATATGACAAAATAACAATTTATAAACTATCAAGGGCTCATGAGGGATGGTGGAGCGGGGAGGGAGGGGGAAAATGAGGACCTAATGCCAGGCGTTTAAGCGGAGAGGAAATGTTTTGAGAATGATGAGGGCAATGAATGTACAAATGCGCTTTACACAATTGATGTGTGTATGGATTGTGATAAGAGTTGTATGAGCCCCTAATAAAATGATTTTTTTAAAAAAGAATATCTAACTTTTATCTGTGATATTTAACTAGCAACCCTTAAAAAAATAAGAAGTAACCTAGAAGCATGTGTATTGTGAATTTCTCTGCTAAGAAAATACTTTTTTGTGGATTCTTTTAGATATTTTCAGTTAAACATAAGGCTATTTATTCAGAGGCCCATCCACCAGCAGCCTCTCCGAAAATGTTCTGTTTCCATCTGCTGGCAGATAGACCCCTCAACTCCAAGGGCACTCAAAATGTGACGGAAGAGGAGAGCATTTCTTAGAGGGGCTTATGGTGACATGAGACCAGGAAAGCCTGTGGGCAGGGAGCCTTCAAGGTCTTCATTTGCTAATGGGGCACGACTCAAGGTCAAGAGAAACAGCTGCAAACATCTTCCAATGGCTTGACATTGTGGGAAGTATGAATCTAGGGAAATGGGAAGTGGTCAGGAATGAAATGGGACCCATGAAGATCGATCTCCTAGACATTAGCAAGCTGAAATGGACTGGGATTGGCCATTTTGAATCAGACCATATAATTTACTGTGTCAGGAATGCCACAAGGAATGCCACAATCAAGAGGAATGGCGTGATGTGCATTGTCAGAGAGGATATTGCAAAGTACATCGTGAAGTACAAGGCTATCTGTGATTGGATTATATCTATCAGCCTTCAAGCAAATCCAATCAATACGACTGTTATTCAAATTTATACACCAACCATAAAAGCTAGTGACTGACGATATGAAGAATTTTACCAACGACTTCAGTCAGATTGATCAAACATGCCATCAAGATGCACTGATGGTTATTGGTGATTGGAATGCAAAAGTTGGAAACAAAGAAGGAACAGTAGTTATGAAATATGGACTTGGTAATAGAAATGAAGCTAGAGATCAGATGATAGAACTTTGCAAAACCAAATACCTTTTTTCAACAACACAAAAGGGTATTATCCACATGAACTTCCCCAGGTGGAAAGCACAGATATCAAATGGACTACAGCTGTGGGAAGACACGATGGAGAAGCTCAATATCAGCAGCTAAAACCAGACCAGGGGCTTACTATGGAACGGACCAACAATTGCTCATGTGTGCATTCAGGTTCAAGCTGAAGTAAATGAAAACAACCCACAGGAGCCAAAATACAACCTAGAGTCTATTCTACCTGAATCAACTCAAGAACAGATGTGGCCCGTTGAACACTAATGACAGAAGACCTGCTGAGCCGTGGGAGGACATCATTCATAAAGAAAGCTGTTCCTTTCCTTTGCTGCCATTAAAAAGACAGGAAGGAAAAAAATCAGAGCCGATGGCCGAAGAGTCTCTGAAACTTACTATTAAACTTACTAGAGTAGCTAAAGCAAAGAGAAGGAAGGGCGAAGTCACGGAGCTGAATCGAAAATTTCAATAAATGAAAAAATAATACTTTGGGCACATTTAGAGAGAAGAACGGTCACGTGGTTATTATTAGATTGCTATAAAACTGGTTCAAACCACAGGACACATGATGCTTTTAATTGCAGATTATCAAATGTGACAATTGAGATAGGTCAAAGAAACCTTTCAAATGAGACTTACCCCCATCATCATTTTTTTGTCCCATCATCATTTCTTATAAATTTCAAATTTCTTGTGAGACAGTAACACCTGGGGGTGGGGGGCAATTATAGCTTCAGGTTTTCACGGAAAACTCACCAAATGTTTCCCCTCAATTGCCAAAATGTAAAACATCAAGTTTATGTTTATTCACACATTTTGTGCACCTATCTGTGTAAGGGCTAGTTACTAAAATTATATGAGTAGATCACAAACTTGTGAATTTTCACACACCTAATACCTTCATTACTGACCTATGACCTATTGACCTATGAAGCAAGAAATTCTTGATTTTTTTTTCTTTCTGTAAGGAGAAGTAAAAGGAACCATGAGAACCAGCACGAACATCGTCTCTTAATTTTTTTTGTTTGCTTATTTATGTTTTTCTTTTTCCTCATGAATTTCTCAATTCGTGGTAATGGATCCCTTCCATTAAATATCTATATTAAATATATATAAATATGGGCTTCTATTAAGTATATTTTTACTTATTTATTTATTTATGTTCGCCAGAGAACGTTTCCATCAGCTTTTTCACTCGCCAAAAATGTAAGACCTCCTGATATAATGTGCAGTAGACTCGGCATAACAAACTCTACCGCCAGCATTTCAACTGCCTGCAAAAAAATTTGGTTAAATCCGATTTTTATTTTACTACTTGAATTTTAGCCTGATTTCTATGTTCTCAAGTACTGTGAAGATTTATTACTGAAGTAAACAGATGAAGTACTGGAGCGGAGAATAAATATTGGCTGCTCTAGTCAGTGAAGAGATAAGCAGAAAGCAGCGAGACAGAAATCCCTTCTAGGTTAAGCCTTCAAACTGAGACGCCTGTGCTCGTTAATAAGGTAACATAACACATGGGAGGCAGTAGAGGCTTGGAGCATCAGGACCAGATGTATTTAGTTGGGGAACAAGCAGACTTGATTGTAAGGCTAGCTCTTCCATCTGCTCTTCTTCCGCTCTCGTCAATGAGTGTTGTGTGGTCATTTTCCCCAGGATCCATCTTCCAATCCCATGTCTCTTGCTCCTTCACCTCTAGTTCTTGCATCACCTTCTTCCCCTCCTTCACAAATTTTCTGAAGTCTCACCACACCAAGAAAAGCGTATTTCTCTGCCTAGAAATTCACGGAAACCATTCTCTTTCTCATTCGATTACTATGAGTACAGACCACACAGTGTGAGCGAAATTATTTCACACCACAAACGTGCGCTGTTACAACAGAATGTTCAATTGGGTGGCACGCGTACTACAAAACCAGGGACTTCCACATCGCTAGGAATGCTTTCTGAGGGGGTGATCGACATTCAAGTTTTCTTTCAGCCAAAGGTCAGAATGACCTATCATAATCCTTCTCCTTAAGGCGGTTCAGATGGAAAGAGCAATGAGAGAGTGTGAAAACTGTGAGAGCTCCTTCCTGCCCCCGAATAAGCCATGATGTCCAAGGAAAAGGTATCTGCAGCCAATGGAGATTCCATCGAAGGAGAGTGTTTTAACTATTTGGATGAATAAGAGAACTATGAGTCGTTACTTTTTACATGTCTAGGCTATGTGCATAGTAGTGGTATTTCTGGATGGTAGTATAGTTCTATTTCTAAGGGTTTGAAGAAGCACCATACCGATTTTCCCAATGGTTGTAGCATTTTACAGTGCAACCGGAAACCTTCACTCATTCTCCCCAATATTTATTGTCATCCGTTTCATTGTTGTGGTTTTCATTTGTGCCATTTTAGGGTTAGATGATAGTTTGGTGTAATTTTGCTTTGCAGCTCTACAATGGTTAATGACTGTGAACGTTCTCCCATGCATTTGTCTGATTAGATTTCTTCTTTGGTGAAGGTCCTGTTCGGGTGCTTTGCCCATTTCATAATTCGGTTGCTTGACATCTTATTATTGGGCTGCTGATGTTTACTACAAATTTTGAAGATCAAAGTCATTATCTAATGTCATTTGTGAAGATTCCTTTCCACTCTATCGGTCCTCTATTCTTTTGATAAAGTCATTTTCTTTTGTTTTTTTAACCATTTTATTAGGGGCTCATACAACTCCATACATATATCAGTTGTGTAAAGCACATTTGTACATTCATTGCCCTCATCATTCTCAAAACGTTTGCTTTTCACTTAAGCCCCTGGCATCAGCTCCTCATTTGGGGTGTTCATGAGAGAGGGGGGAGCGGGTAGAGAGGGGATAAAGTCATTTTCTGAGCATACATTTTCATTTTTTATTGGATCCCATTTATGTACTTTGTCTTATTTGAGCTATTGTTTCTTCAAGGAAATTAACAGCTTTAGGTTTAACCTTTAGGACTTTTATCTATTTTTGAGTTATTTTGTGTGTGTGTGTATGATATGAGGCATAGGTCCTGTTTAATTGTTCTGCAAGTAGATATCCAGTTTTGCCAGCAGCATTTATTCAAGAGTTTGTGTTGACCTAGAACTTTGTAACTTTATCTAAAACCAATTTTCCAGAGGTGGCTGGGTTTAATTCTCAGTTCCCAATTCCAGTGGTCTACATTTCTTTTGTTGAGTCAGTATCGGCCTGTTTTAATACTAGTAACTGCACAGTTTGCTTGGATGCTGGGGAATATGAGAGCTTCTCTTGATGTTGGGGTTCTGATGACTCACAACATACCTCAATCTACATGTCATGGCTCCGTAGTTAGTTGTTTTGGTTTTTGGGTGTTTTTTTCTGTAGTAAGTTTTTTAAAGGTGCTCATAGAAATTCAAACCTCATTTTAAGATCATAAATTTGAGTGTGCAATCAAGTTGGTCATTTCTCACCATGGAAGCGTCACGACTACACAACAGTTCAAACCACGAAACTCTCGATGGAAGATGCAAGATGCGTTGGCTGCCCTTCCTTCCAGCACACCTCACATGAAGACTCTCTGGCAGGTAGGGCTGGTCACAAAACTCCCCCAGCAGCATTCTTTGTTCTTCTGGAAGAAATTGCCATTTCATACTTCCTTCTCTTTTCTTCTAGGAAAACCAGGGCTTGACAGAATCTTTCAAATCTTATTTTTCCACCAGATGATTAAGATGGTTAGTTTGTAAGTGATCTTCGCTTGTTGGGATCGTCAGGTATGATCAGTGGGGAGGGACAACGCCCTGCTGAAGCCAGATCCCATCCCTTTCCTCCCACTGTTCTCTCCGTCAAGTCGAAGCAGGAAGAGAGTGCACTAGGAGAAATTCAGAACTGAGTATACTGGAAGCTTAGAGCTTAGTCAGACCCAGAGAGCTTTATGTAAGTCAGAAGACTCACCATGTCTGTTCGTTCCATGCAAGTCACAGTCCAGCGGATTACAATGTGTATTCAAAGGCCCGCTTTCCAAAGGGCCGGAGGTGCCTAGATGGTCTGTTTAAATATTGCTTATACAGACAAGCAGTAAGCACATGAGTCTCGTTTGAGCGCTGTGAAGGTCATGTAGCCGTGGTATATTGAGGATGGCAATCATAGCCTCCCATTTGTTACACACACACACACTCATCAGCACTGCTGACAATGCTGAGCAACTAGATACTTTTCTAACTGAATTCTAATAGCAAAGTACCTTACATTTTAAAAATACATATTTTTGTAAGCTTCAGTCTTCAATATTGAAACTTCTAAGATCTCCATCTTTCCATGGGGGGAGGAAATAGAAAAAGTACTTTGGGACAAGGAGGATTGGAAACAAAACTATGAAACTGAGTAGGCATCCTGATAGTAAATAGATTGAAGAGAATGTTCCAATAGCATTCTTTGTAACAACAACTGGAACCAAATGATACAGCCAGTCATCCGTACCCAGTAAAATAAATTAGATAATGTCCAATGGGGAAAGAAATGTTAGACATCAATGAAAACAATTTGAAATAATAAAAGAAAGAACCACATACACAGGAGCTTTAAAACTGGCATCCTGTCACTGTGCTGATGCAATAGGACAGGCAACTAAATACAGGACATTTCTCTGGATGTGTTGAATAAAAATGAATCCTTTTTTTTTTTTGGTAAAAGAGGAGGAAGAATCACCACCTTAACACCCACCCACCCCCAGATTGCTTGCCCACCACACCTAAACTGGTCTGAGCGGTTATAAAAGGAGAGGTGAAATTGAAACTGACTTAATTCGTTTGTGATAAACAGGCTAACTTCAAACAGAAGTCATAATACTTTGGAAGACGGTGGACAGCGTGGAGGAAGACAGGAAGTGGACTGGACCCAAAAGGAATCCTTACCACATCCCCACAGGCTGCAGCTCAACCTGCAAGGACCAAACCGGAGCACCCTGGGAAAGCTTCATCACTGACCTGGGATTACGCTTCTCCTTTCCTGGAGAAAGAGCATGATCTAAAGTGCCTGTTGTGATCATACATTTTTTTAAAAGACAAAGAAAAGCAACCCTAAGGAATCGACTCATCCGACAGCAAGTCTTTGAGAAGAAGCCTTCCTGAGGGAAGCACGCAGGGGCCTCATCCTCGGGTCAGTCTTGTCCCTCTGTGGGAAGGCTGTGCCAGAAACAAGGGACCTGGCCTTGGGGAGGAGTTGAGGGGGGGGGGTGCCAGGCCAGAAACGTCTGTGTTTTCACTTCTCACTGGTTTGAACCACAAGGCCCTAATCTGTCCACTTTGAGCCCTTGTATACCATATTTCTATGTCTGAGGACAAAACTTTTTACATTCGGAAAACTCAAAAGCACAACCACCTCCATAGACTAAAGTAATTCCCAAGTGGCTATAAAGTTTTTTGCTTTTGTTTTTAAGTAAAAACACTGTGGTCATCAATAAGAAAGACCACTGGGTGATGGAAGTCTCTGTAAGTTACAGCAGACAGAGGATTCCTTACAGAAAAGGCAACTTTTAACAGAAAACTGAGTGATCCCCCTTGGGTGGGCTCGCCTGCTCCGCTGTAGCTGCAGCAGAACAGGAACGGAAAGGCATCCCCACCCTCTCCAGCTCGGGACGGGGACAGGGCGCCTTTCAAGCTGACAATTGTCACTGCCCAGGCCACCGTAGCTCTCAGAAGAGAATGTGAAATCGAACAGTGACATCATACAAAGTTTCACAGTCGCCCACGACAAATTTCAAAACAACAACATGTTCATCGCGCGAAATCCTGTTAATCAAACACTTGAATCCGCCATATTTACAAAATTCTACAACAAAGCCGCTTTAACATAGTCCAGTTCTCGGTTCTGCTACAAAATTGTCACAAAGAGCTTAATCTGTGCTTTTTCATAAAGAGGGCTTATTTTTTGCAAGCCATGTGTCTCTCTGGTACATTCTTCCACTGGACGACGTTCCAAACTGCTTTTAGATAATCAGGTCTGGCATGTTGATACTGAAGGTAGCACACAGGTCCCCACACGTCCATTCCCAGCAGCGGAATGAGACCCGCTGTTCCTCGCAGGAGGGTCCTGGGAGAACAAGCGGCAATCTGTAAGTGTCCCAGCTCCCTATTGAGACCAAGCCAACCCCAGCCGGAACCTTGAACACCCAACAGATACAGCTGATGAACTTCTCCTGAAACTTGTCGAAGGAACTGAAGTCGTGCCTGATGGCTTCCAGCAACTGCCCATTGTGTTGTCCACCCCCGGTGGGGCTCCGGTGGGTCCAGAAAATGGTCTGGTTGGTATGGCCTCTGCCATGGAACAGGCCGGGGAGCTACCTGAGTTGTAACATTACCCGTTGCCCAGAGCCTCACTATACTGCTCCTCGGTGATGTTCAAGTTGTTCACGTAAGGGGCCTGGTGTTTGCTGTGGTGCCGCTGCACGGTCTGGGTGTTCATGTGCGTCTCCAGGGTGCCATTATCCTAAGACAAGCCTGGCAGGCTGTGCTTCTGCCTGGAGCCCAGAACAGGGCCAAGGTTGGGGCCGGCTTCCAAGAAACGTCTCTGTGGTTGATCGATCGCATCATCCTATCTAACAAGATGCTGTGTAGGATTCTAATCTCTTTTTAAATTTGTTGAGACGTGTTTTCCTGGCATATGGTCTATTTTGGCAAATTGTTCATTCTGTCTATTGGTGGGATGATCTACGTATGTCCTTTAGGTCAAATGGGCTTATAGTTTTATTTAAATTTTCAATGCCTTTATGACCTTCGTAAGTTGTTTTACCTAGAATTGGAAACGATGTGCTGAAGCGCCTTACTGTTATTGTGGAGTTGTGTATTTCTTATTGTATATTAGTATATGTTTCACGCATGCTGGAGCATTGATATTAGGTGCCTACAGATGTATGATTATTATGTTCTCTTGAGAGAGTAACTATTTTATTAGTATGTAATAGGTTTTTTTACTCTGTTGTAGTTGACGTAAGTATTGCCACTCCCTCTGGTTTTCATTTGCCTGTTGCATGAGGTATTTTCCCCCTCCCTTCGTTTTCAGTCTGTTTGTGTTCTTATGACTAAAATATGCATCTTGTAAATAGCAAAGTCATAAGATTTACAAACCCATTCTCTGTCTTTTGCATGGGAAGTTTAAACAACTTACAGAACACGACCTTGTATGGTGACTACCTTATAAAGTTTGCTATTTGCTTCTTGAGTGTTCCACATCCTCTTTCTTTTCTTATTCTGGGTTTTCTATTTTTATTTGAATTCAGCTGCTTTCTGATGATGATCCCTTTTGTTTTCTTCATTTTTTTTATTCTTTGTAGGTTAATGGGTGCATTTTAGTTTTTACTGCATACAGTACATTACACAACTTATAATAGCGACAGCATTTAATGTATCAACTATATATAGCATACAGCCTTAACATATTAAATGCATTCCTGATAAACCCTTGCCTCCCTGTGTCTCTTGGTGAGTCTCCAACAACATCACTGTCTTTGTATCTTGGATAGGTTGACTGTCTACCTCCTCCTTATAAGCCTGATGTTACAGTGATTGTGAAATTCGATCATTGAGTTTATTCTGTGTAAATAATATGTACTTGGTCCTTATGACTGTTCGTGTAGATTTTTTTAGCTATTTTTCCCCCACCCCTTGTATAGATTTGAGTATTTGTTTAGGGTTCTTACTTTTTCATCTGGAGAACACCCTTGAATAACATTTGCAGAGATAGTCTATTAGCACATTATCAGAACTTTTTTTTTTTGGAGAGGGGGCAATGCCTTGATTTGCTAGGTGTGTTTTTTGTTTTGTTTTGAGTGACAGTTTTACAGGATCAAGTATTCTTGGCGACCACTTGTTTTTGTTCCATAGTGTATGTTGCTCCATCGTCTCCCGGCTTCTAGAGTTATTGGGGGAGGACGCGGCGTATTACATTGTGTTTTTCCTTTGCCGCTTTCAGAAATCTCTCCTTGTTCGGGTTTTCGGGAATTTTATTAAACGACGTGACACAGAGCCTATCTTATGTACCTTTTCTAATTGGGGACAAGTAGCTTCCTATAATTGCAGGTGTGATTCTCTGTCAGGTCTGGGGCTTTTTCTTTGATACTAATTCTAACGTTAAATTTATTAATTTAACCTCACGCTTCCATTTAACTTAATTCACTTTTCTTTGTTCTTTTTTCTTACTTTTCTTTAGATCTGAAACTTTCAACTATCCAATATTCAAGTCTGCTTGCTCTGCCTGTGTCCGTTCCATTATGTTGTTGGGCGTTTGCTTCTTGTTGTCTTTCTTAAATTAGTTGCATTATGTTTCTTTACCGATAGTTCTTTTCTCCTTCTTAATGTTTTCAATTTCCTGGTTGAATTTCTCATTTTGCTCCTCCATTAGTTTCCAGGTATTTGTTAGCTTATTGACCGTGTGCTTTTAGCTTTCTTTAAACATGTTTAGCAACATTACTTGAATTTTTTTTTTTTAAAAAACCTGACCACCATCAGATAAATTTCCTCTTCCTTATTGCTTTTTCCTGTGGCTGGTCCTTCTTCTTTTATGCATGTCTGTGTTTTGCTAGTTGTTTGTTTTTGTTGTTGTTGTTGTTCAATTGGGCTCATTTTGATATCTTTTTAAAAAGTAGTTTGGATTTTGTTTTCTGATTTTTTTAGGGGAGAATTTTCTAGCTATATTTAGTTAATTTCACTCCACAGTGGTCTCCTAAAGGTGCTCATTGAGCACAGGGGATTATATGTCGACCTGCTAACCACAAGGTCAGTTGTTCAAACCCACCAGGGTGCATCCCAGGAGAAAGATGAGGCTTTCTGCTTCCATAAGGTTTTACAGCCTCAGAAACCCCTGGAGAGAGTTTGCCCTTTCCTCTAGGTTCTCTGTGCTACAGTCAGCCTGATGGCAGTGTTTTGTTTTGCTTTGTTTTGTTTTGTATCCGTTGTTGTTTTATTCTCCTTAGAACCACAGGAGAGGACTCTTATCCTTGGCACTTTGTTCAATATTGTTTCAGGAGCTCAGGTTCCGGGCCTCTGGAATTCAATGCCCATGCAAGGCAGAACTTAGCTGGCTGCCAATGCTGATGGGCATGAGTGTGGGTAGTTGCCATTCCTCGGGTGAAGGTGGGGAGCACGCTAGGTCTTTCCCTCATGGGCACCTCTCCGTGGCATGCTGCTGTGGCCAGGAGGTTAGCTGCTTCCCTCTGTGAAGAAACCCCCATAGCGCCCGGCCACCGTGGTGCATGGATCATGTCCTTATCGATGTGGATCATGTCCTTTTCGATGTAGAAGTGCACCTCTGGGGTGGACCGGAACTCACCGTCCAGGACGGAGATGCCGCTGGTCTGTGCCAGGTTCATCCTGTGTTTGAAGACCAGCAGCTGGATGCGGAACTCCTGCTCCGTGCAGTCCAGGAGGCCAGCCTGCACGGCCACCGGCAGTGGTGGCGTAGAGCTTGAGGAAGCTGCGGATGGTGGGGAGCTGGGCCTGCTGCTGCACCTCGTCCTGAAGAGCTCCTCGTGGACCTGCGGGCCACCCTTCTGAGGACACGGCTTCTTGTCCCCGTACTTATCACGCAACTGGAGCTGGATGCTGTCGTCCACGCTCGTGGGGTACGTGGTGAGGGTGCCGGCCACTAGCGGGTGCAGCTGCTCCTTCTGGCGGTTGGGCATCTTGGACTTGTATGTGGTCTTCTGGAACATTCGCCTGATCCTTGGCTCCTGTGTTTGATATTATCTCTGGTTGTCAATGGGTTGGTAGATAAAATGTAGTCAACACCCAGCATAAGAAATGATATCACATAATCACTTCTATGGTAGGGTCTTCTATGAGCAGGCAATCAATTCAAAGGAAGTTTGGGGGTGGGGCAGGGATGCAGCAGTATGCTTCCCATAAAACTTGTGAGCTTATTGCTAGAGCTGGAGCCTGCATCTTGCTCATCATCTGACCTCCAGTACGTTGAACTTGATCCAGTGACACAAGTATCCGTATTATCTACCCATCCTCTATGTCATTGGCCTTGGTAGCCTGTGAATCTCACCTGTTTACCTTGCATTCATTTACCTCTGCAACCAGTATCCTGCTATCTGACCTGCCAGGCTTAGTGCCACCAACCACTTCCTAGCTGAATGCCTTTGGACAGGAGGCTGGTTGGCAGCGTGGGGTACCCTCTGGGCATTTATCGGTGCTAGAGGAGATTTGTAGAAGCTGAGAGGTCATGTGATTGAGGCTGAGGAGCGACTTGCTGGCTAGCATAGCTGAGAAGAGCACTGTGGACAAAACACACACAAAATACAGCATCCTTACCATTTTGGGTCCTGACCTGTAACCTTCCCACTTCCCAAGAAACCCTATAACCATGGGTTTTCTGTGAGTTCTATGTAGCAATTGGCATAAAGCCGAGGGCATTCACAGAGAAATTAAGGTGCTTTAAAACACACTCAAGCCAAGTAGAGGGTCAGGGGAGGGGGAGTTCATGTCAAAATAACAAATATTGGAACTCTGAACTTGGCCTCATAGAAACCAGCCCGGACTGACGTGGAGTTGAATTCTTCTTCGCTCTGGGGAGGTCAGGGGTGGCCTCCTCCTTTACATCTAGAAACTCACTTGGTTCCACTTTGCTGCAAAGCACAGCCTCAGACCCTCCCTGGGAGAAGAAGCAGGTGCTCACGAGGGAAAGCAGTTCTCAGCACCACATCAGGGGTTCTCCACCTTCCTCAGGCCGCGACCCTTTCGTACAGTGCCTCGTGTGGTAGTAACCCCAATCATCAAATCATTTCCATTGCTACTTCCTCACTGTCATTTTGCTACTGTTGTGAATCAGGCGACCCCTGTGAACGGGTCCTTCAACCGCCAAAGGGGTCACAACCCACAGGTTGAGAACCGCTGCTTTACAGCAATCCTTATCGTGTCATGGTGGCGTCCAGCCCCACAGTTGAACGGGCCCAAGGAGAGCCATGCGCAATTAAAGAAGACAAAGAATACAGGAAAGGGGGCTCCAGGGGACTCGACTCCATTCTGGGGAGAAACGAGAAGAGGGAGGGAGCCCAGGGTATTGTCAACGAAGGGCTTTTGTAGCTCTTGAAGCCTGCAAGCCTTTCGTGAATCACAAACAGCCAACAAATGGGCAATGTACTAGTCTTGGTATGCCAAACGTTCCGAGGGATGCGGCAAAGGGCGGGCAAAGCAATCAAGAGCCAAGAGGAGCAAACGGGACTTAAGATAAGCGACCACGTGAGCCGAAGTTCTCAGAGATGAGTATCCGTTCGCTGCGTACGTGAGGAGCCCAGCGTCTGCAGGACACAGCCTTATCTAAGCGTTGAGATCGGGCAGGTACGCAACGGAGAAACGCCCTTCCTAGAATGTTACATCTGTGGCACTTTCCCCACCTTGCTTGCATGCCTCCCGGAGACGGACCACGCCGCCGGGTAGTCAAGGGTGCCTGGAGCAGGACACGTACACCTGCTTCCAGGGCCTGGGTTCCCCACAGTTTCATCATACACCTGCTTGTTAAGTTTGTTTTGAAATGCCTGCGACTGGTCTTTCCCAGTCATAAAATGAGGAAATGTAGCCTGGAGGCAGAATTACTCAGGGAAGGGTTCTTGTTGTTGTTGTCAGGTGCTATCAAGTTGATTCCAACCTATAACCAGCCCACATACGGCAGGACGAAACACCGGCCCCTCCCCCTTCATCCTCACAATCGCTATGTCCGAGACTGTTGTTGCAGCCATGGTCTCAATCCCTCTTGTCCAGCGCCTCCCTCTTTGTGTTGCTTCCCCTCTACGTGACCAAGCGTGCCAATCCTTTCCCAGGGACTGGTCTCTTCTGTTGGCATGCTCCAAGTCCGTGAGGCAAAATGTCACCATCCTTGCTTTGAAGCAGCGGATTTGCTGTACTTCTTCCCAGATAGATTTGTTTCTCTGTTTGTTTTTTTTGGGGGGGACAGCTCGTGATACTTACAACATTCCTGGCCGTCACCATAATTCAAGTACATTGATGCTTCTGCACGGCTGTCCCATGGGCACAGGAGCACAGTGGTCCTGGTGCAGAGACGGAGGTTCTGTGTGACCTCAGCAGCATGGACTTCCACTCACCGAGGCTGACTTGGCCACTGCCACTGATGAGCATCGAGTCTGCTAGCAGCAGAGGCCAGCAACGTGTCCAAGATAAGTGACCATTCCTCAGGGGGATCAACCTGCGGCCTGGTGGCAAGTTGATTACATAGGACCACTTCCTTCCTGGAAAGGGCAACACTTTGTTCTTATTGGAAGAGACACTTACTCTGGATATGGGGTTGCTTTCCTTGCACACCCCGCTTCTGCCACGGCTACCACTCGTGGACTTACAGAATGCTTCCTCCACAGGCATAATTTTACCGCATCGCCTCAGATCACGGGACTCACTTCACAGGAAAAGAAGTGCAGCCATGGGCTCATGTTCATGGAATCTACTGGTCTTACCGTGACCCCCATCATCCTAAAGCAGCTGGCTCCAAAGAACGATGGAATAGACTTCAGAACACAGTTTTGGCACCGGCTTGGTGGCCACACCTTACAGGACTGGGGCAATCTTCTCCAGGAGGCAGTTAATGCTCCAAACCAGTGTCCAGTATATGGTATTGTTTCTCCAGTAGACAGGCTCATGGGTCTAGGAACCAAGGGGTGGACATGGGAGTGGCACTGGTCACTCTCACTCACCACAGCTTTGCTTTCTGTCCTGAGACCCTTTGCTCATCGGGTCTTGAGGTCTTAATCCAAAGGAAAGAATACTGCCGTCTGGAGACACAGCACCGATTCCATTGAACTTGAAGTTAAGAATGCCTTTGGGCCATTTTTGGACCCCTGCTGATTTTGGAGTAGCAGGCAAGGAAGAGCACCATTGTACGGAGTCATGTTATCAATTCTGACTACCAAGGGGAAATTGTACTAGGATTGCACAACGGAGGTAAAGACGAATGGGTCTGGAATTCAGCAGATTCATAAAACTGTCTTTATACATGTCCTATGATTAAAATCAAAAGTAAAAAGCCCAGCATTCCAATTTGGACATGACTACTAATAGCCTAGACTCTTGAGGAAAATTGGGTCACCCTACCAGGTAAAGCCCCATGACCAGCTGAGGTGCTCATAGAGGTCAAAGGAAATGCAGCATGAGCCGTGGAAGAAGGCAGTTCTAAACACCACACGAGGAACTGCAGAAATGAAGACTGGGATTGTTCTGAGTAATTCCTATCTGTACGTGTGCACAAATTATTTTTTGTTTTGTTCATTTAAAAAATGTAAGACAAAAAGGGACTAGTACATTTTCATTTTCATGCATAACAGTCGTATCCTATTAGGTACAAGGATGATTTTATTATTGTCTTTGTTTGGAGATTACATATGGCTCAAGAGTTGTGTTCAGGGGTCAGGTTGACAAGGGGTAGCAAAGGGTTTGAGTTTAAGTCAACTGGACACTCCCGGGTGAGGGAAGGGATGGAGTCCAACCTATCAATCAGGCCACAGCCTGATGACACCTCTTTGGGGGTGTGGCCTCTTGTATGAGAGAGAGGTGGGGCAGAACCCAGTTATCTTTGCCCCTCCGCCTACTCCCGGAACTGGATCCTGTGT
>NW_022108124.1:18589380-18590941 GCF_000313985.2 Echinops telfairi | reverse complement strand
TGATGTGTGTATGGATTGTGATAAGAGTTGTATGAGCCCCTAATAAAATGATTAAAAACAAAAAGTTCTGAAACCCAGAATGGGTATGTCAGAGTTCAGACTCCTTTATTAAAATTAAAATGTTCCAGTCATGTTATAAGACAGCACAACCTCTCCACCTGTGTACAGAAACGCTTAAAAGAAGAGTCAGAATTTTTCTTATAAAGAAGCTTGGAGTCAACCTCTCCTCTGAAACACTTCTCATGAATTAGGCCTTGACTGCTACATATTAGAATGTGCTCTGAAATGTTTACTGCATCATTTGGAGAAGAAACATTTAGGTCTTCAAAATATTTATGAAAATCGCTACGAAGCCTTGCATTTCCAACACTCTTAAGGTGCCCTCGCACCTTCCATCTTTATTGCCCACTTCTGTTAAGCTCTGCCCTGGCTTTACAGTATCCAACCTGTAGTCTCAGTAAAGACGGCACAGCCTCCCTTACCCCAAAGAAAGCCTCTTTGGGGGTGTGGCCTCTTGTATGAGAGAGAGGTGGGGCAGAACCCAGTTATCTTTGCCCCTCCGCCTACTCCCGGAACTGGATCCTGTGTCTCATTCATCAGTCTCCTAGTTTGTTGGCTGGTGATCCCTGAGCCACCAGCAAACTGCCGGTGGTAGATCCACTCATCCAACTTAGGATTCGTTTCACTCTACAGCTACCAGCCTGTGCCCTGTCTTCTCCCTCTCCCATGCCCACTTTGTCCTCCTGCTTCCTGTTCATCCGCCTTGGCCATTATACAAGGAGAAACCTTGCTGAAAACCTGACTTGACTTACCTACTTCTAAAACCGTGTGAGCCATTTCTCAATATAAATCCCTTTCTATATACAAACACATACAAGTATCAAAGGGGGTACAGTGGGCTGGCAAAAGGGACACAATGTCAAGGGACTGGTCTCTTGTGTTAACATGTTCAAGGTAGGTGAAAAGGAGACAATGTCAAGGAGTCCAGGAAGGAAAAGAATGTTCGGAAACTAACTGTGGTAGCAATGGTACATGACTGAACTATGGAATGGCATGATCTATGTATCAACTCTCAATTAATAATATTTTTAAAAAGTTAAACCTGAATCTAAACTGAGAGTTGAAATTGAAGAATAAAATATATTCAGCAAGAAATAGACAGTGGAGTTTAGAGGGTGCATAAAACAGAAGAGATCACAGAAAAATCAGGTTTGTCTAACAATTAAAAGCTTTGACTTCCTAGTTGAAAGGTCAACCTTGCCTCTTATTACTTGAACCTCAGAAAGTTACTAAAAAACTCATGTTTCATCTTTCTTATCTTACAAGGAACTATATGTGACCTCCTCCCTGGGGGACGGACAACAGAAAAGTGGGTGAAGGGAGATGTCGGAAAGGGCAAGATATGACAAAATACCAATTTATAAATTATCAAGGGCTCATGAGGGAGGGTGGAGCGGAGAGGGAGGGGAAAAATTAGGACCTAATGTCGGGGGTTTAAGTGGAGAGAAAATGTTTTGAGAATGATGTACAAATGCACTTTACACAATTGATGTGTGTATGG
>NW_022108124.1:18577491-18589280 GCF_000313985.2 Echinops telfairi | reverse complement strand
CTCCCGGAACTGGATCCTGTGTCTCATTCATCAGTCTCCTAGTTTGTTGGCTGGTGATCCCTGAGCCACCAGCAAACTGCCGGTGGTAGATCCACCTAATTGCCATCTAATTGATTCTCATTCACAGTGGCCTGGAGACCACAGAAGAACTGCCCCTTTGGGTTTCCAAACCCCTAAATCTTTTAAATGCTACAGAGTGATTGGTGGGTTTGAACCACTGACCTTCTGATTGGCAGCTCAATGCATAACCGACTAACCACCAAGAGTCCAGACATAGCTTCTCTTGGGAGTCCCTTAGGACCTAATTCTTTTTTCAAATAGTTCTTACCTTTTTGGTCTTACCCTGGAATCTATGAGTTTGAATCCTTTTCCTATTGAAAACTAAGATGATGAATTAATAATCCATATTAACTCAATAGCTGAATACATAAGGCAACATTGTATCTAAGAAACTAGATAGAGTTCATGGGATCTAGCCACTGAGACCTTCTGAACCTGAGCCCCCAATCACCTCAGAATCAGTCCTGAAAACCAAGACACACACACACATACACACACACACACACACACACACACACACACACACATGTCCCCAAATGTAGGTTCACTGTATATATGTCTTTCTCCCAAGCAGATTTGGGTAACGGTTTCTCTGACAAGAGTATTCAGTAACAGTGTGTTTCCCTTGGCTCACAATGTCCTTTTTTAAAAATCATTTTATTGAGGGCTCTTACAGCTCTTATCATCATCCATGCATACATCCATTGTGTCAAGCACATTTGTACACATGTTGCCATCATCCTTTTCAAAATACAGTACTTTCTTTCTACTTGAGCCCTTGGTATCAGCTCCTCATTTTCCTCCTCCCTCCCTCATGAAACCTTGAAAATTTATTTACAATTTTTCATGCCTCACACTGCCCACTGTCTCCCTTCACCCACTTTTCTGTTGTCCGTCCCCCTGGCACAACACCATTGGATATCATTGTAGAGTAAATCCAGACCTACCCTTCCAACTCCCCGAGAATCCCCTTCGTCTGCTTCAATGACTTTTCTCTCCCTCTACTTCAACTCCCTGCATACATACCAAATGCTCTGGCCTGTCCACCAGCTGGACTTGTTCTATCTCTGGAAAGTTGGCGTTTGACGTCTCAGACTTTGGTTGTATCTTGTGCGGCGCTTACCTGGCTCTCCATTGGATTGTGACCTGCACTTTCCTTTTTCCAGCCCCTCATCGAGTCTTTCCCAAACCAGGCTGGGCCCTACGCTCGACCTTGCTACTTCCTTCGTGTGAACGTTTCAAGCTCTTTCTCACCATCATCGCCCATCCTCAAGCGACCAGTCCCTTTGAGACAATGTTGACTTACACCGAGCACGTACATGGGTGTCAGAAAATTGTGCTTCGTAGTGTTTTCAAATGGCTACTTTTTTTCAGAAACAGTAATCAGAACTTTCTGCTAGACTGGAATCTTCTATCTTTCCGTGAATAGCTGAACATGTTGGCTGTGAGCACCAGCTAGGAACTCTGATCCTGAACTCGGAGCTCTTCCATCTTTTCTCCTTGGATTTCCAAGTGCTGAAGTGGGTTCATGGCATCAGTACAAATGAGTGGATCAGAATGGCAGCGGACCCCCAAGGGCGCACAGCTATAACCACAGCCCGTCTTGTTCTCACAGGGGTGGTGCCAGGCAGTATCTACAGGGTGAGGGGCGCAGGCCTCATTTATTTAATGATGACCACCCTGTCCCCACAGGACAAGTCTAAGGAAGTGGCTCATGGAACAATGTGACTGGTTGCACCAGGCAGAATCTATTTAGACTGCGATATCAAATGCACTATCAAATGCACTGCCAAAGTTTCCCTGGACATTGCCCAAGAGCATGGAAGCTGCATCTCTGGAATGAAAGCTAAGAACTGCAGCCCGGCTCCCCTCGTTCCTTGGTGTGTATGTTGCTTCTTCCTGGCAGCAGGCTGACGCTTTTAAAAAGATGTTTAGAAACCAACAAATTATGTTATTATAGACCCGAGGCTTCTCAGCGCCCGAACTGCTTACTAGGAGTTAAGTAAAGGCTTCTAAAGGAGGCCTGGCGGCACAGTGGTTATGCTTCGGGCTGCGAGATCTGAAGGGTCTGCAGTCTGCACCAGACACGCCCGGAGAAAGACAGGGCTTTCCAGTACCGGGAAGAGTTAGTCTCGGGAACCATGGGCACATTCTACTCTGTCCTATGGGGTTGCTATGAGTTGGCATCAACTCAGTGGCAGTGATCTCTCTCTGATCTCACGGCACCAAGGGGGCAGGCCTGGCAAAGACATTTATCTCTTTGCCCTCCAAACAAACTGTGTCATGATTAATCCCACATGTTCCTATTGGCCAGGTTGGCACACTAAACCTATCACAAGACCCACTTTGACTATGTCCTATAGTGCCACTATTTGTTGGAATTCACTCAATAGCAGTGGGGTTTGCGGACGTAATCAGAGACTTTTTGCATATACCATAAAACACTCTGACACTCGTTGTGGGAGAGGATTGTACCCTGCTCCATCTTCTCATGTGTTCTTTCATGTTTTTTCTTCCCTACCTAATAGGGTACCTCATTGAAATCATGTTCATCTCCTTTATTTCTCTATTTCTCATTATTCTGATATTGTCAGTAGGTCTCAAGCACACTGGAGGAAAATAGGTCAATAGGGGAACAATAACATTAGTGAGGTAAGCATACCTTCAAAAAATCATGTGTTGGACATTAAAAGGGCAGCATATACCCACGGACAAAATCCAAACAGGCTAAAAAAGAAGGAGGCATGTGAACAGGAAACACGAGGAGCAAGTACAGTAAGTGATGGTAGCTTGCAGGGATTACAGCCCATGAGATGAAACAAGGTAGGATTGAACTCCTGAATGGAGACTGGTCTGCTCTGTAAACCTTCACCCGACTCAAGGGGAAAAAGGAGTTTTCAAAAAATAAATGATCAATACTTTAGAAACAAACTTACAATTTTACATTTTTCTATTTTCTCATTTTTTCCTTTTCTTTCTCTTCCTCTGGGTGCATGTGGTAGTTACATAATCTGTTGTCAACTTGAAACTATTAAGAGTGATGGGGTGGAGTTTAGCCTTTCAATCAGGTCACTGTTTGGTGACCTCATTTGGAGGCACGACGTTAATAAATAACTCGCTGGAGGCAGGACAGAGACACTCTACCTACAAGACATTCCTGTTGACAAGCCACATGGAGTGACACTGATAGAGCCAGAGCCCTGGAGCTGGAGGAGCCACATGGAGACCCCTGCCAGTGCTCAGATGCATCCACCGCCACTGGATCCACCAGACTTTCCACCTGCTAGCCTGTGATCTTCCTGCATTCAGTTTCGTTGCATGTGTTGCGTGAGTCTGAAGAGGAATTTATACATTGGTATCAGACCTACAGGCTCATATCGAATTTATGGACTTGATCTGGACTGGGCTGGGCTGTTTTCTTAATGTGCAATTGCTCTTTGATATAAAGTTCTCTTTTACACACATGTGAGTGTATACAAATTTGTTTCTCTAGTCCACCCGGATTCACACAGTGCATTTGGTGTGCTGAGGAACCACAGATTGTCTGGCTGCCTGTGTGTCCCCTCGGGGCTTTTATTAGAACCTGGCATGCTACAGACAGGCTAAGCACAGGTTCAATGTCTGCATTCTCATTTTCTCCAATCTGCCACTTTCTCTTTCCCATACACCTCACGACCTCAAAAACATCCAGTTTTATCAAAATATGAATGACATGTGACAAGGGTTTAAATAATTGATGGAGGCAATGTTTTCATAAACATTTTTAGTGCTTTTTCCTTTAAATGCTTTCTTTTCCATCCATCGCCTTATAAAATAGGACAGGCCTAAGTCCCAAGCTTCTCTTTACTCTAATGAAAACATTTTGTGGAAAAGTCAGTAATATGTTTCTGTACTTAAGAACACATAAGAGATGGCATACTCTCTCTTGGAGACTCAAAATTTCCATTTCACGAGGATGATGATCATTTATATTCATTTCCTTGTGGTTTCCAAATAAATTATTTACAAGGAAGAAATGTCTCACTCTGAGTAGCTGGATACATAGGTCTTAAATGTAATTAAGCTGTTAGGATTAAGAATCTACCCTTTCCTCATATACATCTGAATTTGACAGGGCTACATCCTAGTTTTCAATATGGCACATACTACTGCAAATGTACTACTACATAATGTAGTAGCAAAGCCCTTTCAAAATTTGAGTTCACAATTCTTAAGTGCGAAAGAGCAAACCCAGTGTCCTGAGCCGTGCTGGTAGGTCTGAGGTTTGTCTTAACTTGACAGGCATCGCGCCCACGCAAAGGAGGAAACATTCGTGAGACGATCTTAACCTCAAAACCTAAGACTCTGCAGATTTAGTAACAGGACAAATAAAAGGAAAATAGCACTTGTATCCTAAAAATGACTTGCTTTCCAAATGAAGTTTCTCTGATCTGAACACTACTTTCGGTGATGGAAACAAATGTAAAAATCCTGAGCTCCTTCAGGGTGGAGCTTCCCGTCATGGATCATTATAGACGTACGCTGCATATTTTGGAAAGCTTTTCTTTTAAAAAAAAACACATTTTATTGGTAGTTAATAAAGATATCAGCTCATTCCAGAATTCAATCACATTTTGGAAAGCTTGGCGATTCAGTGGTGTACCTATGTTCAACGATACTGTGAAAACGCTGGTTCCTGGATCTCCGCTGGGCATGTAGGCTTCCCAGGGAAACCTAGGCAGGACTGGCTCATAACTGGGGACTTGAGAATCCAGTCCTTGCCTCCCAAAGGATGGCAAAAGCATATTTGATTTTATTTCATTTTCCTGCATTTCTCTCCTGGCTTATCTTCTCCTCTGGGCGTCTTCCTTATCCCGGACGTTTACACAGAGTTGACCCTTCTGACCCCACCCCCCCACTCACCATGACGATGGCTTGGTGTCTTTAATCCCTTGGCATTATTTCCGACTCACCACCACTCTGTTGACCACCTGTTTACACCCCACCCAGTCCTGCACCATCCTCAAAATCGTTCTCATGTTTGAGGCTACGATTAGAGCCACCGTGTCAATCCATCAGTCGGGGCCTTCCTCTCTGCCTGCTGCCCCTCCTCTACTTCACCAATCAGAATTTCCTCCTCCGGGGACTGGTCTCTCGTGACAACACATCCAAAGCCCATGAGACGAAGTCTTGGCACCTTTGCCCCCCAGGAGCATTCTGGCTGTACTTCTCGTAAGGTAGACCTGCCTGTTCTTGGGCAGTCCGTACATATCACTTTCTTTATCCTTTGCCAGCATCACCATTCAAACACATCGAATCTCTTTCAGCTTTCCTGACTCACTGTTCGATGTTCACCTGCATAAGAGGCCATTGCAAATGCCATGGCTTGAGTCAGGCACGCCTCAGTCCTCAAATTACACCTCTTCCTTTTCAACTCTTCCAAGTAGTTTTGTGCAGCAGATTGACCTCATACAATGCTATGCTTCATCTCTGAACTACTGCTTGCGTGAGCACTCTGATTGGGCATCCAAGAAAGATGAAATCCTTGACAATTGCAATCTTGTCTCCATGTCGCTTGGTAACACCAAGCTGCCCAGTTGTGAACAGTGTGTTCTTCTTTGTATTGTTGTCGTCCACACCGAAGGCTGCAATCCTTGATCTTCACCAGCAAGTGCTTTAAGTCCTCCTCACTTCCAGCAAGCAAGGGTCTGTCATCTGCATATTAAAGATGGTTTATAAGCCTTCCTCTGATCCTGATGCCAAATTCTTCTTCATAGAATCTAGCTTCCCCATGTTGCTTCCTGAGATAGTTAAGGTTTATTGTGCCAACCTGGCCAAGAAACACATGTGGGGTTAATTGAAGGGTGGAGGGATAAATGGCTCAGTGAGCCTCGCCTTTCTAGTTCTCGGGTCTCTTGCTTTCTGATGGTTGGACCAGGGTGCAGCTGCCTTAGCCAGTTCCCTGCTTCAGCTGGCAAAGCTCACTTCCTGCAAGATATCCCTGAAGAGAAGCTGCATGGACCTACCCCAATGCAGCCCTGGGTGCTGGAGCAGCCTTGTGGAGACCCCTGCCAGCACTGAGATGCTTACATGTCCACTGACTCGGCTTTCCTCCTGCAGTCGGCATCATTGCGTGTGTTTTGTGAGATGGAGGAGGACTTTGTGGGTTGGTGTTGGACATATGGGTTAATGATGGACTTGTGGGCTTGGGCAGCACTGGGTTGGGATGTTTGCTTGCTGTGCACTTACCCTTTATATAAAACTCTCTCTTATACATATGACTTTCTGTGGATTTGTTTTTCTAAAGCACCCAGACTAACATACCTCCGTAGTGCAGTAGCCAGCATGTCCGTCTCATAATCCAGTTTCCCCGCCCCTTGAGTGTCAGTTTGTCATTCTGTGGTACCTTGTGTGCTGTTTTGATGCTGGAAGTTATGTCACGGGTGTTTCAAATGCCAGCAGGGTCACCCAAAGTGATCAGGCTTCAACAGAGCTTACAGTTGAAGAACAGACTATGAAGAAGGAACTGGCTGCTTAAGTCAGAGGAATTAGTTGCAAAAACCGTATGCGTTTAACCATGAAAACCCGTTATTTTTAAATCTCCCATATTAGGAAAGTACTAAATTCAAGTATTTGTGTTCAAGAAACCAAGGATAGTCCCTGAGTTGTCTTTTGACTTTGCCCCAGCAGTTGTGGGTGGGTGCAATGGAGGTGATTTTTAATTTACACAGCTGAGTGATTAACCACATTTCCATCGGGACTCCTTGTCCCTGCCCCTACAGAATAGTTACCAGTAAATTCTCTGGGACCCAAATAATTTTAAATCCACCCACTTCCCTGCATTTTCACCTCTACTCTCTAATCAATCTTTGTTAGTGTCTAGAGCAGCAGTTCTCAACTTGTGGGTTGCGACCCCTTTGGGTGTCGAATGACCCTTTCACAGGGGTCACCTAAGACCATCAGAAAGCACATATTTCCGATGGTCTTAGGAACCGAGACACTGCTCCTCTCTCCGTCTCCAGGCAGGTCCGCCCACATGCAGATACGCCCACAGACAAGTTCCCGGTGTGAAGACTGTTACCTATGCTTCAAGACAACATTTCATTTATTTGTCATCAGAAATAAATATTTCACAATATATAATTGCATATTGTTTTGTGATGAATCACTATGTTTTGATTATGTTTAACTTGTAACAATGAAAATACAGCCTGCCTATCAAATATTTACATGATGATTCATATCAGTAGCAAAAATACAGTTATGAAGAAATAACAAAAATAATTTTATGGTTGGGATCACCACCACATGAGGAACTGTATGATTAGGAAGGTTGAGAACCACTGCTCTAGAACATGCCCTTCTAACTGCCCTTGCTGCCTCATTTTTTTTTAAGCAGTCCATTTCACAGCATCGGGGTGATCTTTTACATCATCTGTCAGGGCATGCAATCACCTTGCTCAAACTTCATCTCTCGATTCTTATTTCACTTATCAGCGTTCATCTCCTTACCAGGGTCTATGAGACTGTGTGTGAGCAAGCCCATGTCTGTTGTTCTAATGCTGTTTGGAACCTTTTGTCCCCTTGCTCAGTGTGTTTTGGGGGGGTCATACTTCCCTGATTTTTCGTAGGAAAAAAAAAGATGATTTTCTTGCAAAGGTCTTTGACTTACATTCTTGTCCTACGCTCTGATGTCTGTTGTCAAGGCAACTCATAGCAGGTCTGTAACAGCGCAGAACTGCCCCACAGGGCTCCCTGCCTGGGCTGTAATTTTACCAGAGCCCATCACCAGGCCTTTCTGCCGCAGAGCTCCTGGTGGGTAGAAACTGCTTACCTCTGGGTTCACAGTTGTTGTGCCAACAGGGCTCCTCAGTTTTGATCTTTCTTGTTCTCAGTGACCAGCTTGGATACACCTCGTGTGGCTAGTCACCATTCACGTCATGGAAAGAAGCAGATTTGCAATGTGGTCGCTGGTCTTGCAGCCTTTTGTCACGTGGTCTCTTCCTTTGTCTCTTTTTAAAATCAAAGATGGCTTTTATTGATGCTCCGATTTGGAAGGATGGTAACGCTCATACAACAAACATTGTCAGGGCAAGGTAGGAAAACAACGAAGATCTGTGAAATGACTTTACGTGACAAGAAGCCCAAATAAATTAAGGAACTGGGGGCCTCTGGCAGGGCATCTTACTTCCTGTTCTTCCCAAAATCCTCCCCGTCTTGAGAGAGGCTTTCAGCTCGGGGATGGCTCCAGGGACAAAGCCCACGTTCTTCTCCGGCCCGTTTCTCCCCAGCAGGCGCAGTCCATCTCCTGGGACCTCACAAAGGCGCACTCGATGACACCCTCTTGGCCTTTCAACGTGTCCACCATGGAGAAGACGCAGTGGGCGCCCAGGTAGGCCATGGGCAAGGTGGCAGAGCCGGCCCCTGCTTTCACCTTGACACCTCCATGCCAGCCTCCTGGATGCACCCGGTGAGAGCCGTCAGCTGGTCCAGGGGAAAGTTCACCTTGGGTGTCCACTGGGAGATCAGGGGGAGGATGCTCTTCCCTGCGTGGCCGCCAATGACTGGATGGTCACTCAAGCCGGGTCCAAACCTTCAGCTCCGCCACACAAGTGTTGGCCCTGACAACGTCCAGGGTGGCCACCCTGGAGATTTTCTTGGGGTTGCAGGCACCGTGCTTCTTGAACACTTTCAATGTGATGGGGATGGTGGAGTTGACCGATTGGCCATGATACAGATCATGGCTTTGGAGTGGTGCTGGGCACAGCTGCCGCGAAGGTGGCCATGATCATGGCGTTGCGGTTGACACAGGTCATCCGTGTCATTCCTAGCTTTCTTGGGAGGAGCACCACATCACAGCCTTTCAAGCACTCAGCCAGCTGCCTAGGTCCGAGGTCACCTTTCATGTGATCATTTATAATAGTAATTTATAAATTATCAAGGGTTCATGAGGGAGGCGGGAATGGGGAGGGAGGGGGAAAAATGAGGAGCTAAGGACTCAAGTAGAAAGCAAATGTTTTGAGAATGATGATGGCAAACAAATGTACAAATGTGCTTGACACAATGGATGGATGTGTGGATTGTGATAAGAATTGTACGAGCCCCCCAATAAAATGATTTTTAAAAAAAAGAAAGAAAGAAAGAAAATCAGATGTTCACAATTTGAAAAAAAAACAACTTATATTTTGGTATCTAGCCCTGAACCAATTATGAGACCAAAAAAAGTCCTTGAAAAAGAGCTGATTATTCTTTCATTAGAGGAGTTCCACTGTTAATCAACTGACGATTTTGCAAAATCCTTAATTGACACTTCTTGGGCCTTGGTTAAAAGCCCTGGAAATCTGTGAGCAAATTCTCAGATTTGAATGTCAGATCTCTGTTGCAGTTTCCTTAGGTCTTCTCCCTGGCAGATCTCTGTGTGCTCAGGGTATATGAGGGCTTCTAAACGGTGGCTCAAACTCTTCACTCTCCCCACATTGAGCGCAAAGCGAACAGAAGGCAGCAGCAAGGGACAGAAGAACAAGTCCCCTATTGACTTTGCTTTGATGTGTAGGCTACTCAGGCTACGAAGAAATGAATCCCACACGGAGCCAACTAATTCCACACAATTTGTGTGACTTGAAGATGACAATTACAAAATTCTAATATGCTGAAGAGAAAGGCATCAAAGCTAAAGTCATGAACACCCAGTTTGTGGAGGGTGATGGGGGACGTGGGAGCCCCAACCCCATCTGCAGAGTGTCCAGTCAGACTGTGCCACAGACAAGAGCCCCGAACAGCCTTACTGTCAGGCAGAAGCCACTGTCACCTTGATTAGGCTGGATTGAACTTGATAGTTGGCCAGTTGACCTCCCTATAGACTCAGCCTGAATCTGTTCTGGGTGTAAGTATCTCTTACTTGTTCCATGACAGAAATTTCATCCCTGGCTTTTTGAATGTTGTTGGGGGTCTCTTCCTTCTTATGCATGATTTGTCTTTTTGTCTGTATACTTGTGTTAGTCCGAGTAGACTAGAGAAATAAATTCATGGACACTCATGTATAAAAGAAAGAGGTTTGTATACAAGAGCAATTGAATATTGCAAAAACATCCTAACCTAGTCCAGATCAAGTCCATAAGTCCAATATTAGCCCATATGTCCGATACCAATCCATAAAGTCCTCTTCAGACTCACAAAACACATGCAATGACGCCGAATGCAGGAAGATCACAGACCAGTGAATTGGGAGTCTTCTGGATCCAGTGGTGTTGTAAGCATCACAGCACTGGCAGGGGTCTCCACGTGGCTCTCTGGCTCCAGAGGTCTGGTTGCATCAGGGTAGGTCCAGGTGGCTTCTCTGGCTCCAGCTCACATGGTGCCATGTGTTTTGTCAGTAGCGTGTCATCTCAGGGAGTGAGTCTTGTCAGTAGAGGGCTTCCAAGGGAGTTAGCCGAGAGAGAGAAAGTCTGTCTGCTGCCCGCAAGGAGGAAATCCAGGAATTCCCAGAATTCTCTGGAGAAAGCCATGCCCACACAGAGGCCACATTGGCTATGATCCGATTGACAGACTAGACTCCACCCCTTCACTCTTAATCCTATCAAGTGCCAAATTAACACCAGATTATGTATTATTATCATTTCATCCTTACCACCTTAGTGCGATTTTGTTTTTTATTGTTTTCTGTTGGCTCTCCCAGCGGTGAAGCACAGGAGAGTGGATGCATAATGATAATAATGGATACAAGGGGATACAGGGAATAAAGGGGGCAGGTTAGGGAGGGAAAGGGGATTTCAGGAGTAAAGAATGAAGGCAGGATGCGGGAGGGAGCACTAGAATGGATTGTGATTGCATAACTCATTTTAAAGGTGATTTAACCATGGGGAGGGCACTGCTCTAAACTGATGTGGCGATGACTGTACAATTCTCCTTGATATGACTAAACTATTGAATTTATGATATGAAAATGATGTGCCAATAAAACTATAAAAAGAAAGAAAGAAACGAATTCCACAAGGCAACAAGGCAAGTCTGAGGAATCTTCCAGGTTTTGAAGGGACTGCCCTTCTGAGAGTTCTGAAGTAAGAGGGACCCGCTTAAGGCAGCTTCAATTTAAGGCAGGCACCATGGAGAGTTGGAGAGTAGAATTGTGATCAAATTCTTATTCTCTAAACATGTAACTATGGGGGTTGAGGATTAGTGAAATACCACCGAATGGTGGTTGTAAAGGAGGATGAACCTAAAGCCCGCAGATAAGGCTTGTGGCTGCAGAAGCAATGGACCCAAGGTCAGATCACAGTCATTAACAATTCCCGGGTGAATAAGCAATATGGCAAGCTTTGGCTCAAGTCCAAAGAACTGGAAGTCAACGAGCCAAATGCAGGATCCAAACTCAGCAAAAATAGCTTGGCGGACTGTGACTGTGTGGAGAGCAGACCACCGAGCCTTTCTCCTGCTGTGCTGAGGGGGGTGGGTTCCAATCGTGAACCTTTAGGTTAGTTGAAAAGCACATGCCCTGGGACCTTGTCCAGCACGAAGTAGGAGCTTAAACATTGTTTTCTTTCATTGTAGGAACATGCTGAGGTCATTACATGGTTCAGGCAGGAGAGGTGGGCCCAGTAGCAATGGAACTAGAGAGGGGACAAGCCAGAGAGTTCCTTGGGAGGTGACGTTGTGAAGTCTGCCTTATCCTGGGTTCTCTGGAGAAGCAAAGCAAGTGATGGATGGATGGATGGATGGATGGATGGATGGATGGATGGATGGATGGATGGATA
>NW_022108124.1:18572936-18577249 GCF_000313985.2 Echinops telfairi | reverse complement strand
ATAGAGAGATCGACCTCAAGGAAATGACTGACAAGAGTTGTGGAAGCTGGTTAATCCCAAATCTGTAGGTCAGGTGTCAGGCTGGAAGTTCTCCCAATTCACACGGTTGCAGAAGCTGACTGACCCTAGTCAGACAGCAGGCTGCTGGCTCCAGGGCTGCAGAGACTGGGTAAATCTCAAAACCTGTACATCAAGACTCTACTGGCGCATGTCCTGAGAACCAGAGGTCAGAGGGTGATGAGCCGGGCAAAGAATCCAGAGCTCGCTAGCTAGTGAGCAAGCTTCTGCTGAACATCTGGATATACTGAGTGCAGTCCAGGCCCCTGAGGAAGTCCCTCTGACAGCTGACTGGCTCACCGCACCACAGAAGTGAACATATTGCTTGACAAAGGAGCGATTCGTCTGTCTGCCAAACCACGGAGAACCATAACCTAATCAAGCTGACACACGACCTTCACCAGCCCGGAGTCCGAGGGATGAACACTGAAGCACCGCGTGGTGCCCCACAGGTTTGGGACTTGGGTCCCAGGTAGATGTAAACGCAGAAAAGGAACAGACTTTAGTGAGAAGGGCACCGAGCTCCCTGGGGAACAGATGGACCGAAGACTTGTAGGTGGGAGTACCCACCAGGCATGTAGATGTAGTGGTTTGGAATTCAAGAAAGAGACAAGAACTTGCGGCCACTGCAGACTGCGACGAACATGCAGGGGACTCCCTAGGTAGGGGGAGCAGCCCCACTGTGGCCTTTTGTCCAAAATGGAGTCCACACAGATTCCCAGACGAAATTCTGGCCTCACTCCTTTGGGATCATCTGGTCCTCACCTCATTTTGCAGATGAAGAGACTGAGCATTGAGATCCTGACTGGACGCAGTCCCAGGCCTGCAGGGCACTGTCTTCTCCACACTGGGAGGCTGGGGACTGCCTCCATGCCCCCTGAGTTAGTTAATTGTGCCAGCCTGGCCAATAATCACATGTGGTGCTGGTTGAAAGGCGGAGGGATAAATGGGTGGTGAAGCCTCGCCTTTCTAGTTCTCGGGTCTCTTGTTTTGTGATGGTTGCACCGGGTGCAGCTGCCTTAGCAGTTCCCTGCTTCAGCTTGCAAGATTGACTTCCTACAAGACATCCCCAAGGAGAAGCCACATGGATCTAACCCGATGCAGCCCTGGGTGCTGGAGCAGCCGTGTGGAGACCCTTGCCAGTGCTGAGATG
The DNA here is from genome assembly GCF_000313985.2 of Echinops telfairi. Taxonomy (NCBI): domain Eukaryota; kingdom Metazoa; phylum Chordata; class Mammalia; order Afrosoricida; family Tenrecidae; genus Echinops; species Echinops telfairi. The sequence goes on along the minus strand of NW_022108124.1, from coordinate 18,576,039 downwards.
CTTGTTCATTCACTGACTCAGCTTTCCTCCTGCAGTCGGCATCATTGCCTCTGTTTTGTGAGGTGAAGGACTTTGTGGACTGGTGTTGGGTATGGGTTAATGTTGGACTTGTGGGCTTGGGCAGCATTGGGTTGGGATGTTTTCGTGATGCACCTTTTCTTTATATAAAACTCTCTCTTATACATGAGTCGCTGTGGATTTGTTTCTCCAAAGTACCTAGACTAATACACCCCCCCCCATCAGCTTTAGTGTGGGATGGCCAGCAGTGATGGCTGAAAAGGGAGAAACAGTTACAGGAGCAACAGTGGGGAATGGGAAAGAGGAGAGACTAAAACTCTCTAGCACAAGAGTGAGGAGGGGTCCCGGTGGTCATGGGATACAAATTGTGCTGCTTACCAGAGAGTCAGAAGTTCAAAACCACCAGAGAGCCTGCACGCTGGGCTTTCTACTCCTGTCAAGATTTACAGCCTCAAGAACTCCCAGGGGCAGTTTGCTCTGTCCTGACAGGGCAGCGATGAGCCAGGATTGCCTAGCCAGCAGTGAGTCCAGGTGCAAGTGTGAAGGTCCGCAAGGGAACAAAGAAAATGACCCTTCTTCCCAGAAGCCGCCTCAGCCTACTGCTGCTCAGCCAGTCTCTCTGTAGGAGAGTGGCCCGCCCCAGCTCCCAGAGCAGGGGTTCAGGCAAGTGAGCCTCACGGGACTTTGCTGGCCTTCTCCCAACACAGTTACTGTTAGGGCACAGTTGGTCAAAAAGATCACTGTTTTCGTAAGCACAAACATACTTTTCTTCATCAGATGAATGGGGCCTTTTTTTTTTTTTATTGGTTCTGGTATCTGAGAATGAAGTAGAATGCGATATTCATGTGACCCCTCTTTTCCATTTTTAGAGACATCAATGTGAACCTTTGTCCAGACAAGTCAATGGGAGGGGCTGAAGGAAGTGAGGCTTTTAACTGTGTTGTTTGTTTGTTTGTTTGTTTTCACTTCCATAGCACTGAGATTAAGATTACAAATCGCCCCTTTGCTGGGCATCCCCAAAGCTCCTGCTACCACCAGCGCATAATGCACCATGGGGAAACTCAGGTTGGGAAAGACTCCGTTCTCTTTTGGAGGATGGGGATAGAAAGGGAGTCCCCTCCCCGGCAGCTCCCTTCCCAGACGTTGAGGGCCTGGGGACTGAGGAGCAGAGTCTCTTAAGCTCTCCTTGTGGTCCTCGTTGGAAACCCCCTGCCCTGAGGCAGGACCCAGACGAGGGGGAGGCGGTGAGGGAGTGGGGCACTTGAATGGGGTTCAGAATGCTCAAAGTCAGTGGCTGTGGGGTCAGCTCCAACTCAGAGCAACTGCAGGGGTGTCAGAGAGGAGCTGGGCTCCCTGGGGTTCTCAGCACTGATTTGGGGGCTGGGGGCGGGGTAGATCCTTTCTTCTGGGACACCTCAGCATGAACTAAAACTCCAACCTTCATTTAGCAATCAAGCACGGGAATAGTTCACACCACCTTTACAAAGATCAAGGGGGATGCAAAATTTAAAAAGAAAAACCTCTGTGATCAATATAATATTCCAATGCCCTTTTTTTAGCAACGATGAAACATACAACTTCCCTCTAGATCTTTAATGCTTCCTCCTCCCCTGCCCCCCCCCCACTATCATGATCCCAATTCTACCTTACAAATCTTGCTGGACCAGAGGATGTACACTGGTACAGATAGGAACTGGAAACAGAGAATCCAGGACAGATCAACCCCTCAGGACCAGTGGTGAGAGTGGCAATACCGGGAGGGTGGAGCGGAGGTGAGGTAGAAAGGGGAACCGATTACCAGGATCTACATGTGACCTCCTCTCTGGAGGACAGACAACAGAAAAGTGGGTGAAGGGAGACGTCGGACAGTGTAAGATATGACAAAATAATAATGAGTTGTAAATTATCAAGGGTTCATGGAGGAGGGGGCAATGGAGAGGGAGGGGAAAATGAGGAGCTGATGCAGGGGCTCAAGTGGAAAGCAAATATTTTGAGAACGATGGTGACAATGAATGTACAAATATGCTTGACACAATGGATGGATGGATGGATTGTGATAAGCATTGTATGAGCCCGCAATAAAATATTTTTTAAAGAGGAACACGAAATTATCCATGATGAACAAACCATGATCAAGTCAAGCCCCAAGGCAAGGGTATCCAGGTTGAAGCCTCACAGCTCTGGAGAATGAATGAATGGATGCATGCATGCATAAATGAAAAGGATGATGAGTCTCATGCCCATACTGCCACCTACTGCTGACAAGCGGCCATTGCGCCCTGCCTGACCGAGGGGCGCCGCGGTGGCCACGCATGGGGTGGTGGGTGCCTCCGGCGGACGATGACACACTGCACACGCGGACAAATCCCTGGCTACTACTGGGTGCGCGCTGGGGAGAGCGCGCATACAGAGCACCGCCGTGGTAAATAGCAACCCGCCTTCCCAGCCCAGCCTCGCCGTCATCCGTCCACTCACTCTCGCTCTGCCTTATCTCCGCAGACTTGAGCCAGGGCGGCTGTGAACTGGGCTGTGCCCGAGGGGGGCGCACACAGAGCGCGCGTCACTAGAGCTGGACCAGCGCAGATGGGGGAATGAAGCCGGCCACTGCTGGCAGCTGGCCTTTGGACAGCGCCTCGCCGATGGAACGCTCCAGTTTCCCCAAAACAAGCATCCCGGCGCTCCCAACCCTCGACATGCGCCCTGGACCGAACTCTGGTTCTGTGACTTCTTAGCTGTGGGGCCAGGGAAGAACTTCCAGTGGTGTAAAAGGAGGATGGCCGCACGTTTTTGCACTGGGAGGGTAAGATTAAATAAGACACGTCCCAAAGCCTCCCGCCAGAAGCCGCAAGAAATAGCAGCAGTTGTTACTACATGGAATAAGGTCTACACGCCTCCCAGGACCGATGGGAAGGGAGGGGCTGTCAGGCAGTGGTGGCGCCTGTCATGTTTGGCTCCTGCGAAACACACACACACACTCTTACACGCATACCACACACACACCCTACACGCACACCACACACACCCTACACGCACACCACACACACACCCTACACGCACACCATACACCCTTACACACACACACCCT
>NW_022108124.1:18564161-18572722 GCF_000313985.2 Echinops telfairi | reverse complement strand
ACCCTACACGCACACACACACACACACACCCTACACGCACACCATACACCTTTACACACACACACACACACACACACACACACTCCTTCCCGGGTGTGTTAGGGAGTGGGAGGGATGCAGATTCGCCAGGGTCCCTGCAGGCGCCTCTGTTCCCACTGCAGCCAGCACAACAGGACTGGAGACAGGAAGGGGACCGGGAGGGGATCCGTTCACCCCGTCCTGCAGCTGAGCTGATTGCGGGGAGGAGGCTTGCTGGATTCCACCGGATGGAAGAGGATTCTGCAGAAAGCCGGGAGGTTTGAGGAAGGTCTGTAACGGGGAAAACAAAGCTGTCATCGGTGTTCGTTTCCAGCTGCTGAGACTGGAGAAACTGTCTTCGGGACAAACGGATCAGAAAGACAAAGAAAAGACAACGATGGCGCCGTGAGGGGGGAACGCCCGTGTGGGGGAGCCCCGGTGACATCGTGGTCACGCATTGGGCTGCGATCCGCAGCCAGGCAGCCCCATGGGAGCAAGACTGGGCTTTCTACTCCCATAAACGGAGTCTCAGAAACCCACACCGGCTCGTGCTGAGTCCGCAGTGGCTCAATTGCAGTGAGCTTGGAGTTTGGGTTTGGATTTGGATGCAGGGTGTATAGGAATCTGCCGAGCCCCAGTGGTGTAGTGGGTAAGGACTGAGCTGTGGCCCGCAGGGTGAGCAGTTTGAGACCTCTGGCCACTCTGCGAGTAAAAGATTGGGGTTTCTACTCCAGTGAATGGTTACAGTATTGGAAACCCACAGGGGTGGTGCTGCCCTTCCCCCAATGGAGTCAAGGCCAACTAATTGTAGACTTCATTGACAGTGAGGGTGACTTGGGGGGTGGAGGGTTGGTTTTGCCAATTTGCCACAGGTCTGGCGTGATGGGAGGCAAAATTCTAAACAGTGGGGGGAAGGTGGCAGATCTGAATCCTGTCCCTCCTCCCCGCCATCCCCTCTCCTTCTGGCCCCCCAGGGCTTTGGGGCTGGGCTCCCCGAAATCTCCTCCCAGCCCAGCAGGGACCCAGCACAGAGCGCAGCCGAGACACGCCCCTCCAAAGCTGCTAGAACTTTATTGGCCAAAGAAGCCCCCCGCCCCGCGCCCAGCTACACAATGCCGAACTGGCAGATGTAGGGCAGCTGGTCGCGGCAGCGCTGGTCGAACCATTTGCCCGCTGCGGCGCCCGACAGCACAGCGCAGTTCTCGGCCTTGCCGCCGTCTGGCTGCGCGGTGATCTCTGTCTCCCAGTTCTTGTAGGAGATGCGAGCTCCCGTCATGTCCACCCAGGAGCCCTCGGCCGCCATGTCGTTGAGCCCCAGCCAGATCTGCGCCTCCGCGCCCACGCTCTGGCGCAGGTACTCGTACAGGGCGTCGTTCTCAGGGCCCGTCTGCGGGGTGCCCAGGGTGCCCCCGCGCGAGATGCAGTCCTCGCTGGCCTCGTGGAAGCTCTTGGCCTGGGCGAAGGCCAGGAAGCACTTCATGTGCACCTTGATGCCCTTCAGGCAGACTGGGGGGCGGGGGGAGGAAAGGGCCGTCACTGAAGGGTCGCTGGGTTCCCAAGCCAAAGAGCCACCCCCTCTCAGCCCATCCTAGGCCGCCCCTTCCGCGCCGGCCATCCCCCAGCCTCCGCAGGCATGAGGGGTCCCAATCATCCATGCTCCACAGGAGCCTCTGCTTATGGGGGGGTCCCCGGAGGCAGAGCACTACCCCAATCCTGCGAAAATGGCTGCTGGGGGTGAGAGCAGCCCCCTCCTCTGCGGGGATCAGCTGCCCCCACATTGGGACCTCCAGGGCGTGAGGGATGTGGGGGTGTACAGCGGGGGGCATTTGTGCCCATGGCAGGGCTAATCTGGCACCAGTGTTCCCGCGTGGCAGCTCTCCCTATGCCCAAGGCTGCGTTGCCTTCCTCCTCCCAGGTTCCCCCTAATAACACTGAGCCAGCCCCTGCCACACCCCTCCCTGAGGCAGGCCACCTGAGGAGCAAAGGAGATGGAGCTGTCAGAGCAAAGACCACAGGTCAGGGCCCCAGCGAGACCCAGGTCTGACTAACAGACCGAGCTGGAGAGGACGAGGTGTGTCCTACAGGGCTTTGGGGAACAGGACATAGAGAAGGAAGCCCCTGGACAGAAGGGTGGTGGGAAGCCAGGGGCTGGGGGAGCAGGCTGCAGGTAGGACCTGCTCTTTCAGGTGTGGAAGTCTGCGGTGCCTAAAACTTGTATCTGAACCTGGCTCATAGGTTGGTCATTCAGATAGGAATAGAGAACGTGCTTTGATTTAAACCAACGGTTCTCAACCTGTGGGTTGGCGACCCCTTTGGGGATTAAACGACCCTTTCAAAAGGGTCGCCCGATTCATCACAGTAGCAAAATGGCAGTTATGAAGTAGCAACAAAAATAATTTTATGGGGGGGGGTCACCACAACATGAGGAACTGTATGAAAGGGTCACAGCATTAGGAAAGTTGAGAACCACTGATTTAAACTATTTCTTAGCTTCATTTATAAGCAGAGGGTGGAGACAGCTTGGTATGCCTTTGATGGGCCCTGCAAATGTGAGGGGCGGGCTTGCACCCCATCCCATACGCCCACTCACTCATTCACTTGCTCACTTTAATTCCACGCCAGTCGCTCAACAAGATCAGAATCGGGCAACATCACCATGTCATGTCCCCAGGAGCACCCCAGAGCCCTGGAGCCTGATGGAAAAACTTTGGGCGGCCTCCAGAGTACAGTCCCTGTCCTTGGCTGCTAACTGGAAAGCCTGGGATTGAAGTCGGGATTGAAGTCCTCCTAGCAGGGCCCCAGAAGAGCCAGCCGCCTGGCCACAGCGATATACTTTGGACAAACGGCCCCGTTGAAAGCTTTAGGGGGTGCAGTTCTATTCTGCCACACACGGGGCGCCCGTGAGTCAGAATAGGCTCCAGGTTAACTGGTTTCCTTGGAGCAAGTGGAAGGGAGCCAGGCTGAAGCAAGCTGAAAATTGAGCTGGGTTAGTTAGCTGTTTGCTGTCCAAGCAATCCTGGCTCAAGGGGCAGTATAGGACTGCCTGCACCGGCAGTCTGCCACACCCTTCTCCCTCAGAGCAGCCAGGGGGCTGGAACCACAGGCCTTTGGGCTGGCGGCTGAGCCATCAACTACCAGCCCACCAGGGCTCCTTCGAAATACACTGCTATAGAGACGTTCTGATTACTAAAGACCACCACCTACCAAAGCTTCTTGCTACAGGGATGGGCTGTCTCCTCTTTCTCCCATACAGAAGCTGGTGGGTTTGAATCACTAACTCTAGCAAACCCCACACTACCAGGGCTCCTGGAGTTGGGGTTCGGGGGAACACGTATCTCTTCTGAGAATGTAACTGTGAGGTGGTGGTGGGGAGCCACAGCTCAGAGGTTCTCCATGAGGGTGGAGACCTGAGTCTGTGAATGCTGAGAGAATACAAATTGCCCTATGGGAGGACCTTGGGCTGAAGGATGTTCCTGAGGAGGAGAGAGGGGAGGGGAAGGCCAGGCACAGGAGAGCCCTGTGCTGTGAGCAGGGGGGTGTTTGCAGACTCCAAGGAGGTTCCCTGGTGGCATCTTGAGAGGCTGCAGAGCAGACCATTGGCCAGCCAGGTCCCCAGCTCCAGGTGGGGGCCTGCCGTCATGAGCCGCTGGGGGCTGACCCTGGAGGAAGGAGAAGTCCAGGCGCAGGCCCTGAGAGTGTAAGCTGTGATTGATACCCCGCGTCCTCCGTGGAATGGAGGGCTGTGGGGGACCTCTAGGGAGCAGGGTCTGAGGTGCACAGAGAACAGAGGCGGCAGGAAAGGACCCTGTGGGAGAGGGGCTGGCCCCGGCCGCACAGTGCGTGACATGCTGACTGTTCAGTGCAGACCAGGAGTTCAAGCCTACTAGCTGCTTCTTGGGAGAAGGGTGAGGCTGTCTGCACCCATGAAGAGTTCGCCTCAGACCCCGTGGGGGCAGTTCTGCTCTGCCCTAGAGGGTCACAGTGAGTCGGCATTGACCCTGAGACAGTGGGTTTGAGTGAGTCTTGGCCAAGAGGGGAAGAAGAGCTGCTAGGGTGTCAGCCTCGCAGAGCTGGGCAGGTGGGGCACCTCTCCGGACCCCAGGCTCCATGCCCTGTGTTTTTTCCTAGCCTCGGTGGGCCACTTCATGCAGAACCAGAAAGGCCCAGGGCCAGCAGCCCAAGCACCCAGCTCAACACCATGACACCAGACAGGATAGAGGACTGGCTCCCTTCCTGCCTCCCATCTTCCCTTCCTTCCTTGCATCCTGCTTGGCACTCACCAGGAGGATGAACATTTATCTGCCTCAGTTTCCCTGCTTGTAATGATAAATTCCCCCTCACCATCACTATGGAACGAAGCTGCCGACACCCCGGCTGTAGCCCTGATGGGGACCCCAGGGCAGCGGAGCAGGCCGAGAGGAGGGTGCCTTCTGGGGGCTTCATTTTGGGAGTACTCAGGGGCCAAGCTTCTGGGTTGGGGGGTGTATGTGTACTGGAATCTCACCAAAGATCCTTTTGTCTGCTTGGGACATTGCCAATTCACCACCCGGGTGGCCAGAGACCCCATAGCACACACCTGGGTAGGTTTTGAAGACCCATGTCAGGGGGTCTGCCTTCCTGAGAGGAATCAGACTGGGAAGGGGGCTCCCTTGATCTAATGCCTCGCCTCCACCGCTGGCCTGAGCCCCTCGCTGATGTTCCCCGGCCAAGGAGGGCTCCATGCCCACCTCCAGCCCCCAGGCCCCGCACTCACCTGTCTGCAGGGCCTGCTGCTCTTTCAACAGCGCCACCTCCTGGGCCAGGCTGTCCAGCCGGTTCTTGAGCTCCTCGAATATCTTGGGGACCACCCCATCTAGGGTGAAGTCAGAGAGAGGTGGGGACAATCACAAACCAACAAGGGAGGCAAGACAACAACCAGTCCCTGGCCAGCGGGCAAAGGTCGCATTCAGAGGCGGCTCAGAGAGGGTGTCTTTTCTCCCCCTTCTGTTCCCTGTGCTCACTTGGCTGTGTGTCTAATCCCCACCCTGATGCCCTGGGAGCCTGAGCCATCATCACCGTGGCATGTTGTTAATGTTGTCCCAAGACAGATGGGGTGACCTCACTACAGGCGGGGCTGCGAGGGCAGCATCCTGCCAGCAGTCAAGGCAACCCAAGGACACCCTCTGGACCCCAGGGGTGTCAGAAGGGGAGCAGAGCTGTTTGGGGGGGTGGGTATTAGTTTTAAAGCTGAACCTGCTTCTCTCGTCTCAGTTCTTTGATACGCTATAGATTTGATAGCTGGGGCCACCCTCTGCCCAACAGAACATGGGGTTGCCAATCCACATAACCCTTTACTTCTCTAAGGAGCCCTGGGGCTGTCATGGTCTGGCTTTGGGCAGCAAACCGCCAAGGTCCACAGATTGAAACCACCATCCTCTGATAGGGAGAAAGACAAGGCTTTCTGATTTACGGAAACCCACAGGGGCAGTTCTGTCCTGTCCCATGGAGTCTCTCTGAGAGAGAGAATTCGAGTTGTATTTCCTTATTTTCTGTGCATCAAGCACAGGCTTTGGCACATTTTGCATCATGCACTCGTCACAACAAATGCGACTGCCGATTCTAAAGTGCAGCCCGGCCAGCGCTCCCCACACACGGCCCAGCCACAGAGAAATGCTGTGTGGACTCAGGGCAGGTGCCCGTTTAGATGGTCTCTGAGGTTCCTTCTGATTTTACGAACCCTCCCCCCACCGAATCCGCAGTCTAGAGAGTCCACCCACCCCCTCAGGCCCCAGGGAGGCCTTTGCTCAGGTTCAGGGACGTAACCAAGAGGGGGATGTGAGGAAAGAGCCTGAAAAACAAGCCCGGCAGGCTCCCTGGACATGGGGCCGCTCTGGGCCCCTCCTTACCTTTCTTGCCACCTGGGGCCTTCTTGGTCTTGGGGGTTGGGGACTCAGCGGTGGCCTGGGGCAGGAGGGATGCAAGGCAAAGGAACAGATAGGCCCCCCAGAGCTCCATGCTGCTGCTGCTGTTGCTGCTGCTGCGAGCTGCTTCCGCCTGCAGTGGCCCCGTCCGTCCGTGGAAGATCGGGGGCGGGCTGCGTGTGTGAAGGTCACGGCTGAGAGGGAGGACCCCTGTCCAGAAAACCCTCCCAGGCCTAGCTGCCAGTGGCCAAAAGGGAAGGGGGGAGGAGGGGAGAGTCTGCAGAAGGAAAGAGGCCAAGGAGCCACCGGCTCGCTGCCCAGGAAACACCCAAAGGACCTCCCCACCCAGCCCAGCTGGCTGCCCATCCCTGCCTCCTGGAAGGGGTCCTTCTTCTCTGGGGTCCTGGGGAGAGTCTGCTGGCTGCCCTGCCCCTACCGGGGGCAGGCTTTGGGTTACACCCACCCTCTGCTCATAGGGCAGGGGGAGGGCCTTCCTCCAGCCGTTGGAGGGACATGCTGTCGCGGCCCTCATTTACCACTGGGAAACGGAAGCACAGCCAGGCTGAGGGGTTTGCCCTATCTGCCCAGGCCCCCAAGAGGCAGCAGCAGTATCTGAACCCGCAATGGGATGGCCCCAGAGTCACCAGACCCCCTCTGGCAGCTGGCTGCCATGGGGTTTCGAAGGGTCCCCATGATTGCTGGTGGGTCTGCATCTGTGTGCTTGGTTGAAAAGCACAGGGGGTCCTTCCGTGGCCCTTCTCGGCCATCCTGCCTTGAAGCCCCCCTGAGGTGGGCACCACAGAGGAGGTGGCTACAGGGGCCCCACAGTGTTGTCAGGGATTGAGGTGGGGGCAGGGTCCCCAGGGAGCAGAGTGCCAGAGTCCAGCAAGGGAGAAAGTGCCCCCTCAAGGGGAGTGAGATAGTTAAAGATTACTGTGCCAGCCTGACTGATGAACACATGTGGGGTTAACTGAAGGGTGGAGAGATAAATGGCTCGGTGAGCCTCGCCTTTTGAGTTCTCGGGTCTCTTGCTTTCTGATGGTCGGACCAGGGTGTGGCTGCTTTAGCCAGTTCCCTGCTTCAGCTGGCAAGGCTCACTTCCTGGGAGACATCCCTAAGGAGAAGCCACATAGTCTTACCCCGATGGAGCCCTGGATGCTGGAGCAGCCGTGTGGAGACCCCTGCCAGTGCTGAGATGCTTACATGCTCACTGATTCAGTTTTCCTCCTGCAGTCAGCATCATTGTGTCTGTTTTGTGAGAAGGAGGAGGACTTTGTAGATTGGTGTCAAACATATGGGCTAATGTTGGACTTATGGGCTTGGACAGCATTGGATTGGGATGTTTTCTTAATGTTCACTTACCCTTTATATAAAACTCTCTCTTGGAAACCAATCACAAATATCTACAAATAACCTGCTCCCTGGGGGATGGAAAACAGAGAAGTGGGTGAAGGGAGACATCAGCAGTGTAAGATATGACAAAATAATAATAATTTATAAATTATCAAGGCTTCATGAGGGAGGGGGTAGCAGGGAGGAGTGGAAAAAATAAGGAGCTGATACCAAGGGCTCAAATATAAAGCAAATGTTTTGAGCAATAAATGTGCTTGACACAATGGATGCATGGATTGTAATGAGTTGTATGAGCCCCAATAAAATGATTTTTTTTATCTTTAAAAACAAACAAAAAAGAAAATGTTTTGGAAATGATGATGGCAAATATGTACAAATGTGCCTGATGCAATTGATGTATAGATTGTTATAAAAGCTGTAAGAGCCTCCAATAAAATGATTTATTAAAACAAGAACAAAACCCCAAAAAGCAACAACAAAAAACCCTCTCGCTTATATACATATGAGTTTCTGTGGATTTGTTTCTCTAGCCTACCCACACTAACACAGGGAGTCAGAGCCTAGTGGGGTGTTGGGGGCACCCACAGATGAGGGCAGGACCTGCATGGGAGAGGGGAACCCCTGCACAGGACAGGAGGCAGAAGCAAGATGGGGTATGAAAACCTTAAGTCGGCCAGGTTTCTCACTATTAGAGGAAGGAGTGGTGGGAGGGAGAGAACTGGAGCCAGTCAAGTTGGCTGCCATCTGAGGCTTTGGGGCGCACCTGGTGGAAGGGTGTGTGCAGGGAGGGCCTGGGGAACCGCCCCTCAAGCCTCAAACACCCTGAGCAGCCTGGACCTGGCTTCTAAATTCAACTTTCTTGTGAAAAGGAACCTAGGAGACAGGCCATACCAGGGCCCAGACAGAGAGTAGGAACTGAACCTGGAACATGTAGCTTGGCCCCAAAGTGAGCCTGATCGAGCATCTCCATGGGAGGCAGAGGGGCTGGCTCTGGTCAAGTCGGGGACAATGGGAGCGTCCAAATAGTGGCAGAGATAGAATGAGATAGGAAGCCCAAAAGTGCATGCAGATGTAAGCATGGAAGTGAAAAGGGGCGGATGGTTACATTGTCTCAATGTACCTCCTATTGTGGATTAAATGGTGTCCTTAAAAAATAAACAAATAGACTCACTCTCACTCACTCACTCTCTCACTCACTCACTCTCTCACTCACTCACTTTCTCACACTCTCTCACTCAGTCACTCACTGACTCACTCTCTCACTCACTCACTCTCTCACACACACTCACT
>NW_022108124.1:18555348-18564061 GCF_000313985.2 Echinops telfairi | reverse complement strand
ACTCTCTCATTCACTCTCACACTTACTCTCTCATTCACTCATTCACTCTCTCACTCACTCACTCTCATGCACGAAATAAATAAATAAATAAATAAATAAATAAATAAATGGTGTCCTACACACACACACACACACTATCCAAGTTGTGTTCTTGGCCTGCATTCCAGTGAGTATATTCATGCCTGGAGACACAGTGTTTCTTTCTTTCTTTCTTTTTAAAGTTTTATTGGCACTTAATCCACTTGGAGTACAATAGTTCAACCACGCCTGGCAGAGTGGTGCAACCTCTGCCACCATCAATCTTATAAGATTTTCTTTTCCTTCATACGCATTGTTATTCATGTAACTTTTTCAATTTTGGCAAAGCTATACACAACAAGACATTCCTCAATTCAACGTCTACACGTTATCATTCAGTGCCATCGATTATAGTCTTTATGTTGCACAATCATTACTGTCACCTCTGTTAGGCCCGACTGACTAGAGAAACGCATCCAGTGAGACGCATATATGTGCACAAAACCCCTTCATATCAAGATGTAATCCTAACAGATCCAACTTACAAACAATTAGTTCTTACATCATGACCTTGTTTGACACTCAAACTCAGGAAGGGAACATGGAGGATACAGGAGTTATAGCAAACGGTGGTGAAGAAATTAGGCAGTGCCCGGCTTGTCTTAAAGGCTGTCTCTAAACAAGCAGCCTTCTAAGTGAGATGCCAACGAAGTCCATGTGGAAGAGGCACACCACCATCGGTCACCAAAAGATTGTAAATCGTATCATCTGAAGTCGAAGGACGGATTAGTATCAGACCCTGACCTGTGACAGTCCAGTTTGCAGCAAACTATGCTTGCCAGTGGGAGCCCAAGATTTATTTGTGGGGACGACACAGGAAATAAACCTCCGGTGATCGCCCTCTATCTGTAATTGAGGGATGGGAGGAAAGTGGTTACCAAACAGTGCATTGGAGAGAAAAATCTAGAAGATCGAAGCAATAAACCTGACTTGAACGGTTAAAACCTTGTCAATTGATTCCCCACTCTGATACATGCTGGACCTGACCTGGTTTTTTAACTTTTTCTGTATTTTTTTTTTGTTTTTGCTTGTTCATATTAGGGTTTATCTCAGACGTGTATGTCATTGGGGGCCACCCTCTTGAATTTGTTCTATGTTTTTCTGTATATGCAACCCAGGATTGATGAACCCACAGGGGCAGCCAGTAGAATAAGGATTTCTCTGTGTTGTCGGGTACCCTGGTGGTATAGGGAGCTGATGTCAAGAGAGCCAGGAAAGAATGGAATGTTCATAAACTGCTTGTGGTAGCAATTGTGTAATACTGCTTGATCTATGGAATGATAGATGATCTAGGTATTAACTCCCAATTAAAATAAACAGATTTCCCTGGAGCCTCGGAGAGAGCCTGGAAACAAGACAGGTCACCAGCAGCTCTACTGGAGCCACCGCAAAACTTTGGCCAGGGTTCCCGTTCTTGCCTCCTATGCTCAACTGGCATGGTCTGATCCGGAAATACGGCCTCCATAGGTGCCGCCAGTGTTTCCTCAGTACTCGAAGTACAGCACCGATGAAACATACAACTTTCGTCTAGTTCTTTAATACTTCCTGCCCCACCCCCCACTATCATGACCCACCCCCAATTCTACCTTATAAATCTGGCTAGACTAGAGCATGTACACGGTACAGAGTAGAGCTGGAAACACAGGGAATCCAGGAGAGATAAACCCCTCAGGACCAGTGGTGAGAGTGGCGATACTGGGAAGGTGGAGGGAAGGTGGGGTAGAAAGGGGAACCGCTCACAAGGACCTACATATAACCTCCTCCCTGGGGGACAGAAAACAGAAAAGTGGGTGAAGGGAGATGTTGGACGGTGTAAGACATGACAAAATAATAATTTATAAATTATCAAGGACTCATGAGGGAGGGGGTAGCGGGGATGGAGAGGGAAATGAGGAGCTGATACCAAGGGCTCAAGTAGAAAGAAAATGTTTTGAGAATGATGAGGGAAACAAATGTGCTTGACACAATGGATGGATGTGTGGATTGTGATAAGAGCTGTATGAGCCCCCAATAAAATGATTTTTTTAAAAGGGGGGACTCAATCACACCTAATAACACCACCGTATAATAATAATGTATCTAATATAATAACATAACCACCAGATGCTAACTGAAAGATCAGAAGTTCGAACGCACCAGCCACTCCTCAGTGGAAAAACTGCCAGCCTGGTGATCTGCTCCCATCAAGACGGTGGGGCCGAGGTAACCCCACGGGGCAGAGTGGGAGCCTCTGAGCGCAGAGGATCCTGATGACCCCAGACAGCGACACATTGACTGTGCAGGGAATGTTGTGTCTGTGGAAGTCCTATGCGCGACGGGGCTACATGCTGTAGTTGCAACTCGCCTGTTAGCTTGATACTTTGCAGGATTCTGGGGGCCCCGCCCTGGCCCCTCTGACTTAGGGTGAAGCCTGATCTGGCAGCCAGAGAAAGGAGGGGCCCGGGCCACCCCAGAATCGTGGTCCCAGCCAAGGGGAGGGGAGGGGACAAGGCTCAGGACAGCACTGGGCTGAGCGCGCCCCGGACTATGTCCATGCAGCGTCTCGGGGAGGCAGCGGGGGCGGGACCCGGAGCTCTGATGCAGCCTCCCAAGAGGCCTTGCTTCCCAGGAACTGGAGGTGGGAAGGAGACGGCAAGAGAGGAATCGCTCTTCTTTAATCCCTTTGTGTTCCTGGTTTTCTTGCTTTGACCCAATGCTAATGTTCTGTCTCGGGGAAATGGAGAGAGTCTGCAAGGGTGGAAGCCAGCAGCGGGTGGGGTTTGGGGTGCTTTCCAGAGACCTCCGTGCTCCTAAGGTAGGCCTGGTGGTTGAGACCCACCCAGGAGATGTTGGAGGAGGACCCAGGCAAGCTGTCCTGAGACCCCAGGACTCCCACACAGAGCTGGCATGGCAGAGGGGACGGCCAGAGTCATCCTCTGTTCAGGGAAGACATGACTGGGTGTGCCAGTGCCTGCAGTCCCTCCCTCATTGGACAGCGAGGCCCTGGGGGCCCCTCGCTGGGCTGTCCACAGCCAGGGCGGGGCGGGGCTGCCAGACCCAAGAAGGCCTGGGGGCTTGGTCAATGGGAGGGGAGGCAGGGAGGTGGAGATGCTTCAGACAGACAGGCCAACACCTGTGAGGCCGGGGAAAGGCCACCCCTTGTTGGTGGGTACTGACCGGTTCTTATTAACACGAGTCCAGTTTCCATTAGGGTTGGCTTTTTGTGCTGTGGAACCCCTGAGTTCTAACATGCACACGATGTGCACACATGGGTGTGCACACACTGACATCATACAGAACACTCAAGCTGCCTGCACCGCCCTGGGCCCCACCTCCCCCTACCAGCCCGGAGCCCTTCCCTGTCGACAATGGGGACTTCCTGCAGTCACAGAGGGACCCACACAGCAGCCTGCTTTTCCGTCGGTCTTCCTCCCCGTGGACATCTGCATTTCAGTCATCTCCTTGCCTTTCCACGGCTTGTGATTTCTTTTAACGCTGAACAATACTCGAGTGTATGCATGTACCATAGTTAGTTCATCCACTCATCCATTCATCCGAATGAAGAGTATCTTGGTTGCCTCCGATTTGAATAATGAATTATGAATAAATATGTGTGATCTGTCTTCAACTCCTTTGGGTAAGTACCTCGGGGTGCGACTGCTGGATAGAATGTTCAACTACATGTAACTTTGTAAAAGACTGCCAGACTGCATTCCAAAGTATCTGGACCCTTCTGCATGCCCATCTCTGGTAGTTACGTCAACTTGTGTCCATTTGAGGATACAGACAAGTGTACGGTGCTATTCAACCTGTCAACAGGGTCACTGATGGTGGCCTTCTCCTAAGGAGGGTCCGGGGACCTCCCCCTCTGCCCTCCTTTTCCTTCTGGAAATGCTTCCTAGAGATGCTTCCACTGCCATTGCACCCACCGGCCTGTGATCTCCCTGCATCACAGCATGTGGCTGCGTGAGTCTGAAGAGGGACTCATGGACTCGTATCGTCTCACGGACTTGAGTGGGACTGGGCTGGCTGGCTGCTTGACGTACAAGGACTCCTTGATATAAAGCTCTCTCTTACACACAGAGGTGCGCCTCTGCATGCGTTTCTCTAGTCAACCGGGCCCAACACGCCAACTGCAGTGATGAACAAGAGTTGCTCTTGCTCCAGATCCTCACCAGAGCTGCAGACGCTTAATATGCTCAACTACCTCCTGACTGAAGGAGAGGAGGTCGAGTCCTCCGGGAGCCTTGGAACACAGGCCTGAAAAATCAGCCCCCGAGACCCAGTTCTGTTTGACGCGCCCGGACACCATGACTCGGATGGCAAGGATGGCGAGTGGTACTGGCCACTGATGGGCAGTGGTTCCTCATTGTTCTGATCAGCAATTCCTGGAGCATCTTTGTGCATGGGTGCTGATGGCTCATCTGCGTATCTTCTCCTAGCCTTTGAGCGGGAGGACGGTCTTGGGTGGACTTCTTGGTGTCACTGCTCTCGGGGTGCTGTAGCTCTCACAACCAGCTACCCTCTCAGAGACCTGCCTGTGGCCCAGGGCCTGTGCCGACGGCGGCACGCTTGCCTCTAGATGGAGGCACACATGCTCTGGGAGCAGCCAGGCTGCCAAGGCTGAGCTTAGGGCCCTGAAAAACCCCGGTGCCCGTCTACCACCAGCCATCTCAGGCCGGGCTAGGCCCACCATGGTGGTCAACCAGTGAATCCCCTCATGGCCTGGGTGGAGCCGTAGTACTTACATCATCACCAAGCATTACAGGTGCCCTAGCCCTGAGCTGAGGAGCCCTGGTAGTAGAGTGGTTCTGAGCTGGGCTGCTAACCAATAGGTCAGCTGTTCAAAACCACCAGATGCTCCTTGGGAGAAAGAGGGGGCGATCGACTCCCAGAAAAAGTTAATCGTCTTGGAAACCCACAAGGGCAGTTCTGCCCTGTCCTAGAGGGTCCCTAGGAGTCAGCCTCAAGGGGCAGTGAGTAGCCCTAACCCAAGGAACCTAGGTGGTGCAGAGGTGACATTGGGCTGCTACCTGCAAGGTCAGTTGTTCGAAACCACCAGCTGCCCCTCGGGAAAAAGAGGAGGCTGTCGACTCCCACAAAGAACGACGGTTTCAGCAACCCACAAGGCAGTTCTGCCCTGTCCTGCGGAAACCAACTTGAGGACAGTGCATCTGAGCTGTTTTTCCAAGCCCCGAGCCTTGATGGGTCCACAGGCAGGAAGCAGGCTGGTCCTGGCCACGGGTGATCTAGACTCACGCTGACGGTGACCCTCTCGAGTTGATGTCCGCCTGCTGGGGCACCACCCTCCAGGGCATCTTCTCCCACCAAGGCCCCCTCCCGTAGAATGATCTCAAACAAAGCCTAAAAGGGGAATGGGGTTAGGGGGGACAAAAGTCTGAAGGCACATTTCCCGTTTCTAACCGGCTTTCCCCGCCTTTTCCCACCAGAGCTGTTGGAAGCTGAGTTACACAAAACAAGCTCTGGTCAGCCCACCCAGGGCCAGTCGGACAACACGAAAACTCCTGGCCGAACATGACGCTGTCCCCCACACCCACTTCTTACCCTGCACACATGTTTCCTGTTAGCTCCATTGGCCCATGGTCAACAGAAACACGGCCTGGCCTAATGGAGGACCAGAACTTTCCACATCCCCTGGTATGTCTCAGGATGCAAATCCAGAGTGCAACTCTCCAGGGATATTCTTAAGGGCTGGCCCGGCCTGTCGTCAAACGTCAGATAGACCAGCCTGCCCCTTGCCTTCGAAGTGCTTCACGAGCAAAGACATGTGTCCCTTTTCCATGTTGTCGCCTTGGTCCTGTGGTTTACTGCACACACGCCGGCTGCCTCTGTGCCAGTCCCCGGGCATGTAGCCCTAGAGGAATGGCCTCACACGACGCAGTCTCAGTCTGGCTCTTGCTGGGCGCACTTTGTTTTGTCCTGAAAGGTCGGCAGCATGGAATTTGGAGAGAGAACTCGATTCCTGAACTCCAAATCTGCACAGGGACCTGGCATTGGTGTTGTTCGGGGCATGTTCTTAAAACCCTAGACATCCCCCCTCGCTCTGTAAACTGGGGCCATATCCTGGCCCTGCCCACATGATGAGATTCTGTACGAACAGCTCAGCAACCTGCCAAAATCAGAGAGCTCACTGGGGCGGCGCTGCTGGCCTCTCCCCGCCCCTCTGTCCCTTCCTTGCTGTGGGGAGAGAAGGACTGGGCTGTTTTCACATTGGGGGAGGTTGTCTGGGGCTGGGCGGCCCAGTTTTGCACCTCCACTGATGCCTTCAGTTAGGACAGCTCACACCAGGAGACCTCGGAACCAGGATTAGATCCCGCTCTGGACTAAACTGTGACAGCCCCTCCCCCCCAAAAAAACCTGTGGAAGTCTTAAGTACAAGTCTTTGGAGAAGTGGTTAAATTACGAGGTGGGGCTCAGGTCCAATATAACTGACATCCTTATAAGAAGTGACCAGATGAGGAGCCTGCATGGACACATAGGCAGCCTTGGAGGTCGGGGAGCGATGTGTCCACAAGCAGAGCAGGGCAGAAGGCTGGCAACACCAGAAGCTCAGGGAGAGGCGAGGAATGGATTCTCCCTGGGACTGTGAGGGAAAGAGAGAGGGGTGGGGACTTCTGGAATTGAGAGAGCATATCGTCTGTTATCTTACACCTCCCCAACCCCCCAAAACTGTGGCCCTCAAGTCCATCCCAACTCACGGTGGCCCTGCATGGGGTTGCCAGAATGGTCGATCTTTATGGGAGTCACTAGCCTCATCCTGTTCCCAGGGAGTGACTGGTGAGTTTGAACTGCCTCTACCCCACCGCACCACCACCCAGTTGGTGGCAGCTCTGTGAAACTCATACAGCCCTTGATGAGGGAGACCAAAGGAGATGTTGGTCCACCTAAGTGACGTAAGGCCTCCCTGTGCATGGAGCTTACAAATGGAACGCTAGCGGTGTGCTTGGGGATCCTGAAGCCCCCAAGTTGTCTCACTGGCCCTGCACAGCTTAGCCAAAAGTGCTGCTGGTGTCCTTTCCCCTAGTGCCAAGAGGGCCTCGAGTCAACGTTGACCCCACGCAGTCGTTACAGAGCTGTGCTCTGCAGGCTCTTCCATGGCTCTTCTGAGATGCCTATGGGCGCGTCCATCAGACAAGCCTCTGGGGCACAGCTGAGTGTGTTAACTACGGGCACACCCCACGATGGGGGTCAGCAGAGAACAGCTCAAAACCAGCTGCTCCTGTAGAGTGACAGTTCTTTTAAAGGTGACTTAACCATGGTGGGGGGTCCTAAAATTGATAGGGTAATGATCGTACAATTCACCTCGATATGACCGATGAAACTATTGAATTGTATGATATGTAAAGTACGTGCCAATAAAACTGTTACTATAAAAAAATCATAGACAAGGGGAAAAAAGGAGCTAGTCTCAGAAACCCACAGGGTGCAGTTGTACCCTGTCCTACAGGGTGAGCAGAATCAATGACGATGACGGCAGTGACCTTGGTGGCTGCCTTTTTATAGCTAAGCCTAAGCTGTGGCCTATGACCAGACTCTGCACACGCCCACCGTCGAGATTCACGTGGCTGTCTGACTTCAGAAGGCTGTGCTCAGTGTCTCCTGGTTGTGGCATGAAGGTGGGCTGCCACAAACCACCATACCCGACTGCAGCTAGTCCGAAGCCGCCGCGGGGTGGTCACGTGCCTCCCTGAGATGAGTCTCTGATGGGCGGTCCCGTGCACTCCATCACTGCCTATAGGTCCACCCTACTCCTGGCTGGCCCCTGACTATCCCACCTTACTCCTGTCAGGCCCTTGCTCCTCTGGCCAAGCAACTGCCTGCTCCCCACGGTGACATGCAGCACCGAGGTGAGAACAGAGCTTCCTTCCCCGGCTGCCTGCACAGACAGTGAGCTCCGCTGCAGAGTCTTCCTGTGGGTGGGGGTTAAGGCAATTCTCATCTCTAGCCCGGCCTGGGATCTGTCCCTGTCAACATACTTCCCCCAGCACAGCAGCTGCACTTGGGGCTACCTTTCGTTGGTGGGGGTGGGGGGTCCTCAGTCCCCCCTAGCTGGCTGTCACGGAAGCTGGAAAATGAAATGGTCTCTGGTGGACACAGTCTCTATATCGGTGACCTCTCTGATCCTCCAGGCCAGTGTACTGTCTTGTGTGGGAGGAGAGGCTATTTCCCGATGTTGGCCTTTCTCGTCACCGTGGTTCTTATTCAGTCCCATTTATGTACATATGATATCAAACTATGTGTGTGCCAAGCATACACTTAAGGACAGAGAAACCACATCAAGACCCACTGAATTTACTGGCTGTCAGACTTGGCCTATAACCCGGTACCTCAGCCTCCCAAAGATCCCCTTTCAACTGGAGGATCTTGATGGCATTTCAGGGCCCTTCGTATCAGGAGCCCTGCCGACATAGTGGTTATGCGTTGGGCTGCCAACTACAAGGTTGGCAGTTCAAAGTCACCAGCTGCACCATGGGAGAAAGACGAGGCTGTAGAGAGTCACCATCTCAGAAACCCACAGGGACAGTTCTCCCGTCCCATACCTCGCTGAGTCGGCATCGGCATCGACTTGATGGCAGTGAGAGCCTAGAGGGAATGAAGGGGAGGGGCCTAGAGGGAATGAAGGGGAGGGGCCTAG
>NW_022108124.1:18550931-18554840 GCF_000313985.2 Echinops telfairi | reverse complement strand
CTAGAGGGAATGAAGGGGAGGGGCCTAGAGGGAATGAAGGGGAGGGGGTCTAGAGGGAATGAAGGGGAGGGGTCTAGAGGGAATGAAGGGAGGGGCATGGCCTCAAGGAAAAGATGACTGCCCTTTAGCTAGGGGGTAGGGGCTGCTTCTATATGCCCGAGGGGATTCAGTGGGATATGAAGACCCACAACTTTGCCTTTAGCCCAAAGTTACATTTGCAAGAGAAGCCTGCTCCACCTCCAGTCTCCAGAGCAGCTGTCTTTGGTGCCCAAGTCAGCCCGGGCAGGGCATGAATGGCAGCTATAGGTCCGTCTCCTTAAAGGCAGCATTCTGATTTTCAGCACAAGTTGGCAGTTGCCGTGTGTTTTAAAGCAGGTTTCTTATAGCGGTTAGTATGCCAGCCAACTCCACAGTCCTTATCCCTACTGCTCTGCTGTTTGTGTGGTGGTGCTTCTAACACACAACCTGGCACCCCTTGGCCCTGGCGCCTCATCTCAGCCCACCTCGGGCGAGTCTGGGTAGCGATGAGGCTATGGGATGCCTTGGGTTTCCACTGCTGTTGTAGTTATATAATCTGGTGTCAATCTGGGACTTGAGAGGATTAAGAGTGAAGACACAGAGTCTAGTCTGTCAATCAGTCTTAGCCAATGAGGCCTCTGTGTGGGCATGGCCTTCTGAGGATTCTGGGAACTCCTGTCTTCCTCCTTGTAGGCAGGAGACACTCTCTCTCTGCTCACTCCCTGAGAGATGCTCTACTGACAAGACACATGGCAGTACTCTGATAGACCCCGTGCCCTGGGAACTGGAGGAGCCATGGCGAGACCCCTGCCAGCACTGAGATGCTTCTACCGCCACTGGATCCAAAGACTTTCTACCCACTGGCCTGCGATCTTCCTGCATTTGGCATCATTGCATGTGTTTTGTGAGTCTGAAGAGGACTTTTTAGATTGGTATCAGACATATGGGCTAATGTCGGACTTATGGGCTGGGACTGGACTGGACCGGGATGCTTTTTTTTCTTTTTAAATCATTTTATTGGGGGTTCATACAATTCTTATCACAATCCACACATCCATCCATTGTGTCAAGCACATTTGTACATTTGTTGTCATCATCATTCTCAAAACATTTTCTTTCTACTTGAGCCCTTGATAACAGCTCTTCGTTTTGGGATGCTTTCTTAATGTACACTTACCCTTTATATAAAACTCTCTCTTATCCACACATGAGTTTCTATGGATTTGTTTCTCTTGTCACTAACACAAGCGCACAGAACCCAGACTGCTTCCTGACAACGGCTGGTCCTGTTCCCGGGTCCCGCTCTCATCGGCTTTTGGGAACCAAGTGAGCTTGGGCTACATTTCTCCCCAAGAGCAGAGCCCGAGGCCCAGGCCTGTCCCGGCAGCCAGGAGCAGAAACTGACGTGACACCAAGGGACTAGGCAGCTGTTTATTTGGAAGGTGAGCCCCCGGGGAGCGGGCGAGAGGAACAGTAGAGGCAGAGCTGCTCAGGCCACGAGCGAGCAGACTCCCCTATAGGTGTGGGCAAGCCAACAAAAACCTCGTTGATATTATTGGTAACTGGCTCTCATGAAGTCTCCGGTGCGTCTAGGCTGAACGTACTTAGGTGGAGAGTGGGCTCCTGCCTATGTCCCCTGAGTTAGTTAATTGTGCCAACCTGGCCGATAATCACATGTGGGGCTCATTGAAAGGCGGAGGGATAAATAGGTGGTGAGCCTCACCTTTCGTGTTCTAGGGTCTCTTGCTTTGTGATGGTTGCACCGGGTGCAGCTGCCTTAGCAGTTCCCTGCTTCAGCTTGCAAGATTGACTTCCTACAAGACATCCCCAAGGAGAAGCCACATGGACCTATCCCGATGCAGCCCTGGGTGCTAGAGCAGCTGTGTGGAGACCCCTGCTAGTGCTGAGATGCTTGTTCGTTCACTGACTCAGCTTTCCTCTTGCAGTTGGCATCATTGCCTCTGTTTTGTGAGGTGGAGACTTTGTGGACTGGTGTTGGGTTAATGGGTTAATGTTGGACTTGTGGGCTTGGGCAGCATTGGGTTGGGATGTTTTCGTGATGCACACTTTCTTTACACAAAACTCTCTTACACGTTGAGTTGCTATGGATTTGTTTCTCTAAGGTACCTAGACTAATACATCCCATGACCAAGTGCCAGAGAAGCCCGCGGGAAACACTTGGGGCAAGGTTGGGCAGCCAGCCTGGGCGGCCCTACAGCGGGGCAGGAGGCAGGCAGGAGAGGATGAGAAGCAGCTCAGCAGAGGCGTCCTGTCCCCGGGGCCTTAGGGCACCATCTCCCTCCAGCTCAGCACTTCCACTGGGGCTGGGGGATGGGGTTTAAATCATACCAAGAACTTCCGGCAGTGTCACTTGTCGGTTCCCTTTGCATCTCGAACAATTCCTCGTGGCTTCATCTCAAGAAGTAGAGTTATTAGCACAAAGGGGCTGGGCATTTAAGACTCTTGGTTCTCCCCGTTAGATGACTCCCAAAAAAACACCTCTTCATGCTCTACTGGCAGTTTGTAAGAGGCCACTGCCTTTCTGGGAGCTGCCGTCAGCACCTAACCGTGGGTGTCGTGAAGGCCCAGCTCCCACGTGACTTGGGCGCCCGGGACTCACAAAAATCCAGCGCTTGGTAACGTGGGGGTTACAGAACATTGCATTCCTGACAGGCAGGCACACCCCACCCTCGGCTCCTGATGCCCTTCCCTTGGTGTTTATTTACGAGGCCACTAGAGACAGCTTGCGCTAGGTTGCATAGGGGAGGGGGGGGGGGGAAGAGGCCTTGCAGAGAATGTTCGTCCAAGCCTGTGCCAGGCTGTCTTCAGTCTCCTCCCTTATTCTCCCTGAGAGCTGAAATCCCCCTCAGCATCTCCCGAGGGTCACTTTCCACACAGGACAGCCTCCCAGGAAAGGGGTGGGGATGGGGTGGGGCTGGCTGTTTTATAACTGTCTCTCCAGCAGAGCCGACTTGTCTGCTGGAGGGTAACGTGGCTGGCCGGCTTAGCCGAGTTACACACACACACACACACACACACACACACACAGGTCTGGGTGACTCACTGAGGAAAGGCACCCACCTAAGGCTTTATTCACACTCTAGGGCAGGGGTTCTCAACCTTCCTCATGCCGTGGCCCTTTCATACAGCTCCTCATGTGGTGGTGACCGCCCCCCCCAACCATAAAATTATTTTCGTTGCTACTTCATCACTGTCATTTTGCTACTGTTAGGAATCAGGTGACCCCTGTGAATGAGTCGTTTGACCCCAAAAGGGGTCAGGACCCACAGGTTGAGAACCGCTGCTCTAGAGGCATCTCTGAACCTCCCTGCCAGAGTTCTGTCTCTCGTAGTTGGGGAAGGAGGGGCTGCTCTCTGCTGTCCTGGGCCCAAAAGGTCCCCCACTGCAGAAAATACTGAAGAGGAGCATAAAGGTTGTGCTGGGTGTACACTGCGGCAGACCCCCACCAACCAAGGGGCGGAACAGGCCCTGTGGAACCAGACTGTGCCATCCGGTGAGGCATTCCCTACTTGCCTCAGCGAATGCAGGAATGGGGCACGGCTGAAACGTTCTGCTGTAGACTTGCCGGTGCCCTCCCTGGAACAGCAGACCGCTGGTCCTGTGAACGGACTCCACCCTACCCAACATTGCTGCTGTTTGAGGGATGAGCAAGCCGATGACCCTATCTCTATAGCAGCCTTCCTGCGGAGCAAACAGCATCTCAGCAGACACCAGGGAGTGCTCATGAAACACTACCATGACTCGAATTCGATCTTGCAAGTCTGGCCAGACCAGAGGATGTACACTGGTACAGACAGGAACTGGAAATCCAGGGAATCCAGGGCGGATGAGCCCTACAGGACCAGTGGTGTGAGTGGCGAAACAGGGAGG
>NW_022108124.1:18547472-18550060 GCF_000313985.2 Echinops telfairi | reverse complement strand
CACACACACACACACACACACACACACACACACGGTGGAGTCATACTTCCCCCTTGATTTCGAAAGCCCTCTGGGGAGAGGAGGACCGCCCTGAAGGTGCATGGATTCTGGTGCATGGTTGCTTGCTGCTTGCAAGTCAGTCCACCGGGAATGGGAACCACCTCAAGCACAAGTGTATAACCAACGCCGGGAACCGTGCCCTCTGACTAAAGGACAGTGTCCCCAGCCCCGACCACAGATTCCGCCATGGGATCAGCCGCCCTGGTGGGCAGCTGTCCTTTGGCCCCAGGCTCCCCACGTGTGTTACGGCGGAAGAACACCAGCCAGACCAAACCGGGCCAGAAAATAGACTTTAATCTCCCACGTACAACCGTGAGGGCAGACAGAAGCGAGGCTCGCTCCTCGCTGCGCAGGCGCTGCAGTCAGCCCAGGAAGCCCACCTTCTGGCGCTGCGGGCCCAGGCCCTCCTCCTGGTGCAGCACGGCATGCAGGGCGGAGTGCAGACCCTTGCCCACGCGCTTGCTGGTCTGCAGGGCGAGTGAGAGCACAGGGCCACAGTGAGGCCCCACCAGCGGACGACCCCACGTGCAGCACACATTCCACCCACCTCCGAGGAGGACTAAGTCTGATCGGGACCCAAACCCCAACCGCTGGCGGCCACGTGCTGGGAAAGCCACCAACCACCACCCTGTGGGCAGCGCCACGGCTGCACGACCACTGGCCGGCCCACACTCTGCATTCCTGCAGCTGCTGTGACGGGCAGCACAGACGTGAGCACGTCCACAGTGGGCCTCCGCATTGTGAGAGGCAGAGGGGCGCAGGGAAGCTGGCGTATTGGGGACAAAGGCACAAGGGCACATTTGCCCCAGGTGTCTGGTTCACCGTGCCTGTGAGGACCGCTCAGATGAGACCAGTCGGCGGCTTTGGGTGTGACTGATGCAGTGGGGCTGAAGGAACGGGCAGGCGGCGAGACCAGGCAGCCCTTACACCACAGACCTCAGGGGGCCTGAACGCGACCCCGTACCCCCAAATCCACAAAGTTCCCTCCAGGAGACCGTGTATCTACTGGCTTCTGCAGTGGTCCGGAGTCATGGTAAGAACCTACCCAGCCCACTGGCCCATCCGGCCTTCTTTGAGTCCCCACTGCAGCTTGAACCCCACTGACCCTGGATCTGGGGACAGACGCCCAGATGCGGCACCCAATCCTCCTGTGGGCATGGTCTTCCCTGGAGTGCAGCCCCTCTGCCATGCTCCAGCCCTGGCCCCGGCCTTGACAGGGCTGAGATGAGACCCCAAGTGAGTCTGACACACTCCAGGAAGCGCAGAGGGGTGGCAGCAGTGGGCTTTCCTGCCCAGGGAGTGAGTAAAACTGAGAGCCTCCATGCAGGAGCCCCCCCGGCACTTCATTGGGAAGCTGGGTTCGCTGACCCAAGGAGCTAGGGCAGAGGGACATGCTCTCTGTAGTTATCAGTAACTCTGAAAGAACTTTGTGATACTGCTGGGGCAGAACGGCCAGACCAACGGGCTGGGAGCCAGGGGAGGCCTTGTCTGGGGCATGGCTGGAGGAGGTTCTGCTGGCAAAGAACTGTGGCTTATCTGAATGACAGCCTGTAACTTGCCTAACGACCCCCATGATCATGAGAACGATCTGGGAGCTCTGGGTGGTCATTTCAATGAGCTATGGAACCAGCTGGGAATGAGAGATTGCCGTGGGAGGGACGATTGGGGTCAGAACCTGTCAGAAGGTTGGAGCATGGAGGCAGGGCTGACCCATCTATTAAGGACCCTCGTGTGGGACTGATGCTGATGGGGGTTCTCCTTGTAAGGCCAGAGGCGGCTAGCTGTCTCCCACCCCACCCTCCGCCCGACCTTATGATTATAAGCAAGCATTGTTCAGGTCCCACACCCACCCCACACTCCACACCTTTAGCTAGTCTCACACCAACTGCTCACCAAGCTGCAACTCTGGGGTCAGGACATGCGGGGCGCACAGCACACAGCCAGACTCTCACCTCCATCATCTCAAAGATGCTCTCGGGGTCCAGGCTGCCCTTCCCTACTTTCCTCATGCACGTCACGACCCCCTTGCTGGTCACCGACACCAGCAAACTGGCCAGGGAGCAGGCCTCCTCCTGCAGTGTGGCATCCACCACGTGCCGACAGCCGATCTGCAAAGTGAGCGCACAGCACACCTGTGGGCAGGATGCCCAGGGCATCGCCATTCCTTCCCCATCGCGGGGGTGCTGTGCCGGGCAAGACGACACCACCCAGTCAGGACAGCATGCCGCATCCTGCCCCTCATCTGAGAGGAGCGGCCACTGCATCCTGCCCACTGCCGGGCACACAGTGCCTCATGAGGACTGCCGAGGGGCCGTGTCACTCCCACCTCTGCTGAAGAGGACGGGACAGGTCAGCCGAGGCCCAGCTTTGGGCTCAGAGCCTCCAGAACAGTGAGAGAACACACTGCTGCAAGGTCCACCACCCGCCCCGCCCCGCTCCAGACGTGACTGCAGCACAAGAAGCCTCAAAGCCGGGGCCACGTCATGAACACTGTGTGGACTGGTGAGGATTCCCGCGGGCAGCAGGCA
>NW_022108124.1:18531766-18547353 GCF_000313985.2 Echinops telfairi | reverse complement strand
CAGCTGCTAGGTGCACAGACCTCCGGGTCAGCCTGAAGACCACACTTGATGCAGGAGGGTCTCAACGAGCTCGTGCACAGATGGGATTAGATGATAGCAGAACTTCCTAGGGCTTCCGGAAGCCCTCTTAGTACTATACCCCAACACTTCCTCCAGCCTCCTTCCCCAAACCCGGGCAACGGGCCCCCAGCGGACCCTCATGGCAGGAAGCGTGCTGAGGGCAGGCTGATGACAGGCCTGGGGCTTTGCAACTCAGAGTAAGAGGCACAGGCCCACAAGGCGAGGTGGGCGGCATGTAGAAGTTGCTCTAATCCCACTCCTAGGTACCCGGGTCTCCACCGCACCTTCAATCACAAAGCAAAGGGACTGCACACAGTAGTCAGCCCTCAGATGGCCACACTGCGGTCCAAGCCCCTTTTGATAGTTAGGTTTATTGTTATTATTCCCAACTAGGCCAATGGGAACATGTGGGTGGAGTCTGATCAGGTCACAGCTTGATTGGAGGGCCACCGAGATCAATGAAGATGGCCAGCATCCCATCTCCCTCTTGCTCCTGGTGATGGGACCAGCGCGCTGATGCTTTAGCTAGTTCTCTGCCTCAACCTGTGAGCTACAATACCTGTGGGCCAGCCAACCCATGGATTGTGTCACTGGAGCTTGAGGTCCTTCGAGACCTGCTTTGCCACACTGCTGGTGTGTCCACCACTTGAACTTCAGGATAGTGGATCCTGTTGCCTTGCATTGATAAGAGTTCAAGATCCCATCCAGGCCTGCTTCACTAACTGTTGCTGGCCCACCCTGCTGTCTGCGGGCTGACTCTGCCTGTCTTGCCCAAGGGAAGCCTCAGCTGTGTTTCATTGACCTTGGACCCAGCAGCCCCTGTGAGTTGAAGGACTTCCAGTATATTAACTGGTCCATGAAAGTAAGTTGAACTGAACCCTCTGTACTGCTGTGTGGACTAATTAGCTGTTATATTCATTCTTGCTATATAAACCTATCCTCTTATATATATATAAAATCATAAATACCTTGGTTTTGTTTCTCTAGAGAACCCTGCCTAACACACCCCTTCTTCGCAACTTCTCAGTGTTTCAATAACATGAACAGACTGGGACTGCGGGAGACATATCCGATGTCAAACAAACGCTGACCTTGCACAGGGTGACGATGCAGGGGACGTTCTCCACACTCAGCCGGAGGCAGTCATACGGGTCGTCGAACAGCTCAATGTCCTTGGACCCCTCTTCATCCTCCAAGACACGAACCTTTGGTATCCTGGAGGAGGAAAGCTGAGTCAGTGAACGAACAAGCAACTCAGCACCAGCAGGGGTCTCCACACGGCTGCTCCAGCACCCAGGGTTGCATTGGGATAGATCCATGTGGCTTCTCCTTGGGGATATCTTGCAGGAAGTCAATCTTTCAAGAGAATCAGGGAACTGCTAAGGCAGCTGCACCCTGGTGCAGCCATCACAAAGCAAGAGACCCGAGTACACGAAAGGTGAGGCTCACCACCCATTTATCCCTCTGCCTTTCAATTAGCCCCACATGTGATTATCGGCCAGGTTGGCACAATTAACTAACTCAGCCGCTAGCCTCAAGGTTGGTGGTTCACACCCACCGACCGCTCCCCAGGAGTAAGATGAGGCTTTCTGTGCCCCTCTGGAAGATCTCTGGCCTCAGAAGCCTACAGGGGCCATTCTCCCCTGTCCGACAGGGTGGCCACAAGTCAGAATCGACTGCCCAGCAGTGATGTGTGTTTAAGGTGCAGATTTCAATGGCCTGTGCTGGTGGGACATTCTGGTTGTTTCCGATGTCTCATCAGCACAAAGAAACAATAGTAAACACCCTGGAAGCCACGTCTTTGCCCGCTGTCCAATGATTACATTCTTGGGTGACATTCTCACAAGTCCCCAATCCTCATTTCCTAGTATCCCAGGGTCCCCCTTTGCCCTCCACGATCAGATGGAAGCTCTCATGGGATGGTCACCCCATTTCACCCACAGAGTTACTTTCAAGTATGGCCCACTCTCCTGGAACTGCTTGCTCTACAGAAGGGGGAGACTCCAAACCAGAGAGAGGATGCGCTGCCCCAACAGGCCTGGTACACAGCCCCCCTGGGAATGCCCATGTGGCTAAGCCGTTTCCCAAGTGTGGGCACAGTCCCTGAGGCAGCAGAGAGGACGACAGGCCGGCCAGGTGTTTAGGCAGCTGCCTGTGGTTGCTTTTGGCTTCTCGGTCTGTAGTTTCCGAATCTTCTTTAACATGGTATACCACTCTTTATGACAGGAAACCCAAACTCGCTGCTCCTGGGTCATTTCCGACTCAGAGGAGAACTGCCGCAGGGAGTGTGAACTTACGGAACCTCTCTTTTTTCTGGATCCTACCACTGGATTCCACCGGTTCACAGCAAAAGCCCCACGTGATCTTGCTCATGTAAGCTCGTGGGCGCCCCGTCTGCTCAGGTCCCTGGGGCCCAGAGCCAGCTCCGCTCCACTCACCGGGTATTGAAGAGGGCGGCCTTGACAGCGATGGAGATGGCATCAAACAGGTTCCCACCGCATTCCAGCAGCTGCGGGGCACAAAACAACCCAATGGAAGACGTGATGTGTGACAGGAAGGGGTTTCTGTGCAGGCCTGCCAAATTTCTTCCCTCTCTCCAGACTCAAGGCTACAGTGGCGGACAGGCGCCCCAGCCAGATCCAGGGGCAGGCAGAGAAGCACCCACGTCTGACACCTCTCCCTAGTTCCTGGAGGTGGAGGGGCTTCGGCAGCACCATGTGCCACTATGTGCCATGTGTCTGGCACGACGTGATCCAGCTGTCAGCTGGAGCAGAAAGAACCACCCAGAACCATGGGCTACGCTGGGTCCCGATGATCTACAGAGGCTCTACTCAGTGAACGCGGGTTCCAGCAAACAGAAGAATGAGGGCCCTGACTTCTAAAGGGCGCAAAATCACGCTGGTGTGCCGTGTTGAGGTCTGCACTAAGAAACCCCTGCAACCTGAAACAAGGAAGAAAAGTGGTTTTTCCATGTGTGTGTTTAGTGGGCCCTGGTGGTGCCCATGGGTAAGAGGCGTGGGGTCCGTGCAGAGGCACCTTGGAAGGACAAAGACTGGAAGCCTGCTGGTCGATCTGCAAGAGCCCCACGGAGCACAGCTGCTGCCGCGGAGGGGACAGGCTGCAGGCCCCTACTGACACCCGGTCCCCAGCGCTCATCCGTCTCAGCAGACTCAACTAAGTCAGGTCAACCGTGACACCGGGCACGGACTCCTGCTCCGGCAGCAGCTGCATCAAACCCAATCCCACAGGTACCTGGCCCACTGCACCGCTAGCCCAGCCACCTGGGTTTGGCGCCACCTCCTGGCCACCTCGCGGAAGTGAGGCGCCCATGTTCAGCAGCACTTCCAGGGACGCAACGCCCAAGGCCGACCTTCCTGGTCAGACTGACACACTGGGGAGCTTGGTCAGCTCCACTGGCGCCTGTCCACCGTGGGTGACCCTGTATCTGAAAAATGAGTGGCCCCACGTTTGCCCAGGGACTCAGGACTAGAGGCACCCGGCCCAGGGTCTCGGGGCTCCGAGTTCTGGCTTCTTTGGCTTGTCTGGGCTCTCGGCAGTTCGCCTCGGTGCTACTTCAGCTGTGTGCCTCGGCGGGAGGGAACCGCACTTCTCTCATGAAGCAGTGTGAGGCTGGATGAGCTAATACTCAGGAGCCTGCAGAGGCGTGGCTGGCACACATTCAGTATGAGCTAAGTGTTTTCACAGAAGTACGAATTCACCCTGCACATCCCACTGGCTGGCCCTTGCAGACTTTTGGAGGATGAGTCCTGCGTGCCCCCCACTCCCACCCCCCATTCTCCGTCTTCACGTCTGACGGCAGAGCTCCCAACCCTGGCTGTGAACCGGAATCAGCTGGGAGCCTG
The DNA here is from genome assembly GCF_000313985.2 of Echinops telfairi. Taxonomy (NCBI): domain Eukaryota; kingdom Metazoa; phylum Chordata; class Mammalia; order Afrosoricida; family Tenrecidae; genus Echinops; species Echinops telfairi. The sequence continues at coordinate 18,543,430 of NW_022108124.1, read as the reverse complement.
AGAAAAGGCCGGTGAGGGCCTGAAGCTGGAGTTCGGGCAGTCTGCTTTCTGCTCGGAGCTGTGGGTTGGTGGGGGGGTGGGGGGGGCTCTAGTTAAAGTGCAGGTTCTGGTTCTGTGAAGCTCAGCTACAAGTGCCACCTCTCATCAGGGGGAAGAACCAGAGTGAACCAGTGTGAAACTGCTCATTTCCTGCTGTCTCACAGTGCGTGTTTAATGCAAAGAAAGTGCTAGTCAGAGGGGGCCAAGGCCATGGTGGGAGGGGAGGGCACCCCGCAGTCCCCTGGCACAGTCAAGAGTGCACAGACAACGAACGCTCTAGCCCTGCCCTGGTGAGGAACAACTAGGTTCTTCACAGCCTGTGCAACGAGCGAAGAGTAAGGAAAGTCAAAGGCCCGCAGAGGCAACGAGGCCAAACAGTGAATGGGGCCCAACCAAGTCCAGCCTCCACGACCCAGAGGGCAGACAAACAGAGGGTGCCCGCTCCCACCCTCCTGGACAGAGTGGGGCAGAAATGTGGCACCCAACTGCAGGTCGCACAAGAAAGACCAGGTTTACACGTCTGAAGAAGACTGCTGGAACCCTGGGCTCCTGAAGGCAGCCCGTGGCTCAACTACCATCAAACCAAGCATGGGCTACAGGTGAGCACCCCCACCGACACCCAGGGGCAACCGAGGCCCACGGGCCACCTGCAACTCTCCGGTCTGTGTGTGGGCTCTGAGGGGAAACGGAACAAGCTTTAAGGGTATTATTCGCTTCACCGTGATTTCATTCCTTTGTAGAATCTATCTACGAGTAGTTTTCACGTTGTTGGGAGGGGCAGGATTGGCTCTTCATCTCAAAGGTCTGCCAACCCGTGGTGGAGCAGCCGACCAGGCCAGATCTCAATGGCAGGTTCTGTGGGGGAGGCAGCTCCAAGAAAGCAGGACCCGGATGGCGGCACCGGCCCCAGCACGCAGGGTGGAGGTGCTCACGGCGCACAGCAGGACTGCCACCGCCACGTGTTACACCGTGCATGGACTGCTGACGGGAACCTCTTGCTCTGCAAACTCACACCCACATCACCAAGCGATGTCCTGTAAGCAAGCGCTGATCAGTGCAGGAGTCCCTCGTGGCAGTGAGAGAGCACTCCCCACCCCCTGCAGACTCCAGAGCCGCTGCCCACTGTCCCGTGCTGGGTCCCACGGCTGTGCTGAACACGCACTTGGGTCCCGAGGGTCCAGGAGTCCTGGTGGCAAAGCAGTTGTGCGTCAGCAGCAATCGCATGGTCGGCGGGTCCCAGCCACCAGCCACTCCTCGGGAGAACTGGGCTTTCTACTCCCATGAACAGTGACAGTCTTGGGAACCCACAGGGGGCACGTGAGTAAGTGCTGACTCCATGGTGAGGGACCCACAGGGGGCACCGTGAGTCACACTGACTATGGTAGTGACTTCAGTTGGTTTGAGCTCATCACTAGAAATTAAGTGAAATTAGGAACACCAAACCCTGAGAACCAGCTAAGGGGTCCCCAGGGGCAGGTGTCAACCAACATGCCTCCTCCACAGGTTGCAAGGAATGAGCGGTCTCCAGGCCTCAGGACAGCCGAACTGCCTGTCTTCTCTCAGGTAGCCTCACACCTGGGAAAGGCAGGTGCCAGGCAGAATGCATGACATTCATCACTGCCCTCTGCTGGCGGCTGGCAGGAAAGGTGGGAAAGCAAAGCCACGCATAAGGAGAGCAGGGGTGCAGATGTCAGCAGAACGCATCCTTTCCAGTGCCCCTCAGGTAAAGGTGCTCCTCTTCCTCTCTGCTGCCGGGCAGGCCCAGTCTTGCCAGGGGCAAACACTGTGGGAGATGGGGGCCACAGGCAGCCAACTGGGCTGTGTAAGCAGGACCGCTAATATGACTGACAGAGGCAGGTCAGTGGTTCCCAAGGGAGGGGGAGGAAGCACACAGAACGCAAACACATCTCCCCTTTGATGCATGCACCTAGAACCGTCACCCTTGGGGCAAAACACGCCATCCTCTAGTAGCAACCTGGGCGAAGGGGAAATTCTTTTCCCTAGATTTTGTCCAACACCGGCGGCTAGTCATGCTGTGCAGCTGCTCCCTGGGACACAGCCAAGCGCTGCAAGGCCTCCCTCTCCCCAGGCCCTGCACGCCAACCCCTTCTTCTCATCTCCACTCCCAGGCCCCGTGCAAGCCAGCCTAGCGGCCAGTGTGCCCCTGAAGGTCCCGACTGACCTCCCATTCAGGGGAAGACAGGCATTGATGGAGAGCCACGCAAAGCCAAGGAAAGGAAAACGGCCCAGTTTGGGGAACCAAACAAAACCCAAATCGACTGCCATCCTAAAAGTCGACTAGGACAGAACTGCGGACAGCTCCCTAAGGCGGTCCTCGTTATGGGTGAGGAGGCCTTGTCCTGCTGTGGAGCGGCTGGTGGGCTCAACCCACCAACCTCTCCGTGGGCGGGCCAAGCCCTCACCCCACTGTGCACAGAGCGGGTGACCTCTCTGACTGGTGCAGGCTGTGGAGTTGTTCGGTTGTTCGGTTGGCTGGGTGAAGTAAATGTGTCCATAGAGCAAATCTGAGAGGAAGGGGGGGGGGGGGGCTTCCCAGTGACTAAGGCAGGTCCAGACCAGCTGGGGAAGATAAACCACCAGAGAGCTCTGTCCCCCCATCCCAGTGGCTAGGCAGGGTCTACTTTGCTTCCAACATGGGCCCAGTGACTCTGGGTGCTTCTCACATTTAGGGTGAAAACGCCCCCCCTTAGGGAAGTCTACCACCCCCAACATGCCCGGGCACATGGAAGGAAAGCAAACCCCCCACAGCTCCCAATTCTGTGGGTAGCAAAAGCTGGTCCATTCCACTGTTGTTACAGCTTTTTTTTTTTAGCATTGTTCTAATTCATCAAAAATTTTCCTGAAGATGAGGCAGTAATTTTTAAAGTGAATAATAAATAGAACTTTAAAAAAAAAGAGAAAGGAAGCAAAAACCACCAGACCCGCCACCAAGTGGACACTCACACTGACCCTCCAGGACAGAGAAGGACTGCCCCCAGGGTTCCCGGCGGTGATTTTCACGGGCCAGTTGCCATGTCTTTCTCCTGGGGGCCAGTTACTGGGCTCGGAGCAGCGACCTCCCTGTTAGCAGCTGAGGCCTTCAGCCCTGCACTACCAGAGACAGCCACATGCCAGAAGTCTGGAAACTCAAGGTCTCTCTCCGGACGGCAGGGACAGGCCCTGCAGGGGAAGAAGGGACACTGTCCTCTAGTCAGCAGGGCTGCATCGGATTTGAATCTAAAGCACAGCCAACCCCACCACTGAGCCAGTCTCCCTTCCAACTCCCAGTGCGCGTGCACGGAGGGGCTGCCTGCATGGGGCAGCAGAGCAGATGCAGGGGGGGGCAATGAGGGGGGAAGAGAGGAGGGGAGTGTTCTTCAGACATCAAGGGGAGCTTGGGGAATCACGTCCTATGGGTCAGAAGGCTAGGCCTCAGGTCCATCCTCTGCGATACTACCTGGCCGGCCCAGGACCACAAGGTCTGTCCGGCTCACACTCCAAAACCACAAACCCACTGTCATCGAGTCGATTCCCAAAACAAGACCATAAACCTTTAGGTGAGCAGCCAGCCTCTTCTGTCTCCCGCGGAGAGGCTGGTGGGTTCGAACCACAACTCTGTGGTGCCTGACTCAGTGAGTACCACCGGGCTTCCTTGGGGCACTCTTGGAGATGAGTCAAAAGCAAAGGGCGGGGCCTGTGATCACTTGGTTTTCACTCATGAACATAAGCACTCGGAACAGAACTGCCCTCATGGAAGCAGTCTGATACTGTCGGATCAGACGGTAACAACTGCTGTTTCTTGGTCGGGCTCCATCAGCTGTCAAATTCATGTTACCCTCTCCAGAAAGCCCTGCCCTGTTCCATGGCGGGGAGGGGCAACACTCAGGGTCTGCCACGCCCTTCTTCAGGAAGTGACCATCAGCCCACAGGATCTACTTCATCGTGAGATTCATCGTGGGGTCAACAGCTACCCTTGTGACCTCTACCTGAGCAGTGGAAAGAGCCAATCTCAAGTCCAATGTCATGTCACGAAAAGGAGGGGGAAAAAAGACCACAAAGAGATTGCAAATGAACCAGCACCTGACCACCACGTTTCCACAGAAAAGCAAAGCCATAGCTACTCCGTTAGGTGCCAAAAGCCAGGGTGCAGAGTGTTTGGGAGAGAAAGCACGGGGAGGGGCCCGAGCGCTAGACCGGACGCCAGGAGCAGCCTTGGAGGCTGGAGGCAGGGCCCACGGCCCACCACCCACCAACTGGGCGAGGCTCCAGGGTGCCCTCCAGGGAGGCTGCCCAGCGAGGAAGGGGCAGGCTGCGAGGCCCACGCCCACCACTCAGCAGCTGGGGCTGCAGACTTCAGCTCTGAACCTGCCTTTCTCCACCTGTAAGGGGCGGGCCTGCCACTCACAAAGGAAAGAGCACCAGTGGCATGATGGGTTAGGCATTGGCTGCGAACCACAAGGTCAGTGGTTCAATTGCACCAGCCGCTTGCAGGGAGAAAGATGAGGCTGGCTGCGCCTTGAAAGACTGACCACCTCGGCACCCTAAGGAGTCTGACTCTGCCCTCCAGGGTCACTGTGAGTCAAACCCTCGGCAGGGAGTCACCTTAGAGGGTTTGCAGGCCTTAAGCACAAATGCGGATGCAGAGTTTATCGTCATTCCAAACTTGTCCCAGCTCTGCCCACCAACTCTGCCTGGCACCAGCTGGAGGGCGTCTAGTGTTTTCCTCCCTCTTGACAATGCCTGCAGATACGGTGTTGCCCGGGAATGACTGCTACTTTATGACTAATCTCACCTGGACAACCGGACATGCATCTGAGGGCAGACAGCGCGGGGCGTGAGTAGGGGCAAGGGCTGTGCAGCACTCACCAGCACGTCCACGTAGAGGACCCAGCAGTGCTCCCGCGGGCTGACGCAGAGGGACCGCAGGTCGACGCTGCTCTCGTTGTTGAAGATCCGGTGCAGCGTGTTTGCGATCTCCGTGCCAAGGTCATCACCTCCCCGGCCTTCAAACTCGGGCGTGGCATTGGCTGAGCTGCAGGGAAGGGCAGCAGGAAGCACAGGTTGACCTTGCCAGGGACAAAGAGCCGCTTTCCCCACGCCGCGTCCAGGGCAGCCTGCAGGGAGTCAATCCCAGCCTGTGCTGTCAGTGTGCAGTGGCCGGGCTGCCCACTGACCTGAACCTCGGCCATCTTTACCCAACGAGAACCAAGAGGGTGATGGTAAACTGAACCTCCTCAAAAGCACTAAGCATATAAAACTCAAGTCGATTCCGACTCATAGTGACCCTAGAGGGCACGGCAGAATTGCCTCTGTGGGTTTCTGAGATTTTTACTCCTTACAAGAGTAGAAAGCCTCATCTTTCTCCCTCGGAGCAGCTGGTGGCTTCGAACAGCTGGCTCTGCAGCTAGCAGCCCAACATGAAACCACCAGGACTCCCGTGAACCAAACTTGGGACGGTGTTAATGAACTCTTGTGTCTTGAAAGCATAGGAAATGCTCTCCACGGGCAGGGCCAGGGGGCCGGGAGGCCCAGGGTAGACGTGTGCAGGCCAGCCTGTCCTCTCAGCCACTGCACGCACTCCGGCACTCTCCATGCAGAAACCACAGTCAGTGAGTGCATGCGGGCAGTCTGCCTGGGCGGCATCGTAAACTTTAAGTCAAAGGGAGAAAGACTATTGGCTGATCCAATATTAAGTTGCCCCCTTTACTTTATCAGCTATTTGCTTTTCAGCCTCTTGACACTGAAAGGGCCAGTTACAGGAACAAAGAAGGAACAAGATCTGGCTCTGGCCACAAGCACTACATGAGGGGTTTAACAGGAAATGTGGGAGGTCTCTGGCTGAACAACTCCGGACAGGTCTGTGAGGCTAAGTAAGCACCCCAGGCGCCCTGTTCCTCTGTCCCGCAAAGGCCAGAACCAGGGTGGGTGCTCAGAAGTCAAAGGGACTCCTTCTGACACCCTCAGTCCCACCCCTGTATCTAGCTTCTGGGGACTTCAAGGCAAAGCCAGGTGACCAAAGACTGGGCTGGGCCGGCCAGAGGGAGCCAGGTGATTCCAGGGCAAGCCAGCTGGCTGCCTGTGGGGAGTCCCAGGGCGGTACTCGCAGACAGTCATTTATGTAACGCTGAGAGAAGCTCACCTGATACGTTTAAAAGTCCCTTCTGTCAGTCCAGTCTAATTAGGCATAAGAATGGGTCCCCAAGCCACCGACGGCATCGCTGTGATAACCTTGCTTCTCCACTTATAGCCTCCTTTTACTACTGTCAGCCGGCAGCAGCGCTATTTAACCCCCGGGAAACGTCATTACTGCGATAGCAACCTAGCTGTCCCCTCCCGGCCTTGCCTGCCTCAGTTCCCCACCAGCAAAAGCAGCAACTTCACGGGGAGCTCATCGAGTCCCCAGGGACCAAGCTTCGTTTGTACAGGCAGCAAAACACAACCTGGTTCTCATTTCAACACCGAGCCATCGGTGTTGGAGCTCATCCCTGAAGCGCAAGAACACATTTCCAGTCCTGTGTGCACAAACCTTATACTTAGGGTGCTGACCTGGTCCTGCTGATGGAGGGCCGCTTCCTCTTGGGAGTGACCAGTCCCTCAGGGAGTCATGTGTGGACTGTCCTGCAGCCCCAGAGAATGCCTCACAGAAGAGTCCAGGCTCCCCTGGGCCTGTCCGTCGTCAGTCCACCTCTAAAACTACACCATTGTTGGGGTGGGGTGGGGAGCAGGACTCATTTGGTTGGTTTTTGGACACTGGGCTAATTTAAAGTGGAAACATTAGCCTTTTAAACAGTTTTGGGTTTTCCTTTATACGCGCCATCCTTTCAGAGCTGGCAGTCAGACAGAGGGCCTGTGGCACCCTGTATCTGGGGCCCTGGCCTCGGCTGACTCCAGGAAAGAGGTGGGGAAGCAGGAGGCAATTTCCCATGGTGCCAGAGGATGAGTAAGGGACTCTGGTAACAGAGAAAGAAGCCCAGAGACTCTACTTTGCCAAAGGATGAATGGAGAGGCAGGAATAGAAAAATGAGGATTCCACCTTGTACGAAGGGCACTCAGGGACCTCTAACAAAGTGGACAAGCCGACCAGGTAAAGGCATGGAGGTCATCACCACAGACACGAACTACCTGCACCTGCCTCAGGGGTCACAGCCATAACCACCTGTAGTCAAACCAAGGGACCCGGGAAACTAGCAAGCAGTGAAGACTGCAGCAGGCCCCAGCCTAGCCCAAAGGCCTTTCCAGAACTCAGAAACGTACTCACTGCCACCCAGTCAGAGACCCTGGAGGGCAGGGTAGAACTGCCCCTGTGGGTTTCCGAGGCGCCTATCTTCATGGGCGTAGAAAGCCCTGCCTGTCTCCTGAGGAGCAGCGGCTGGTGGCTTCGAACTGCGGACCTTTGTTACCTCTCACAGCCCCTGAAGCAGGAGCCATCGTCACCCCCATGTTAAGGATACAAAACTGAGCCAGAGCTTAGCCCAACTCTGTGCCTGCCAGAGCGGGCCGAGCCTCTCACCGGGGCTGCCTGGCCCTTTCCTGTCCCGCTTCCCCCGCCTCTCTCTGGTTACATCTGCAGTGCAGTGGCCCTCAGGGTCACTTCTTGGGCCTCTTGCCCAAAGTCATGAATGGACTCGAGCACTGGTCAGGGACTGCAGAGTGAGGTCATTTGGCTCCAAACCTTGAGGAAGGTTCATCTCTAAGGGTTAAAACCAAGCCAAAGACAGCCAGTGATGCTGCCGGTGGAGGCCCTGGGACTCACAGCCAGCCCGAGTAAGCGGCCCCTGTGGGTAAGGCTGTCCCTGCAAGGAGGCACTGGTCAGTGCTCTCCCCAGGGCAGCTGTGAGCTCAAACCGCCAGCCTTTCCCTCAACAGCTCAGCGCTTCACCACTGGGCCATGGAGCCCGGAATAAAAGGCTTTTCTGTTATGGGAAGGCTGGTAACCCTAGCCCCAGCTCATCTGCATCACAACGTAAGCCTCCAGGAGGGGTGCTTACATTTGGTTTGGAGGCAAAAAAACAACGTGCTTTTTGTAAAATGTCAATTCGGAGCCCACACAGAGCAGCATGCCCCAGCATGCAATGGAGACTCGCTTACTGAGCCGGCAAACCAATAGAGCTCCCGGAACACGGCCCCTCCCTCCCAGGCCTCCGCCCTCCCGCTGCACCACCTTGGCTGCCTGGCTTGGGCTCTGACCCCAGGCCGCTGTGGCTGCCCTCACAATCAGGCCAGCCCTCAGCCCTCACTGCCTGCGGGTAAGGCTGGGCTTGCAGCACACGTTGGCCAGTGGGTACCTGGGGCTCTGGTCCCCCCAGGTGTGCAGTGCTCCTTTCTGAGCCCACCAGGGCTACCCCACAAAGCGGGCCAGGACAGAGGTGCAGGCTCAGCCTGGGAGGAGGGCTCTTGGAGTGCAGCTAGCCCGCTGGCCTCCAGGGCTGATACAGGCTGCCTCTTCTTTGCCCTCATCCCTAGCTCCTTTGCCAAGAGCAGTGTGCCCTCCAGGTAGACAGGGGGCCCAGCCGCACAGGGCAGGAGCCCCTGGCTCCATGTGATCAGGTGCACCAGTGAGCCTGAGTTGTCAGGGTCCCAAAACAGTGACACACAGGCAAGACAGACAGACACCGGGGCGCTGGCACAGGTTCTCTTGAACGCCCCCTGCCCCCCACCAAACACAGGAATCTCTCCAGGAGCCTCACCCAGTGCCAAGATTGAGTGTCTCGATGTACCACCACCTAGTGATGACCTGGGGGGACAGGTCTGCTCACCAAATTCTCCTGAAGGCTTCAGTTAGACTTCCCCTTTCCCATACCAGGTAAAACCATCATCTCCTTCCAGAACCAAGTGGCCTGGTGACGGAGTGAGTTATGAGCGGGCTGTTAACTGAAAGGTTGGCAGTTTGAAACCCCCAGTGGCTCTGTGGCAAGAAGGCAAGGCTCTGCTCCTGTAAAGAGCTACAGGCTCAGAAACCCACCAAGGCAATTAGTTCTGCTCTGCCCTACAGGGTCCACCTGCATGGGAACTGGCCAGAGGCAGTGAGCTTGGTTGCTCTTGGTGATCACTGGGCGGGAGTCCCAGAAACAAGGCAACCGATTTTGTTGTTTGTTTCTAAGCTCCTCAGGCTACAATCAGCAGACCAAAGACTCGAGTCAGGAGTTACAAAGTATAGATAGGTTCTCTCCTACTTCCGGGAAAGTGAAGGTATCTTGGAGCAGGACTCAGGAGCCTACAGTTTTTAATTGGTCTCCTGTGGGGGACACAAGGTTTCTACAGCCCATGTCCTCCCCAAGGGGCTGTGAGACGTAGAACAGGCGGTATCTGCTTCTGGCTCCATTAGCAGAAAAGCAACTCACTTTCCGAGGCTCCTTGGTCCCTGGGGAAGTAAATAATTAAAACCTGGAAGCTGCTGAGCAGCAGTGTGGTGGAGTGGGCAGAAGCCCTGCCCCCAATGACTTCCCTCCCTCTGGGTCCCAGCTGTGGGTCAGCCTCTGGCTGGGCAGGCACCCCATGCCAGCTCAGGCCCCAGGGAAAGTGGTGGAGCTCACTGCTGGCCACAAGCTCAGGTGCCTAGAAGCCCCTCACAGTCTCTGCATCAACAAAGGGGACCATGAACAGCGGCTCCTGGGAGGCAGCCTGTGCGCTGCGGAACACGCCCGTCTCGGCAGGAAAGGGGCTTTTATGAAATTCTCCCAGGGAATCCTCCAGCTGGGCTGGTCAGACTGAGTCACCTGAAGAAGGTAAAGTGTCACCTTGGAACCATCTATCAAGTTCAAGCAGCCCAGGACTGGGGGCTGCCAGGGTGTAGGGGTCCTCTAGGACAGGCAGGGGAGAGAAGAGCCAAGAGGTCCCCAAGTCCAGTCCTGGGCAGAGGCAGCCTGGGAACCCTCCCCCTGACATCTCCTTCCCCCAAAGCAGGAGGTGGAGCCATAAGCAGAGGTGAACCTAGATCCTGAGCTGAATCAGACGTACACCCCTGAGAAGACAGCCCTGACACTAGCATGGAGGGCAATGTTGGGACTTTGGTCTCTGTCTACCTGAGAAGAAGGAGGCAGACGAAGAAGACAAGAGGGAAGAGAGGGAGGCGGAGCCCTTCACGCCCAGTGTCCGCTCCTCAAATGCCCCCGGCACCAGTCATCTCTCACAGCAATGGACAGAAGCAACGGGCCGGGCCCCACCAGGTCATCATCCCCAGTCCACCGGACAAGGGGAAGAGCGGGGAGGGCCAGCAAAGGAGCTGGAGCCCAGGGCAGGAACTAGAGCAGGCACCCAGGCCTCTCCACACCACTCCCTGCAGGCTGCGGGAAGGAGAAAGAGCAGACATGGGCAGCCCTGCTGCTGGCGATACCACATGACCCTGCTGGGAACGTCACTCTCGGCCCCTGTCCTCTAGGATGGGGCAACGACCATACCTGTCTCACCTGTGTCATGAGGCTCACCTTCTTGGTCTGGAAAAGAAAACTACACCAGTGGGGGACAGCTAGCATCTGTGCAGACAAGGGCTGGCAGGGCAGCTCTGGGGCTGCTCTCAGAAAGGCTTGCAGGCACTCAGGTGGCCCGGGGCTGGCATCTGGGCACCTGCCCCGCAGAGTGTTCATGGCAACAGTTACTGATAAGGATGTTCTCTTTATGTGAGGCCAGGCAATGATGACGTCTATGCTGAACACCTACTTTGTGTGTGTGTGCGCGCGTGCGTGCGTGCGTGTGTGTGTGTGTGTGTTCTGGGTACATCCCGGTCGTGGGACCCGATCTATGTGGCCAGAAGCAAAAGGCAAGCGCCCAAACCCACTGCGGTCAAGCCGATGCCAACTCACGGACACCTGCATGCTACAGCTAAGAACGAAGCCAAAGGGTTTTCTACAGGAGCAGGTCACTGCACTGCCAGGGAAGTTCAAACCACCAGACCTGAGGCTAGACACCATGTGCAGACAGTCTCCCCACCCAGTACCCATGAAGAATCTGGGGCAAGGAGTGTCTAACAGGCTTCCCTGGGCAGAAACATGCACCCACAGCCCTGCCTGGTGGTTGCTGTCATGAGGACATGTGGCTCTCTGTGTCACACGCATGCTGAGCCCTCTGAGCAAAGCTCTACATGTGGGGGCTTGGCTGTCAAAGCTGGTAGTTACTGAAGGCTCGTTGGAGTCAGTCTGTGCTAGCTGCTCTCATCAGCTCACCTCCGCATCTTCACATGCACATATGTACACACACACACAGGCATGGCTTAGATGAAGCCATGTAGGCAAGCAAGACTGAGCAACTTCTCTGAGGTCACACAGCTAGCCCGAGGAGGAGCCGAGATTCGGGCCCGCAGAACCCTGGCTCTTCCCAGCCTGCCTGGCTACCTGGCTGGCCCTGGGCCTCACTCGGCCAACCAAGTCACAGTTCCCAGCAAAGCTGAAGCAGGAAAAGCACTGGGGAGTTTTAGACCCAATGACATGGACCTTTGCTGCCGACATTTGATGCTTCTCATCAGCACTCATCTCCTCTGCCCCTCACGGCCACCATGGCTGGGCCGTAAGCAGCCCCTTTCAGACAGGGACACTAGGGTCCCAAGAGGGTCAGGTGATGGGACCAAGAACAAAACTTCCTTACACAGCCCTAGTGCCTGGAACATAGGCAGAGCTGGGTAAATGTCTGTTG
>NW_022108124.1:18529063-18530449 GCF_000313985.2 Echinops telfairi | reverse complement strand
TGCAACAGAACAGCAAGGGGAGCAGAGCAATGAAGTCCCCAGGGAGCATGAAAAATAGCCTGTGGGACCAGGGCATGGCGCCCCATTAGAAAACACTTGTAAAGGACAACAAATAGACCTTGAACTACTTATAGGCTTTTCTTTTTGTTGTTGGCGATGTTTTTTCTTTTGTTGCTTTGTTTTGCTCAGTCTTGTGTTTGTGCATATTATTATCTCTGCATGTCTAGCTAGATAACAGACAGGATAAACAATCTGAAGGAGAAAACAACCAATGGTTGTGGGGGGACATGGGATGGTGGGGGTGGGGGGCATGGAAGTGAGTGTTAACAAACCCCAGGAAAAGGGAACAACAAGTGACAGAAAATCGATGGCCAGGAGGGTGTAGGTCTGTTAGGGCTTGATCAAGGGCAATGTAACTGAGAGGAATTACTAAAACCCAAATGAAGGCTGAGCATGATAGTGGGATGAAAGGAAAGTAAAAGGAAATAGAGGAAAGAACCAGACGGCAAAGGGCATCTACAGAGATCTAAATATAAGCATGTACATATGTAAATATATTTATATATGATGATGGAGAAATAGATCTATATAGGTTTAGCATTAAGGAAGCAGATAGACATTGGGCCTCTACTCAACTATTTCCCTCAACACAAGAACACCTTTTTCTAATAATCTGGCATTCTGAGATACTCACCTTCCTCCCCACACATCACTGAAGACAAAGCGGGTACATAAGCAAATATAGTGAAGAAAGCTGATGGTGCCCAGCTATCAAAAGATATAGCACCTGGGATCTTAAAGGCTTGAAGATAAACAAGCAGCCATCTATCTCAGAAGCAACAATGCCCACATGGAAGAAGCACACCAGCCTGTGTGATCATGAAGTATCGATGGGATCAGGTTATCAGGCATCAAAGACCAGGAGCAAAAAAATCATAATGTGAAAGAGTGGGGGAATGCAGAGTGGAGGCCCAATGCCCATCTGTAAGCAATTGGACATCCCCTTACAGAAGGGTCGTGGGGAGAAGATGGGCCAGTCAGGGTGCAGTATAGCACTGATGAAGCACACAACTTTCCTCTGGTTCTTTAATGCTTGTTCCCCCCACCCCACTATCATGACCCTAATTCTACCTTACAAATCCGGCTAGACCAGAGCATGTACATGGGTACAGATAAGAACTGGAAACACAGGGGATCCAGGACAGATAAACTCCTCGGGGCCAATCTTGAGAGTAGCCATACCAGAAGGGTAAGGAGAAGGTGGGGGGAGAAATGAGGAACCGATCACAATGACCTACCTATAACCCCCTCCCAGGGGGGGATGGACAACAGACAAGGGGGTAAAGGGTGACTGACATTGGACAGTGCAAGGCATGAAAAAATAAT
>NW_022108124.1:18520452-18528166 GCF_000313985.2 Echinops telfairi | reverse complement strand
GGCTGTACAGCTAGTGGGCGCAAAGCTGGGCACTTATTCCAGACCCGTCCAGCTCCGTGGCCCACACCACATGCCATCAGACTGAATAGGCCTGCGAAACAAGAGGCAAAACAAGAGTCGGCCCCTCTCCAAATGTGCACCTCTAAAACGGCATCCAGGAGAACGCGCCCCGACTCTAGAGAGGAACGCACACCTTACGCCCGCCAACCATTGGCGATTAAAAAAAGGCAGCATTTACCCAAGGACCGAGTCCAGACGGTTAGAAGAGGGGGAGGCAGGGCCACAGGACACACAGGGAGGTGGCGGGGTACATGACAACGGCGTGCTCGGGCGTGCCATCAGTGACGTGAAGCAAACTGCATGTGAACTGTGGAATGGAAAACTGATGCTGACCCATCCGCTCTGTAACCCTTCACCCAGCTCGCAATAAAGCTTTGTAAAAGAACATGTCCCAGCGCCGAGGCACAACCGTCCGGGCTGCAGCTCCCTTTCCCAGAGAACTCAAGATCTGCTCTGTAAACGGCCAGAAGATTAAAAAGGAAAACAAGGCACCTCAAGGGCAGGTCCCAGCCCTGCCCACTCCTTTCCCTCTGGCTGCTTCCACTCTGGAAGGCCGAGCGGAGGTTGCTGGAGAGACAGGGCTACCTGCACAGCCCCACAGTGTCACTGTCCTGCTCTCTGGAGGAAGAGTCAGCCCCCACCGGGTTGGGGAAAATGGGTCCCAGAGTAACGGGTGCCCACTGCCCTCCCCTAAGTGAGTGCAGGGTTCTTTAGAAAAATCTTCAGACCTGCAAAATTAGGAAAGAGTTGACATCATTTCTTTACCTAGCTTCCTTTAGCTTAACATAATCATAGTACATGTATCAAAACTAGAAATTAACATTGGTAGGTACCATTAGCTAAAGATTTCCTTCGTTCCCCCAGTACTGTCTTTTTCTGGTTCCGGGTCCAGTCCAGGACCCCACACTGTATGTAGCTAGCAAGTGTCCTCTGCCTCCGGGGGCAGCAACTTTGTTCTTGGTAACCTTGACACTTCTGTAGGAAGTCCCTTCGCTGGATGTGGCCAGTGTCCTCTCGTGCTTGGACAGAGGTCAGGCCCTTTGAGGCAGACTACAGAAGAGGCTATGCCACGTGCTGTCAGCCACATCAGGAGGCGCAGGATGCTGTCTTAACTAACTACAGGTAACAGTAACTTCAACCACTTGGTTAAGGAGTGTCTGGTTTCCCCACTGGAGTGTTACAATCTTTCCCTTTGCAATTACTCTCTTGGGAGAAGACACTTTGAGACTAGGTAAATATTCGATTTCTCCTCAAACCTTGCCCCTGACTGCAGCACTCACGGGAGGACCACGCCTGCAACCATCGCCACTGCCCACCGTGGGCCTGCCCTCACTTCTTAGACATTCATTTACAGACTTCTGTGACAAGGAGCTGGCTCTGCTTCCTCGTCCATTATTGACATCAGCGTAACTCCGAAGGATTTAGTTTATACTGTGAGGCAGCGTCAAATACGACCCTTACTTCTTTTACTGTTCTATGGGCTCCAGACCTGGCCCCCGGGGGGACTTCTGGGTTCTCTCAGCATGCCTGCCTCCGACTTCGATGTTCCCCGGATGGCTGTTTTCCTGCCCCAGCCCTTTCTTCCAAGGAGCCCCGGTTCCTTTCACTGGAGGAAAATATGTGAAAACCAGGGTCTGAGAGCTAAGCATGCTCACCGCTACTGAGGCAGCGCTGCTTTGAGGCCTTCTTAGTAGGCGGACAAACTAAGCATGTATGTGGATAAGGTAACCAAGCATACACATACACATCTATTATCTCTTCTGGCATATTACATATATACATGTTACATTATATCATTATGTATAATGCTATATGTCACGTTCCTAGTAGCACAAGCCATCTGCCATCCACCACAAAACCCGCAGTGGCACCATGGAAGGGCCTGATGGTGAGCTTCCGTGAAGAAGGGGAGCCCGATGGAGCACACAGCCCCAGCCTGCAGGCCGCAGGGTCACCGTCTGTGGAATCGACTCGGCAGCAGAGGAGCCAATGCCTGGTCTGTCTACACACGGGTAGAAGCTGCCCACCAGCCCACCACCATGGTGCTCAGCCGAACCTGCCCCCTTTGCATCTGGTCACTTCTCTCTGAGACAGATAAGCTCTCCTTATCTACAATATATTACCTATTTGTTCAGTCTTACCACACAATAATTCCCAAATTGCTAACCCAAACTTGCAGGTGTAACGCATCTCCTTACAAGTACAGCTGGCGTTCGTGCAGAATGATGCTGGTCTTCATCTGACTGTGGCTGTCAGTTGCCGTCTGACTCCCACTCTGAGGACCCCGTGTGGGCAGAGCAGAACTACACAGGAACCTTGTAGCAGCAGTTGGCCAGGCCCGTCTCCTGAGACGTCTCCGAGGGGGTTCAAATGGCCAGCCTTTCCAAAGACAGTTGGCCCCTGAGTAACTCAGCCTTCGAGTCTGCAGAGTCTGCTGCCAACCCAGCCTGGAAGGAAGCCCACCTGCAACTTTTGACTCCCCAAACCTTAAGCACTAATTGCCTACTGCTACTGATAATGTAAACAGCCCATCAACACATATGGTGTGCGTTATATTTTGCCCACATAAATGCCAAATTTTCAATCGGAGATAAAAAAGGTAGTTGGCAAAAGTTCCACCTATACTGCTGTAGACAGCGGCAGGGATTTCCTTTTCAATAGTGGACTCATTTACCTTGAAATGGTGGGGACCCAGGGAGACAAACCTCAGTCTACCATACACAGTAAGCCTGGCATTTTCCTGTCATGTCAAGACCGCTCTGCATCTTGGGAGCATTTCCGGCATCCCTAGTGGCACTGTGGGTGAGTCCCAGGGCCTCAGACAAGGTGGACAGCACTGCATTCAGAGCACCGTGATGGGACCCCGGAGGCGGTCACGCAGGAAGGAGTGTCACTGTGACGCTACAAGCAGTTCCTCCCCACTTGCGCTCACCACAGGAGCAGCGGGAGGGCATTATTCGATTAGCACTTCTGCTTCCACGCTGCTCGGATCTGACACAGCCTCTTTGCCTTTGTTTAGTCGTTGGCCGCTGCACATGGTACCAAGTGCCATCTGTGTTTCTCTGTCGGTTCTGAGAAATTTTAACTTCTTATAATAGACTTGTGCCAGGAAATTATAAAATAGATTACGATCTACAAATATTTTATGCACACGTGACACACCTTTCACTTCATTTGTTGATATATCTAGGCTAAGCGGTTCGTGTTTTTCTGAATCGTTGCAAAAGCTCCCGAGAGTTTCTGATCTATTCACGTCTAAGTCACGTCTAAGGGGCTGCCCACACGGTTCTCTGTGCCCTTCCTGCCCTGGCCTTCGGGGCAGCTATGGTGGTCACCGGCAACACAGGGTCGCTCTGAGGCAGCACTGACTCTGTATGGCTGCGGGTTGCAGTTTGGGGGTCTGTACTCTAGTGTGGGCTCCCCCATGACCGCAGGGTGGCCCAAAGAGTCTGTCATCAGCTGGTAATCACAAGGGTGGTGGTGTGAACTTACCCAGCAGGCGAGGAAGAAAGGCCTGGCGATCTACTCCTGATGTAAAGATCGCGTTAATGTTACATGAGCCACCGTGGACTCATGGCTTGGGCCTCCTACGGCCTACTTACTTCTGTTTACTTGAGGGAATGCAGATGGGAGAGTCAGAGCTGCCGGAAGGGGCACATTCAAAGAAAGCTCCCTCGACCCTGACTGGATTACCCTGTTTCCATTCCTCTCCCAACCAGGTCAGTACCCAACCTCGTTACTGGTTAGTTGTTGATTTCATCCTCCTTGTGTTTTTTCTAAAGGATCTTTGGTGGTATCAGGGGTTATGTGTGCGGCTGCTCACTGCAAAGTCAGCAGTTCAAACCCACCAGCCACCCTGCAGGAGAAAGATGAGGCACTCCATTCCCACAAAGATGAACAGTCTAGAAAGTGCATAGGGGAAATTCTACTCTATCATACGGTCACTCGGAGTCCCATTCAACTCAATGGCTGTTTGGCTTTTCGGTTTGGTGTTTCTTCTGCACAAATGAACAGATACAAAGTAGTTTTTACAGACCTTCTTCCTTATAGAATGATGGCATATCAGATACTCCCCTGTACTTTGTTTTCATCCTTAACAATGTACCCAGATAAGTACTCCATGTCAGTTTGCAGAAATCTTCCTGTCTTTATAAATACCTTTTAAGTACTTTTTTCCATTGGGGGTGGGGTGGGGGTGTGGAATCATTAGTTTCGTCAGATTCTCAGGGAGGTAGAAACCCCAAAGAGTTAAAAACCAAACTACCATCACCACCATCACCACACACACACACTTTTGTGTTATGGGTAACTATGGTGACGTCACTGTAAACTGCCTGGTTGACTTGCACATGTGGCTGACTTGTGAAATCAAACAAACAGACAAGGAAACCCAGCACCTTCCCCAATGAACTTCTTGCGACTTCTGTTGATGGCGCTCTAGCTCGCGTCGTCTTTCACCCTCTTTCCAACGACAGAACATAAACATCGGGCTCTGGCCTGAGGTCCCCTTTGCGCCCACCCCTCACTCCATGCAATCTATCTTGAGTCTGAGGAGCTTGGATTTGAAAATAACAAAAATTCAAGCCTAGGAAAGTGGAGCCCCTCTCAGCTGGAGCACCTGTAAGGAAGGTTAGCGCCCAGCCAGGCCCTCCCACTACTGCCAGGATTCTTCACAACCACCTACACGGGCTGCACCTACAGCTTTCAATCGCAGAAAAGGCTACGGGTTTTTTCTTGCACTAAACAATAAAGCCAAACCCACTGCCTTCGAGTGGACTGCGGCTCATAGCAATCCTGCACAGGATATCCGCAAGAACAATCTTTTATGGAAGCAGCCAGCCTCCTCTTTCTCTCTTTGGAGCAGCTGACGGATTTGAACAGTTGACCTTGAGGTTTGCAGCCCAATGCTTAAACCTAAAGAGCTGCATGAAAGGCAAGTGAACTAAGAACTGCGTGCATCTGCGCTGACTTACCTACGACCTCTTAAAGACACAGTCAGGGCTGTATCTTGTGTGGAATAATTCTGGGACTACGTGTGACCATTACTGTCCCCTCACAACCACAAAACCTGAAAGTGTCGCAGTCTCTGACCCCACAGTCTGCCCGGCCCTGCAGGTTCGAACCTGGCCCAGAGACATCTACATTCACCAGGGCTCTTTTATGGGCTGTAGACACGTACGGTTGTGAGTGAACACTAGGCATCGATCTTGGGGTCTGGGCCCTGCCCGATCATTCACTGGTTGCTTGACCAAGGAATCCCTCCTCTCTTTGGCTCAGTAGCCTTATTTATAAATGGTGAAGATGGAGTTAGATGCCGCAAAGGCGCTTCCTGTTTTTGTTGGTCACCATCGAGTCTCTTCCGAGTTACGGCAGCCCTTGGTGGAGAATGACTCCGGGGAGTTGGCTGGGCCAACACCTTCATTCAAACAGACCACCGGGTCTTTTCTCTGCAGGACCTCTAGGTGAGCTCAACCACAGGCCGGTGCAGTGTCAACCACTTGCTCCACCTAGAAACTTAAATGAACACAGCAGCAAAGACCTGCAAAGAACAAAGGCCAGCGACTCCTCTATGTCACATGCTGTACTAACAAGGCTGCAAGGCCCATGTGTTTAACCCTCGCCAGAGCCACGTGAGACGGTGTCACTGTTCCATCTCACAAATGTGGGCACTGAGGACAAAGATGATCAGCAATTTGCCCAAAGTCACTTGGTCAGCAGGCAGCAAGTCGTGATTTGAATTCCAAGCCAAAGTCCTTCGCCGCTATCCCACACAGTCCTCCCAGAGCTGCCGGCTTAATAGACTACTAATTGGACTTCACGGCATTACAACAGTCTTTAATCTCTCACGACATAACACTTAAGCCTATTGCCTTTATTGTAGACATCTATTCCCCCCTCTCCTCTACCTGTACTTCATTTCAAAAACACAAGCTCCTACATATTTTCCCACCCCCACTGTGTCACACAGAACAGGCTGGGGACTGAGTATCAAAATGGTGCATAAAACCATCTAACTTTGCCCAGACTATACACTCAGCATCTGTAGCCTTTTCCCCTCCCCTCGGCACTCAATGTAATGCAAGCATGTGATGAGTGATTATAAAGTAATCGGGAGGGTGTATGGCTACTTAGGTTCTCTGGCAGGATGCTGAATAGTTAGTGAGTTGCCATGGGAACTAAGGATGTTCCTGAGGCATCTCTAACCTTGGGAGGATACAGGCTGGGAGGACACACTTGCTTTCTTCTCATATGGCCCTTGGTGGCACTGTCAGAGAGGGAATGCTAGAAAATTGGCAGCAAAAGGTAATCAATATTTCATGGCTGTGGTGGCAAAGAACCCAAGACATCATTTAGATTTATAAATGTCATCTTTAATGCTTCCCCCAAGCATCTTTTCTTCAGGAGAAACAGCACCTGCACCAAATAGGCGCGCGCGCGCGCACACACACACACACACACACACACACACACACACACACGGCGACACAAAGACATGGAAAAGCCATCCTAATTGCATTGTGAGCATTTTTATACCTCCTTGAACACTAATAAGATACACATATCTACCCAATAACACACACACACACTTCCGTGTGCCTCTATTCCTGATCCTAAAGTCTAAAGTAACATTTCATGAACTTTAAGTTTGGATTCTATTACCCAGATTTCATATGCAACTTGTCAGATAAAAATGAATGTTTACTTCCTCTACTACAGGCATAGGAGAAAGAGAAAAAACAACAACAACACAGCATCGTGTTAAAAGGACAGGGCCTTAATTCGAAATTGGAGAATTTTAGCAACGGCCGACCACCTTAATCTCATAACTACACCATGAAACCACTGACTACAGGTGCAGAGAAAAGGCTATGAAGGAGGATGCCAACAGAACCCTGCAGTCAGCGAGCTGCAGAACTCGGCTTCGAGGACCGCACGGGGGAGGACAAGTCCCGTCAGAGTCACGGAAGGGCGCCGGGTAGCTCCAGGGCAGGACCCTCAGCCTACAAGTCTCGTTCTGGAGCGGTCAAAGCTGGGGGGCTTGAGGTCTGCGCACAGACGCCACTGCGTTCTAGCGGTTTCCAGAAGTCTTAGCTCTCGACCGGTAAAATGGGAAACCTTTTGGCTCCCTGGTGCGGAGCAGCCTTTTAAACCGCAAAATCTTTCCCCTTTGCGTATCCTCGAAGCAGATGTGTGCTCTCTCTCTGCTCCTCCAAACCAAACCCCCACCCCACCCCACGTGAGCCCGAAACACTCCTCCCAGAAGAAAAAAATTGAGGCTCAGCCAAGTGAACTCTGGAGACAGGTAAAGAGGACGCGACTGGGTGGTCATCTCCCCGAGGAGGAACTCAGGAAAGGCCTCTGGGCGCGCCCACCGCTTCCTATCCAAGTTCAAAACCTCGTGGACCCAGCCGCAAGCATGGAAACAGTTGCGAGGGGCCGTTCGCGGCAGACTGACCGCAGAGCCTCAAGGAAATCCAGGCTCCCGGCAGCCCGCTGCCTCCCGCCCGGCGAACCGGGGCTGGCCGCAGCCCGCGGGGCCGGGAGCTCCCTGAGGCGGACCGACCACGGCAGCTACCTGGACACCGTGCACGACGTACACCTTCTCAGCCTCGCTCAGCGACACCGACGCCATGCTGCCGAGTGGCGCCACGCG
>NW_022108124.1:18514882-18520238 GCF_000313985.2 Echinops telfairi | reverse complement strand
CCGGGGAGCCGCGCCGCAGCCCGAGGCCGCGTCCTGGGTCGGGGACCACAGCAGCAGGCGGCGGCGGCGAGCGTCCCCCGGGAGGCTTGGGACTGGGGGACTGTCTCCGGCTTCACGGTCAGTTGGCAAGGGAGAATTGGGCTCGGGGTGAGGCTGGGGACGCGGGTCGGGACCGAGGGCTTTGCCCAGGGAGAGGCGCGCGGCGCAGGCTGCTCGCTGCAAGTCGTGTGTGTGCGTGAGAAAGAGACGGACCCGGGTGAGCGGAGCCGGACATCGGGATTGGCCCGGGGGCTCTCTCCCCACTCCCCGCCCTCCATTTCCCGGTGCTTTGAATGGTCCAGGAGAAGAAGCCCTCTTCGGCTCCTTGTCGGTGCGAAGGGGCCGGGCGGGAATGGGGTCACTAGCCCGGAGGAGTGCTTATCCCTGGATCTCACCCCCCCACACACACACACACACCCCTCTCTCTCCGAGGACGAATCGAATGCTGGCCCAGGACCATGCACGATTGTCCGGATTGTCGCCAAAGTAGGGAGGGAGGGTTTCTTGGCCACTGGCGCTGGCGAGGGCATCGTGCACGGGCGCCCCCAGAGCTTCCCTGAGGGGACTGGAATCCCGGCTGAATGGGGGTGATTGCATGCGGAGCCACCTGCCGGGAAAGGAAAAAACCGCCAGGTCCGCACGGTGGCCTAGTGCAAGTCTTCGGGATCCAGACTGGATACCTGCAAGGTGAAGCAGGAGTCAAAGGAGTCCCATTAAGGCGGGGCAGGCAGGGTCCGGTACAAGTTTTAAAGGGGCCATGCGGCTAATTTGGAGAAAGTTGATCCAAAGTGCTTGGGTCTCGTGACTTCCGGATGCCCCATTTTTTTTTCAAATTTTTTTTTTTTTGCAGAATCTCCTCCCCTATTGTTAAAAGTGAAAGTAACCCAACTGCTCCACTATCCAAAGAATGCTGGTCTCAGTGCTAGTGGAAGGCAAGGAATAGCCCAGCTTCAGCCTGGGAAAGCTCCAAGTGCAGAGGGGGAGACTGGGGTAGGGCTAAAACACGAACAGTGTGCTTAGAGCAGTGATGGTGTCACCAATGGGTGCTGTGGGGCTACCCATCGGGAGATGAGTCAGAAGGGCAGAGGGAGGAAGTGTCCTAAGCACTTAACTGCCGGGCCCCAAGGGAAATGACCCTTTTTGTTCGTGGCCTGGACATTCCCAAACACACTGCCATGGATTCCAACTCACAGAGACCCTATAGGACAGGGGTGCTCACTTTCTCAGCATGCGAGCTGCTTATAAAATGATCAAGACAAAATGATCTACCAATTACAAAAATGCAAAACATATTTATATATATTACATTTATTCATAAATGCATTGAGAATTCTCTATATGTACAATGTATGTTTATGTACCTTGCATAACTGCACGAGTCCATATTGCACAACACAATTAACTATGTGCATTTTTTGTCATTACCTGAGTTTACTCTTATGACTTGCACTGAATGGAATGAGCCAGAGATGCAATAACTGCTGACAGCCAGCCTCAAGCACACTTCCAAATAATCATCCGTCATGGTGGAACGGTACTTGGACTTAAGGATCTTTACGTGGGAAAAGGCTGACTCACAGAAATAAGTAGAGCCGAATAATGCAGTCAAGGAGGTAGCACATTTTCTCATGTGTGAGTACTTTCCCTCTGCGAGTAAGGTCCAGAACTGTTCATGTGCTCTGGACTTAAGCTGTACGTCGACTTATAGTGTCAAAATCTCCCGTTCCGTATTCTTACTTGGTCCAGCTCCCCACTCCTTTTAATACATCCCCTTTCTTACGTTTACGAGGAAAAAACAAGGTCTAAAAATTGGCGATAACTTAGCTTGTCAGTTTTGCTTTACTTAGCGCAGTTGTTTGTGCATGCGTTTGACGCCTAGATTGCATGTGATTGGCTGCACTGTATATCAATTAAGTGACGGATTGATGATAGGCTTACATCTATTTTGTTAATGCCATGCGATCTACCCACACTACATTTGCAATCAAATAGTAGATCACGATGGCTGTATTGAGCACCCCTGCTGTAGGATAAGGTAGAGCTAGCCCAGTGGGGTTCCAGGACTGTAACTTTTCCCGGATTCGAAAGCCCCAGCTTTCTCTTGAAAAGCTACTGGTGGTTTTGAACTGCTAACCTTGCAGTTAGCAGCCCAATGTGTGACCAAGATGCCACGAGGGCTCCTTGTGAAAGTCTCTACGGCCTTCACTATAAAGGCGTATCCAAAGAAAAGGTGACTTACAGGGTTGGACTTTGCCCTCCAGGAAAGCTGGGAGAAGAATGTCATCACAGAGATAGAGATCTCCAAGTGTGGTTGGGCAGGTGAACTCTGTTGAGATAATATGGGCCTACTGCAGGTGAAACAGGGTGGGGGGTGGGGGCTTCGCAAAGTTCATTGGAAAATGGAATGAAAAGATCATGGGATTACCAGAAGAACCCTTTGAAGCCCCCTTCTGCTGTATACTGGCCATTGCTCAGGAAGGAAAGCCAGTGGAGGGAGGAGTTCTGGTTACCAAGATGTCTCCGGGGATTGAGGATTTTAAAGGTGTCAGCAAACTGGCAGATGAAAAAAGACAGAGCAAGAAAAGTCTGGATTTGGATATCGCGGGGTCATCCCAGCAGAAAAATCATTTTCTGTATGTTTTAAAAAAACACCCAGCATGTATCTGAACAGCTGGCCCGGGACTTCCTGCCAGAGAAGGGGCAACAGCATTGCCAACACTGCTTAGGTGGCACAGCACAGATGCTATTAGGGATGCTGTCGGGTGTTGGACTAAGTGGTGGTATAAGACGTATTAACAGTAGAAAGTTTATTTTAAATTCCGAACCCGCCCCCCCCAAAAAAAATCCATCTTCAGTAATGTTCTACTTAAATGTTTCTTGGACTTTTATCACTATAGTTGTGATCACGATTAGACTTTTTTGTAAACCCATACATTCAGAATGCTTTTTCTTAGCCAAAAATGTAAAGAGTCAAGGATGGGGAAAAGTTCCTTTAAACCAGCTTATTTTACCATCATCATCAGATTTGGGGGGAGGGGGAGCACATTACTTTGTAAGGCCTGTGAATTCTAAAACATGGAATGAACTCTTAATTTTTTCTAACACACACTTATATGGTGCTGATTATGTGCCAAGCACCGTTGTGAGCACCTTACAAAGTTTAACTTGCAACAGCCATTAGTCAGGTTATCACAGTCTCCATTTCATAGATTGGGAAACTGCCCACGGTCACAGGTCAGTAGCTCTGCTAAGGAGTAGCAGAGTCAGGATTTGAGCCCAAGTGGCCTCCCTCCTGGTTTCTGTGCTTCTCACTTGGCCTCCTCACAGGGAGGATCTGTTTCTTCAGTTCCCAGAGTAGTCGGGGGATTTGGGTGGGGGGTGGGGAGGGAGGCCAGGGGGCGGGGTTGTGTTTGTTAGGGAATTGCCAGCCGCCCTGTACACCCTATTGCTGTTAGTGGCTGTCGGTTCCCGCTCATGGCGGTGACCCAGTGTGTACAGAGGACTGCCCCATAGAGTTCTCCAGGCTGTGACCTTTGGCAAGCAGGTCACCAAACTGCACTTTGGAGGCCTTTCCAAGCGGGTTTGAACCACACCACCCAGGAATGAAACCAAGCCAAAGTCACGGCCAGGCCGTCAATTCCCAGCGGCCTCGTGGGACAGAGCGGAACTGCTTCACAGGGTTTCTCAGGCTGCCGCGTCTTTCCCCCTGTTGCAGACGGTGGGTTCAAGCCACTGATCTTTTGGTCAGCACACAAGCAAAGCGCTTTCACCTCGGTGCCACTATCTACCCCACGTACTGCCATCAAGTCAATTCCAACTCAGAGCGACTCTCGCCAGGGTCTCTGGATAACCAGCCATTCAACGCTCAGTGCCCTCTGTTTCCATTCCAAGAGAGAGAAGTCTGTTTCAGGCATCAACTCACATCCCTCGAGTCTGCTTTTCTAGAGGACCATGGAATGTGCTGCTGGTGGGAAGTTTCTTTATCTGCTTCAGCCCAACTTTCCCAAGGCTGTACATCCTTACTGAAGCAGTTAACCGCATCTTTCTCCTGAAGAGTAACTGACGGGTTTGAACCACCAGCCATGGGGCTCATGTAACCCACTACACCACCAGGGCTTTCTGATAGAGCTTCACTCCGAGTATCTGGTAAGAGCCTTCACCAGCAAAGTAGGCCAGGGACTCCGAGATACCAAGAGCTGAGATAGGTGTGGCATTCTGGTTAGGGTTAGGGCTAGGGCCAACCAAGTGCTGTATTCCCAGGATAAATATCTGGAAACTTCATACAGTCAGGAAGTGGTGTGTGTATGCCTGAGAGGTCCCTAGTGTTCTCATGGGCCTGAGGGGAAAAAAATTTTTTTTAAAGAAAAAGAAGAAGCAAACCAAAGGACAACACCAGCCCCAAAGGAGTGTGGGGGCTATTCTAGTTGTGGGAACCCAGGCACATGAGCTCTTGTCTGAACAAGACCATAAAGTACAGTCCTCAATTGAGACCCATGGTAATTAGAAGTGGGGCCAGCCCATAATAAGGTGCTAATTGAAGAAATAAATCAGTACCAATAAGGTGCTAATTGTACAGGTCAGGCATCAAGTGCAAAGAGGTGATGAGCTGCTGCCAGCAACTGGAGGGCAACAGTTACATTGCAGAGAGGAAATAATTGTGTCCCACCTAGTAGTGGTTAATTAAGGCAATAAAAACTAGTTATGGAAGCGCTCGGGGCAGGAGCAGCAGTCCCTGGTGCTGGAAGATGCAGACAGCTGGGAACATTGGACTCCCGGTCTTGGACTTGACTAAATGTCATCCATCTCCTTTACTTTTTTCTCCATTAGCCCAAAACCCAGACCAAACTGAAAGAGTCGATTCAGACTCATAGCGACTCCCCAACACCCACACCCACGCACACACAGGACACAGCAGAGCTGCCTCCGGGTGTCAGCAGCTGTGAGTCTGAGGCTGTGCCCATTTAGATTTACAGCCT
This sequence comes from Echinops telfairi, assembly GCF_000313985.2. NCBI lineage: Eukaryota > Metazoa > Chordata > Mammalia > Afrosoricida > Tenrecidae > Echinops > Echinops telfairi. The sequence continues at coordinate 18,515,223 of NW_022108124.1, read as the reverse complement.
CGCAAACCCACAAAGTGCCACATTTGTGTGCCCTGTAGAGCTGCAGGTGAGTGTGAACGACTAAACCTGTGGTGAGCAGCCCCAGGCCAGTGCCCCAGCACCACAGAAAAGGACCAAGTGAGCTACTCTTCCCCGTCAAGATCTCTCTTCCCTGAACACTCCGTTTGCCCTGCCTGTGCCTTGTCTTGAGAAAGAAAATGACTTGTGCCAGAACTGACCTGGAAAGTCCGTGTGTGTCCGTCTTCCTGGACTGGACCTTGTAACGTGGGGATGTGGGAATAGGAAATTGATGGAGTGCACGGCAAAGTGCATTCCCACTTGAAGGAGGACTCTTCATCCGC
>NW_022108124.1:18510522-18513260 GCF_000313985.2 Echinops telfairi | reverse complement strand
AGGGCTTAGCCATCAGTTCACCATTCCTCTTGTCCTACAAATATTTTGTAGACACTAAAGGGTGGAAAGTGTTGCTCAGTATGCTAAGGCTAGCAAACAGAGGAATTGGGGGTACCCTTCTGGCTTCTTGGCCCCAAGCTCAATCTTCAATCAGGCAAACAGTGACTTCCCATCTCTCCCCGAAGCCTTCTAGCACAGTGGTTCTCAACTTTCCTAGTGCCACAACCCTTTGTTCCTCATGTTGTGGTGACCCCCCCAACCATAAAAGTATTTTGTTGCTACTTCCTAACTTTAATCTTGCTACTGTTATGAATCGGGCGACCCCTGTGAAAGGTTCGTTGGAAACCCCCCCTCCCCCCCTAAGGGGTCAAGACCCACAGGTTGAGAATGGCTGCTCTGGGGGACAGGGGCTGTGGATTTGCAGAGCACACGCCATCCTCGTGGCCAGAGCCCAGGTTTCCCAGGGCGCCCGCCGCCTCTTGCGTAGCTGCCTCTGGTGCCTGGGATGGATGAAGGGAGCGAGTGAAGACCTGACAGCCCAGTGCACCTCCCCACCCTCCGTTTGAGACATCAGTACACTTGCGACAGCCACTTCGTTCTCTCCCGTAGCTATTTCATATCCCTCCAGGCACTTTTGCTTCCGGCCCCTACAAGAAAAAATAAAACAAAAACCAGGCTCTTACCTGAGTGTCTTCACAGTGGCAGCGTGGGGTCCGGTGGCAGTCTCAGCCCTCTCCGATGGGGTGCTTTGCTGCTTGACCTCTGGCTAGCATGGATGAACTTTCTTCCAGGAAAAGCGACGTCCTGGTCATTAGCCACCACCCATCCCCAGTCAGTGTTTGCGGTGGAAGCAAATTTTCAACACTAAGTCATGGAGTGACTTTCTCCTCTGAGGCGTCACAGTCCTCTTGCCTCCTAAGTTTTAGGCAGGGTGACCCTTCCGAATGTGACGGAGGCCACCTCACAGCCCAACGTGCTTCTCAGTTCAGGCCCAGGGCCTGTGAAGGCCTCTGCGTGCCGCCCCGCCAGAGCGAGCCATATCCGCAAACCCGTGGGCAGTAAAGGGAGCCTCCCTGTAAGTAATCCTGAGAGGCTATAGGGAAGAGCTACACACCGCTCTCCTTTTCTACCCCCGGGCTGTTGACCAAAATGTAGTGGCTGCCACAAGTGGCTGAAAAGCAGGTGGTGGGATTCGAGCAGACTTGGGGGATGCTGTTTCCAGGAGATATAATTTGGGGCACCCCTCTCCACACTCCATCTTCCTCACTCTGAAGGGGGTGGGGTATGACAGAGAGTAAATGTCTAGTTGTCTGACAGGCTGTCTGTCTAGCCCATGGTCAAGGCTTGGTCCTGCCCCACAACAGGGCAGCAGCCCAAGGAGAATGCCCTTCTTGGAGCCCATTAATGTGTGATGTCATCTAATGATGACAATGGCCAGAGGCAGTTCAAGTGAGGTCCATGCGCTGGTTACAAAGGGTTTCACACCCTGAGAGAGTATTAGGTTTTTGGACAAGTTTTAAGTGGGTTGCTACATCGCTGGTTCCTGTTGCCTTGATAAACAGTTACAGACTTCCTGCAAGGAGGAGGGGGTGATGCCAGGAGACAGCAGCAAAGCATCGAATTAAAGACTGCAGTAGGTTCCACTAGTCAGACCTAGAAAGCTTGTTAGCCACCTCTAAGCATTTTTGGAAGATCAACCGATACCTTGATTTTCATGTCTTTACTCGTCTGTGAAATGGGCTGGACCCATCTATGTTTGCATGAGACTGGGCTGGACCCATCTATGTTTGCATGAGACGGCTACTCCCCAGTCGCTCTGCACAAAGCTGAATCGCTTCATGGCCAAAGGATATGAGGTAGGCCAGTGGGTGCCTGGTTCTGTCCGCGAGGCGGCTGCCAGAGGCGATCTGCCTCCTAGAAGGAAGACTGCTCTGTTTAACATGGAGACACGGGAATTGTGGGCTCCTGGAGTCCGGGGGAAAGGTCTGCTTAGGGTTCGTGTCTGGGGTTTTAAGTGCTGGTGCTTACAGATCTGCCACGCCCCTCACTTTAAAGTTGAGTTGAAGTGACTTCTCAGGTCTCGAAGACGGGTGGGAGGAAGAAGCAGCATTCACGTTTCCTGCCTGGTCACTCCTCCCTTCTCCTCTTGCAAAAAAGGAAGCCACGTGCTGTGGTCAGCGGCATGGTCCGTGGCACACATCCAGCTGGTGCCCTGCTCCCTCACAGCGGGCCACCACGGGAATATTCCCAATCCTCTGAGCCTCAAGCCTCCCATCTAAGAAATGGATAATCCTAGTCCCCGGGTTAAGATGCTGGGCGCACTGAAACCAGCGGCTGGGTGTGAGCTCTTAAATCATACCTCTTTCACACTGGGGCCCATTTCCCCGGGACAGCACTGCATGAACGTTTATGTCTGAGGCCAGGTCTTCATTGGCCCTCAATGTCTTCGTCTGCACGTGAATTTGACTAGAATCTATCAGAGGGGATGGTCTTTAATGTACCTTTCAGCTCTAAAATTCTGGTTTAAATTGACAAGTATTTCACGCCTTACTCATGGGTGTGGCCTTGTTTGAAGAGAGTCTCATTGCCTTTTCTCACGGCCACACATGAACCCCATCCTAAGGCAGAGGGAGCAGAATGCACCACCACCCCCAAATGAGAGTCCATGCCTGACGATCTCCAGCATGTCACATGGATCGTGTGTGTGTGTGTGTGTGTGTGTGTGTGTGTGTGTGTGT
>NW_022108124.1:18498791-18510310 GCF_000313985.2 Echinops telfairi | reverse complement strand
CGCCACCAGGCCTCCCGTGGATGAAGTGAAGAGGTGGTCAAATAAGAAACGGCGAGAGGTGGGTCGAGGAGGAGCTCTTTGCCTCGCTGAGCCGTCTGAATCCCAGGCTGCTTTTCTGACCTGCAGATCCAGTAGGCGGAGTCCATCTGTGTGCTAGTCTCTGGGTTTATTGGAAGGTGACCAAATATGAGTCAATACCGCCACTGATACTGTGATATTGTTGGTGACTGACCACTTTTTGGTTTCCTTGGTTTCCTCGGTGAATTTTAAAAGGCATGGGAGATGCGTGCACATGTGTATGCGTAATTTTTTTTTTCTTGGTGGGGTTTTTTTTTTTTCTATTATCATTGAAGATTGCCACAAGAGGCACCAGACGGAGCCTCCTGCAGAGTGAGAAGCTCTGGACTTATTCAAGAAAATCTTGTCTGGCTGCCTTCCTTGGCAGGCAGCGTGCTGATGCAGGTGAGAAGGCACCTGTCCTCTGCGAGGGCAGGAACCACGCCCTACCTTACCTTGTAAAATGGCCTGACTCAGCCTGTGTGTTAATGGAGGTGTTTCATGCAGACTTCCTAAAGGGACTCACGGGTGGTTCTTTCTCTTCCCAAGGACCCTATAAAAACGGGCATGGCATTCCCAGTCCTTTTGAATCCTTATACAGATTACATTCAGGGAATTGTCGCACCGATAAATTAGCATCCTACTCGATCCAGGTGTGTCTCCAAAGCTGCTTGGGCACGGCTGTTCATTCTGCTTGGAAGCTGGGCAGACTTGGGAATGCCTGAGGATGTTAACTCTCACTCAAAGCGGGAGACGTCCTAGAAGAGGCATGATCTTAGGGCGGCAGCAGGATTTGATCCATGGAAGGATAATGTCATGCTCTTTAGGGTGAGTTTCAGTTGAGATTTATGACCAGATATCAGGAAAGAGGCAATCTTCTTTCAATGGGCCTCCGAAGCTTTCTTTTTCGGGGTAGATGACTGTTTAACTATGGCGACATTGGTTTAGGCAGGACTTCAGTGGTGAGGGCTAGTTCAGGAGAAGACTTGAGCCAGCAGTCAAACATAATACTCAATTTGTTAAGCTTTTAATTCTTTGCCTGGAATTAATTTTCACCCGTTAGAAGTCTCCTATGTTAAGGGTTTCAATCTGCTAAGGAGGTGATCAACTATACTCTCACTAGTAGGGGCTCAAAAGTGAACTCCCTGATTTTCCTATTTCTTTTTTCAGTATTTGTATAATTCTTAGTGCTAAGCCAAGAGACAATAATTCCACGTTTCAGACAGGCCTTAATGGTTTGGGTCCGCTGCCCTTTTTAATGCTATGTGATCCTCTGCAGTCTCACAATGCACCAAAGAGAGGGTGTATTGTTTGAAGACAGCACTCCTCACCGATATCGGTCGCTCCTCCTCAGGGTTTGGCTCTGGCTCTAGTTGAAATCCCCCTTGGCTTTATGAGCATCTTGTTGCATGGAAGCAGGCGAAGGTCTGGCGTGTCGGCCGTCAGTGGGGCTCTGGATGGATGGGCTTCCCCCACAGAGCACCGGGCAGCATATTGGCCTTATGCCTTCCTTGTCACTGGAATTGTGAGTTCTAGGATGCTCTAGCGCTCTCAGTGGGGCTGAGTGCCTGTGCTCCGGTCAGGTGGGAATTTAATGACTCTGGGTGTGGGTCACTAGCCCAGGGAGGTGCTTGCACTTGTTAACGTCTATAAAACCCAAGTTCATAAAGGCACACTGGGGATCACAGTCAGTAAAATTACAAAGCCATCTTTGTTCTCAGTCTGTCTTTTGGAAAACTAATAGCCACTTAGAGGGATGAAAGCCCAGGCAGGCCTTAGTGCCTCCCTGGCACCGGCACCTCTGGGACTCCCTAGCCTTCTGGTCTGCCCTGCCTGCCCTGCCAGAATGGCCTCGCTGCACCTTGAGCCTCATCCCCGCACACATCCCCTCAGACACCTTTATTTGCTCCCCGGCACCTTCGGGGTGACACCCCAACTCGTGGGTTTTAAGACCCTCTGAATAACTTCTTCTGACCTTTAAGGGCACACAAGGGCCCCTCTCCTCCCAGTCCACAGGGAAGCCCTGTGGGTGCGCACTCAGCCCCACCCCACGCTCTCCCTGCTGGTGAGCGCAGCACCTCGCCTGACTCAGATTCACCACTTCAGAAGTCCTGGCTGCAAAAATGCCCCTCTTTTTGGCACTGTGTTTTCCCCTCGGTTGTGTCTGTTCATTCGTTGCCTGGGTGTTGGGCTATTGAGGTGCCTGTGATAGACGGATCCCGTGCATCCAGGAGCGCAGTCCGTACAGAGGGCCTTTCGGGTTAGAAGGAAAGGCAGGTAAGACTAGCCTCCCTCCTGCTGAGACTTGGGGGATGAAGGCCATGGGGGCCTGACAATACCCACAGGAGCCGAGCCCCCTGCTCGCGCTGTATGGGCGGTGTCTCTTCCTGGGTTGACCTGGACGACCAGGCTCTGGAGGGCAGGCTGGGCAAGGGGACCTGGAGGAGGCTGCCTTCCGTGGGCCTGCACTAGCTGGGCCTGACCCAGAGCAGCAGGTTCTGCCCAGCCTCTTGCAAGCCAGGGCCCGTGTGGGTGTGGCCCCCGCCCGCATTTCCCTAGTCAAAGGGGAGAGGGAAAGCAGTCTGTGCTTGCCCCTGGTGCTGGCAGGGTAGGGTGGAGGGAATGCTTGCATACAACTTGTCTGACAGGATGGTGGAGGGGGATCCTCCCCCTCACTCCCTTCCAAGTCCTAGGCTTGCAGGTGGCTTGTAGAAAAATGACCTCGGAGGTATTGTTGTTTTGTTTGTTTGTTTTCTTGTGGGGGGAGTCGGGGAGGCTCTGGGAATTTTGAAACCAAGCAGTGTTCTTCAGCTCAGCACTTGGTGCTGGCGGGGCCCGCCCCCCCTCCCCTGTGCCTTGGCTGGGTCCTGCCTCAGACCTGGGCTGCCCTCTCAGTGCGGTGCAGGCCCACACACTCTGGGGTCACATGTTGGTGGAGGGAGGACCATCACTTGGAGAGAAGAGTCACAGCCAGTCGACTCCAGGGTTCTCCGCGGTGTGCCCACCCTCCAGACCAGCGGTTCTCAAATTTCCTAATACCAAGACCCTTTCATACAGTTCCTCATCTTGTGCTGACCCCCAACCATAACACTATTTTCGTTGCTACTTCATCACTGTCATTTTGCTAGTGTTATGAATCGGGCGACCCCTGTGAAAGAGTCATTGGAGCCCCCAAAGGGGTCGCGACCCACAGGTTGAGCACCGCTGCTCCAGACCATGGCTGCTGCCCCAAGAGTCCACAGGTCGGGAGGGCCTCTGAAAGGTGGGGCGAGCGTGTTGCGCCTGTGTTTATCTAGGAACACGCTTCCTGGGTGGCTCGGGTGTGCCCTGCCGGTCTAATAAAAAGGCGGGCTCTGGCCCTCGCTGGCTGCAGGGCAGGCCTTTTCCACAGCCTGGTGCACGGGCCGAGAAGTGGTTTACAGACACCTCTAGCACATCACCACTGAGTTTGACTGACTTCTTCCAGCCCACGGCCTGTTAGCTGTAGTAAACAGGGGGTGTGTTGGAGGCTTGGTGACTAGACACCGAAATGCCAGAAGCAGAAACGGAGGAGGAAGACAAAGAGCCACACAAGCAGGTGCCCGAGCTGCCACTGCAATGGTCTGAGCGGGCCTTTTGGGGCAGTGAGCCTGGGGAGGCCCCTGAGGCCATCATTACACAACACAACACGTTCCCTTAATGATGTGCTGGTAAGGACTCTAAATCACTCCAGGGAAAAGGGAGGGTGATTGTGGGCAGCGCAGGGAAAGCTGTAGTGTCTCACCCCAAAACCCTTGTGTTTCTTGGCTTCTGTTGTCTTTAAGACAGTTACTCTCTTCCCTCCAGTCCATTCTAACTCATGGTGAGCCCAGAGGACAGGGTGGACGTGCCCCTGTGGGCTTCTGAGACTCTCAGAGTGGCTGGCCTTGTGGTTAGCCACCTGAGGACGTGTAACCACTACCCCTCCAGGCTCCTTTCCACCCGCATGGTTGGAATGTTGCCTTCTTCAGAAGAAGGTAGCTCCCTGAGAAGTTCACGTGTGTGGAAGGACTTATCTCTCAGCAAAATGACTCCTATAAAATGTCATTCTAGGGCCCAAACCCCAAACCGAACCAGGCGCCGTTGAGTTGATGCTGATTCGTGGCCACCACAGGTGCTTCGTCATTCACCAGGCCTTCCCGCCTAGACGTGCCTGGGTGGGCTCACCCTTTCAGTAGGCAGCCAGACACATAGCCATCTGCTCCACCCGGAGAGCTTCACCCGTCACTGCCAGATAGACAGTCAAGAAGGAGCAACTATCAAGTGATAGGATGCTGCAAACTACACTGACTGTGTGGTGAACAGAAGAATTGTTCTAAAATATATCTTTAGTAAAGGTCCGACTTTAACACACACACACCATGTGTCATGGTTGACAAAGGGCCTGTGCCCGGGTGACTCTCGGGCCACAGCCACAGAGAAGGTGGGATGGGGTGAGTTGTTATCGACCACCTCCATCGCTTTCGCTGTTCTGAAGGGAAGCGAGACTTGTGATAAACAAAAAAACCCCGTTCTTTGTTTGGTGGCTAACAACTCTGTGGAGCTAACGCCTGTTTGTCAGCCGTCTCTTACTCCACGACTCACTCCTCTCCGCTCCTGCTGTGACTAAGCAGCCATGGACAGCACGGAGCCCAGTGGACACGTGGGCCACTAAGCCTGCGGGCTTCCAGCACTCGGCTACCATTGTGGGAACACACAGGCTTCTCAAGTCTAAGTCTGCGGCAGCGGGAATGGCCAAGAGCCTGCCTCTTCTTTCCGGAGCATCACCAAGCGGGATGTTCTTTCCTAAACAGTGTTGAGCGGGGATCTTCTCTAAACATCCTTGAGCAGGGATCTTCTCTCCTGAACATTGTAGAGGAGGGATCTTGTAAAAGGAGTGTGGGATTGCGGCTACTTGTTCTTAGCTGGGGAGAATTTAAAATGTGCCGAGTGCAGGTCAGGCCCCAACCACTCCTGGTTCATAATCCCCTGGGGTGCTTCTGCCCCACCTTTTAGCACCTCCGGGTTGTCTGTCACTGGTAGCACGAATGGCCACTGTCCTCTGGAGAGGGTTCCCTGTTGGACTGCAGACCGCAAGGTTGATGGTTCAAACCTCGGGAGAAAGATGAGGCTGTCCATTCCCGTAAAGGTTGATAGCCTGGGAAACCCTATGGAGTAGTCCTGCGCTGCCCTACAGGGTGACTGTGAGCTGGAATCGACTCGATTTCAGTGGGGGGTTTTTTTGGTTTTCTAGAGCGCACGGGTCCCTCTTTCAGAAATGCTGGTTGCTGTGTCATGCATCAGGTAGTGCCAGCTTTGCTGGATGTGAGATGGTCATTCCCCATGGTCACGGCTTCCTGTGCCTCCTGCTCCCAGCACAGAAGTACCTGGTGCAGGAAGCACATGTGTCCCCATGTGGCCAGATCCTCTGTGACTCTGTGTGTGTGGTACACGTTCACTGCCTTTCAGCCACTAACTCTCGGTTGCCGTGGAGGGAGCCCCTGCCTTCCTCTGCTGTGCAGCTTTCCACCCTCGGGTTCATTTCCAGTAGCCGGTGCGTCTCTGCCTGCTTAGCTTTCTGGACTCTCCTTTTCATTTGTGGGGCCAGGGGCAGTGGAGGGAGAAGGGAAATGGGGCGGGGGTGGGGCGGGGGCTAAGACTAACCTGACGTGTCGGACTACTGAAGAGCCAGCTCTTCCCTTCAGAGCGGCAGCCCCTGGGAAACACGAGCAGCCGGCGTGGCGTTTCCGTGGCTCCTGCTGCTACGGAGCGGCTTGGGTTCTCAGAAGACCTTGGTGTCACCCGCCTGTGCCACGTGGGCTTCCCACCCCACCCCACCCCCACCCCCGCATCTAGTGGCAAAGCCAAGGGATCACTGTTGCTTGCAGAGGAGCCTGCTGGCCATGGAGCCAGCCACAGAGCGTAAGGTACAGCGGTCGAGGAAGGAGGTCTGTGCTTGCTGGGTCTCGCACCCTCTGTGCGCAGACAGACTTTAGTTCATGCGGCTCAGCTGTCTCCCTGCTGTCTCCAGACCCTAGAGCGGCAGCAGGTAGGAAGAAAAGGCCCCATTGCCCTGCCCGTCTTCTGACGGGGAGACAGAGAGAGAGAGTTCACGCCGCCTGCGACGACGCGCACAGGGTGTTACCGGGCTCCGCCATTCACTCCTCACAGCACCTCCACGAACTCCCTCCACCCTTGTGCTCCCCTCGGGAGGGAGGCGGTAGCCAAGGTCAGGTGGTGGGCTCATTGTCCCACGCACCCGCACGTGGTCCCATCGCCTGCCACCTACAAGGAGAGCAGAGTGAGTCAGCCCTGCGGGTGGGGGGATATTTGGGCCAGTATAGCAGAAAACAGACAGACAACAATAAAAGCCTGGTTTGTTCAAAGCGCTCTCCAGCCTGGTGACTGTTCTCTTTGTCATTAGCTAGCTTGAGGCAGGTGGTCCTAGGTAGCCCCCGTTTTCCTCCTGCTGGTCCCAGATAAGGAGCCCTGGTGGCATAGGGGTCACGAGTTGGGCTGCTAACCACAAGATCCACAGTTCAAAGCCACCAGACTCTCCTTGGGAGAAAGACGAGGCTTTCTACTCCCGGCAACAGTTATAGTGCCCAAAGCTCGCAGGGGCAGTTGTAGCCCTCAAGGTCTCTCTGTGTTGGAACCAACTCGATGGCAGTGAACTTGGGTTTTTGTTTGGATCCCTGCTGACCCCGCATGGGCTCACCTTCAGTCTCCTAGGTTTGTCCTTGTTGAGAAGGTAGTGCAGTTGCTGCCCGTTGCTGTGCCCTCGAGGACCTGACTCACTCTCTTCTCTGTCTTTTACCTTACACTTTAGCCCACTCCTGAGGCCCTCTCACCACTGAATCCCAGCAGGAGGAGGCTGGGTTCTGCTCTGCCGGTCAGACTGCCCAGGGGCCCGGCCTGTCACCCATGGGGCTTCCATTTCACTGATGGTATCGGGCAAGGTGGCCCTGCTCACGAGGGTTCCCTTACCTCTTGAGAGTGGGGAGGAGGTTCCCATTTTGGAGGAACCAGCAGTGCGGCAGGAGTCCCTCGCCGATGGCCGTGCCTCTGCTGGCTGGAGGCTCTCTGGTGGCACCACCACACCCAGTCTCCTTCCTTCCTTCTGCTCTCTTCCAGATGCCGGCATGGACAGAATAGCTTATGATGCTCATCCCCGCCCACCACTCCCGAGACATTGAGCGGAAACCCCAGTACCTCCAGCCAGAGAAGTGCGTCCCGCCTCCCCGCCCTGGTCCCGAGGGAACCATGTGGTTCATCCGGGACGGCTGTGGCATCGCCTGTGCCGTCGTCACCTGGTTTCTGGTCCTCTACGCCGAGTTTGTGGTCCTCCTCGTCATGCTGATTCCATCCCGGGATTATGTCTACAGCGTCCTCAATGGGATTGTCTTCAACCTGCTGGCCTTCTTGGCCCTGGCCTCCCACTGCCGGGCCATGCTGACGGACCCTGTGAGTATGACGGGCGCCTTTTGGCCCGCCCACACGCTCCTCCTCTGGCCCCAGGGGCACTGGACCCGGGCACTGCAGGGAGCCGGAGGGCCAAGGGTGGCAGGCGGGTAGGGCAGCCTCCTTGTCACAACCTGCGCCTCGTAGTTAACACCACGCAGGGGGCTTCCTGCATGGGAGACTGGAACTTAGAGTGATGTGTCTCTGAAGCCCCTCGTGTGCCTTGAAGCTTCTGTGGAAGAGGTTTGGCCTCAAGAAAGCCGGCTCCTGTGGGAACACTGCAACCAACTCGCCCCAAAGAAACACTGGTCATATGGCAAGAGCAGGGAGCCTGCTGGGGGAGTGGGGCCGGAGGGTGAGGACGGGGTTGCCCAGTGCAGAGAGGACTGGAGCTGCACCCAGTTCCAGGAACCTTCTCAGTGTTTGAGCGGGGCTCCTCTTCCTGAAAGGCGAGACAAGCCTGTTCCAGGCAACAGGTCGTGGCCCTGGCTGACCACCCATGCCTGAGCCGTGGTGTCCCTCCAGATGGCTTTGCTGCAAAGAGATGGCTTTGCTGCAGAGACCAGGCTGTGCGAGTGCCCAGTGCAGGCCAGTGGCCAGTGCAGGCGTGCACCCTGCTATTAAGCCCTCATCCCTGCTCATTATCTCGGTGGGATACTGGAGAGTCCATTAGTCAGTAAAGACCTCCTGCGGTCTGATTGTCCCTGTGCATGGGATGTTAGTGTTTAAATTAAGCTGGGAAAGCCTGCCTGCCTGCGGGTGGCACTGGCCCTGCCCCCAGTGGGGGTGAGGGTGGGAAGGATGCACAGCCATGATGCTGGGCTCCTCCTACCTTCTCAGGGACCTCCAGTTCCCTCTGCTCTGCTGGTGGCTCCATATCCCATCCCCAGGGAGGGCAGTGTTCCCAGTTCCATGACACACCAGCCACCGGTCCCGAGCAGGAGGCTCGGTAGCAGGGCATATGGAGTGGCTACACAGCCATCCCCTGAGAAAGGAAGGACCTCCCTGTGTTCATAGGTGCTGCAAACATGCATGTGCTGAAAGGTTTTCCCAGCAGCTCCCACTTGGTCACACTGAAGACAAGGGTTGGTCTAGAAATGTACATGGGCACCCTTCGCCAGGGACACAGGGCCAAGGACAGTATCTTGCTCGGCTTCTGTGTCCCATCAAATGACAGGCAGGGCTGGCGGCCCCCGAGTCTGGGCAGCAGTGGCTGTGAGGGCAGGCAGCCCACAGCAGGGGGAGCTGGCAGGGAAGCCGGTGGGCGCTGAAGCAGGGTTATGCCCACCACAGAGGAAGGAGCACCAATACGCAGAGCACTGTGGGCCTGTAGCCCCTCTGGGGAGCCACTGGAATGCTGGGAGCCTAGAGGGAAGGTGAGTTAGGAGGCAATGTGGCCCAGGGTTCAGAGACTGGAAGGCAGTGAACTTCCAGCCGATGCTGCGGCAGGTCCTGTCCTGTCCTGTCGGGTCACTGTGTTAGAGTGGGTTTGGGTTTGGTGTGTGAGGTATTGGAGGTCAGGCAGGTAAATGAAGGGCAGCCTGTGCCCCGCCTACCCCCCTCCACCTTGAGCTTTAGACCAGAGTGTGAGGAGAGTCTGTGGCCACTGTCAAGGGTCCTCCTGGCAGATATGACCACGCCGAGCAGCCCCGGGGGTGCTGTGGGCAGGAGGAGAGGGCCCTCCCAGCCCTCCCCTACCCAAATGTTAGGAAGCAACACACCAGGTCACCAGAGCCCTCCGAGGCCAAGGGGGGAGCAACTAGAGACAGGAACAGTGTCATGTTTGAGACTCAGGAGTAAAACCAGCCAGCCAGGCAGAGTGAAGGGGGGAGCGGAGGATTCTGGTCTTTACCACAAGGGCAGTGGGAAGCCTCAGAGAGGTACGGTGCCACCTGGCCTTCAAGAGAACAGCTTGTGCACGTCAGGGGGGTCTGGGGGTGGGGGGTGGGTGAATAGAAGCAGGCTGGGGTGGGGGAGTGCAGTGGCCACGGGGGAAGCCAACGAGGCTAGAGGGAGCTGTGGGACTTGGAGCGTGTCTGTGGCCAGTGGTCAGAGAGAGTCCCAGGAGCACTGCACTCACACACACCCCAGAGCGTCCACTGTAATCAGGCTGAGTCGGCCTTGCCAGTTAGGAGGCTTTAAAGCTCCCAGGTGACTCCTGTCCAGCCTCTGTGCTGAGAGCTGAGAGCTGCCAGGTGGAGATGCATGCAGAGTGCCTTCTAGAGGCTTGGTCTGAGCTCCCAGAGGACTGGGGGTGCTGCTTAGGGGTGCTTCTTAGTGAATGGGAAAGACTGGGGGGCACAGATGCAGAGGGCAACTCAGACTTCCATTTCCCCCAAGCAGCCTGTGTGGCACGTAAGCAGAGGTGCCCAGTGGGCACGGGATGTCAGGGTCTGATAGTGGAGTGTGTGGGTCGTTGGCTTCCAAAAGGCCTGTGCAGCCCTGGCACAGGGAGTCCTTAGAGCCCCACACTTGAAGGGGTGGAGGGACTCTCAAGGGACCTCCTCTGTAGTGTTCAGGAAAACGCATTCCCACCATCCTGTGTGGCTCCGCTTCTAATCTCAGGTGGGCCCAAGCCACAGACAACTCTGAGGGGGCTTCAAGACATTTGTGGAAAACTGGAATGTTCCCACAAGCTTCTGAAGCCCCACCCCGCCCCTGGTATATCCTAGACATCAGTCCACCTCTCACAGGTGTGGCTTGCTGGAAGCTGCAGAGAACACTGGGCAGCATAATGAAGGGACTGTCCATATGTTTCCCGGAGTAAGAGGGGCCAGCTCAATGTGTCCTGCAGATAGGCCCGCCCCGGGGTCAGCCAGATTCCTGAGGACCCCCCTCGCCCCATTCCCAGCTTGGGGTAGTTTCTGCAGCAGCCACTGTCCACAGTGGAGTTGGAAGGAGAGAGCCCCAGAGGCCCCACAGTGGAACATGGGCTTTCAAGAAGCCCAGCTGGGCTGCCCGAGAAAGTAGGGGCGCCTTGTGGGCTCTGCCGGGCGCCCTGCAGGGTCGTGGTTGAAACGTGTGTTTGCTGACCCAGAGGCGCAGCCTTTGAGCCACCCCTGGCACAGGAAGATGTGGCACTCCGCTTCCCGGAAGATGTTCGTCCTTGGAGACTCTGGGCAGTCCCGCCCTGTCCTCCAGGGTCGCTTGGGGGCTGGTCACAGAAAGGGCTCGCCGGCAGGCTTTCAGAAGTGATCTCATGGACTGTGGTGTTCCACTTCACGAGGATTCATGTTTCATATCCTTATTTTCAGGAGGAAGTTGCCTTCTAAGGTTATGGACAGTGTATGCACGGTATCATTTTGTCAACCTTACTCATAATAATAACAACCTCTTCTGGTCACCCAGGTAGTTATTTTACTACTTCCAGCTTTAAAATTCCTTTCCCAAATGTAGGCTCAGAACAGTTGTTGGGCACTTCTATTTTCTTCTACTCGCTGCCCATCACTTGACAGGAGCAGAAAGCCCTACGACCCAGCACCTACCACCATACTGCCAGGCCTCCCTCCCTGGGACCAATGGGAGTCATTTCCTCCAGTGTAGGGACAAGTGGGTCAGTGTGTGGCACAAGTGCTGAACCAGGAAGAGACAAATGGCATTCAGGTGTGCCCCAGCCTGGGAGATTAGCTTCCAACTAAGGACTAGTATCCAGCGGGAGGCCTGCAAGCCGAGGGAAGAGGACAGGTGCGCCCGGTACTGGTGGGGTGGCCAGGTGGCAGGTCTGGCTGAGGCTGGGTCTCCTGGTGCCCTGTCCTCGCCTCTCTGGGGAGGTCTCCCAAGGAGCCCCAGTCTTCCTGGAAGCCTGCAGGTGCTCAGAGGCCCGGAGCAGCACCATTTGCCCAGTGACGCAGCCTCTTGAAGACATCCTGGACACGGCAGCCCCTTTCTGGCCACTCCACTCCCCACCTTCACCACCTGTTCTACTGTGGTTACAGTACGTTTTCATGCCTCCTCTGGTGAAATCCCGTGGGAAGAATTCCCTTTAAAATTCAGATCTGTCTCTC
>NW_022108124.1:18495729-18498691 GCF_000313985.2 Echinops telfairi | reverse complement strand
ACTGTGGTTACAGTACGTTTTCATGCCTCCTCTGGTGAAATCCCGTGGGAAGAATTCCCTTTAAAATTCAGATCTGTCTCTCAGAGGGTGCCAGGAGCTGGCAGGCAGCTCCTTTCTGTCCGTCCACCTGTCCCTGCAGCAGTCGGGTGAGCCCTGGTGACCAGCCGGCCAGCCTGTGAGCCTCGTTGTAAATGATCACAGCTGAGACTTGAGGAAGGAAGCGCTATCGATCATTTCCATGGAACCACTGCGAGCCTCTGGCCACCTCTCTGGACAGCCCTCATTTGACCACTGCGGGTCACTGCTTCAGCCCTGCTGCCTGCATGGCTCAGTCGGCAGAGTGGGCTTCACATTAACTGGGCAGTGGATGCTCCCTTCTGGAATCTCCCGGCACCCTTGCTGAGCACGCACCATGCACAGGACAAGCATTTCCTAGTGTGGCGGCCTGATGCAGGGGCCAGTGAGAACACAGCAGGAGCAACCCGGGCTCCTCACGGCTGCAGCTGACCATGCTGTACTCCTGACTGCAGCCCAAGGAAGAGCCTGCCCCGCTTGCCAAGGTCAGCTCAGGGGTCCGGCCTCAGAGTTCATTTGTCTCTCCTGCTGGGCAGCTTCTACCTGCCCCTGAGCAACTCATCATCGCCAGGGAGAAGGCTTTCTGGTTCCAGAGAGAGGGCAGTGGGCCCTTCGGGGATCGCCTTCCTCTGTGCCCGACAGAGCCGGGGGTGCCGGGGGCATGGGGCCAACACTCACCGGGCCCCTGTGTGTGCACAGGTCTTCATCTCCGTGGCCCCAGAAAGCTTCTTAGCAAGTTTTTACCCCTGCTGCCCAGAGTGGGTGGGGATGTTGAGTCTTGAACCCCTTACACCACCACCCCCACCACCACTCCCCGCCCTGTGCTTCTCAGGAGCCCGTCCCTTCCCCTGCTTGCCCTTGTGCCCTTCGTGCCACATTGTGCCAGCTCGTGTGCCCATTGGAATGGGCTGCCTTACTTGTTGGCGGTCAGATGGCAGCCGGCAGCAAGGCAGTGAAGAGTGCCTGCCACGCTGCGCTCTAGAACTCTCTGAACCGGCATCTCCCGGCAGAGGCCTGGTTCTCACCCTGGATTGCCAGTCACGAGCTGTGCGGCCTGGGCAAGGTCTGCACTGTACGCACCGTGTCTGTACAGCGAGGAAGGCCCTTGGGCTTCTTGTCCAAAGCAACTGAGTCAATACGTGGGAAGCCTTTGGAACTGTGTCCGCTGTGCGGTGAGCACTCCTTCAAGGTCTATTGTGCAGTCAGGCTTATTAGCTCCCGTGCATTGACTGTGTGCTTCGTGCCTCAGATAGGCCCTGGGCGGTCTCCTGGGTTAAACGTTGGAAGGCACTGTGCCTGCGCTCAAGGAAACGCAGGCATGCAGGCGAGAGAGATTGGCATGTGATTAACTGATGGATGCAGTGGTCTGGGCTTCTGACGAGTTGGGTCAGAGCCACCACTGTGAAGTCAGCCCGGAATGGGAACAATGGAAGAGGAGTGGTGCCCCCTTTCAGCAGCGGGACCTGGGAAACTGGGTGACTGCCTGGCTGTGGACCACAACACACATTCGGGGCTGCTAGGTCGGCCACTGTCTCTGAAACGGGCACTGTTGTTTCCAGCTCTGCTGGTCGAGAGATTGTACTGCTGCCCAGCACACAGCTGCTCCTGTTTCCTGAGAGGGAAATTGCATTCCTAGCCAGTGTTAACACGTGGTTTGCGCTCCGGTTTTCGTGCTCGCATTTCATTGTACCAGGGTCATTTCATCAGCCATGACCGCACTGGGAAAGCCTGGTTGGGAGCTTGGCTATATCATGAATATGCTCAGTCGGAACACAAAGACAGAGATGGGTCCACCTGGTCGCTGGGTCAACTGCAGACGAGGAGGCGCCCCTGAGCAGTTTGGGGTGCAGGCAGAGGGTGGTGCACAGGGCAGGGAGGTGGCCCGCAGGCTGAAGGGGGAGGAGTGGTGATGATGCCAGCACACCGGGTGGTGCACAGCTTGGCCATGGAGAAGGAGAAGCCAGCTCTCGGGTTGTGGTCTTAGGAGTTCTCCCAGGAACTTGGACTGGGTGCATGGTCCATAGGGCTCCACTGCTGTCTCCTTGGCTTTCCTTCAGGCCACGCAGAACGGCCCCCAGTGGTTTTCCAGGCTGCAGTCCTCACGGGAGCGGAAGAACTGTTGAGTTTGAACCCTCGACCTTTGGGTTGGTAGCCCAGCACTTACCCACCACACCACCAGGGCTCCTTGCCACAGTTCCCAGGGAACCATGCTCAGAGCGGGCGGCAATATGATAGGGTTCACGTTTTAGAAAGGTTGTGCTCTACACTACTGGAGGAGAGTAGCGTGGGCTGTAAAGGGTGCGGGGGTCAGAGGCAGGGAGACCTAGGAGAATCCCTGGTCGGCCGGCAGGTGGCGGAGGGGCTGCAGTGAAGCCCGGGCCGTGGTGTGGCAGAAAGGTGGACTCGAAACACTGGTTAGGGGCAGAACTAGCTTGGAAGAATGGGTGGGGTGTGGAGCGGAGGACCAAAAGAACTGAGATTTCTGCGCTGGGTGACTGCCAGGGACCAGGGAAGAGAGGCAGTTGGGGTGGGGGGAGCAGGTGAAGGAATGAGTAATGGGTTCTGTCTAGCTGTGCCTGCCATATGTTGGGGATCTGGTTCTGTGTTCTTTTATGATCTTGGACAACCAGGTAGAGATATCTGTAGCTCCCAGAGAGGTCAGTATGAGAACATCCTCCCTGGATGGTCATAAGGGAAGTGGGGGTTATTGACAACACTGTCCAAGAGAGAGTTCAGAATGAGCACAGGAGGAAGCTGGGGTGGAACCTGGTACATGCCTGTCTCCAGGAGGAGCAGGACCACAAGACAGTCCCCGGGGCAGGCGGGAGATCCAGGCAGCACAGAGCATCTGTAGGAGAGAGTGACGGGGGGAGGAGGGGGCGCTGGT
>NW_022108124.1:18490935-18495629 GCF_000313985.2 Echinops telfairi | reverse complement strand
GTTGGTGATGAGGCCCCAAGGAAGGTGGAGGCTAAGCAGGGGCAGATTACCAAATAAGCAAGCTAAGCGCTGGGCTTCGGTGGACAATTTCACACAGGCCCCTTTCTTACTGGTACTCCTCCCTGCCAGGGACTGCACTTTAGTAAAGAGGCTGTGCTGAGGGGGTTGGGGGAGAGACTAATGCCAGTCCGACCTAGAAAGAGAATCTTTGAGATGGTGAC
This sequence comes from Echinops telfairi, assembly GCF_000313985.2. NCBI lineage: Eukaryota > Metazoa > Chordata > Mammalia > Afrosoricida > Tenrecidae > Echinops > Echinops telfairi. Next base: position 18,495,408 of record NW_022108124.1, on the reverse strand, counting down.
AAATGTGAAACTGTTCCCAGCACATTGGTCAGGAAGCCGGTGCTGACCCCAGCACCTAAGAATGCACCATGGGCAGCAGGGCCTGGGCAGGAAAGGTCCTCTGGCTGACGTATGCCCCTGGAGCCCCACTGTAAGACCCGTGTTTGTAAGCACGGCAGCAACAAGGGAGGCCTGGGAACTTTAACTGTCCTCAGTACAAAGACTCCGGAGCAGAGAGATCCAGCCAATCCCAGTAGCCGGGGCTTCCTTTAAAATCATCCCTGAAACAGGCCAAAAAAACCAACAAGACGGGAAATCAGCCTCGTCATCACTTCTCCTTCTGGAAACAAACGAAGACCCTCTGTCCTTTCCTCCTCCTGGAAGTCAGTGGTGACTTCCACCTGTGGTCTTGTGGCTTCAGCGATCCGTAAAAGTCACCCAGTTGCCCATACTCAAGTACTTTGTGTGTGAGAGATTTCTGTACCACACTGCCCTATACTTGGGCCAGTACCCTTCCGGGCCCCCCATCCTTGGTCTGGGCTCCGTCTTGTCCTCCCGAAGGCTTGAAAATCAAGAGTAGATATACACACAGAACAAATCCTTTGGTGGTTACCAAGGAGGAAGGAGTGAGGGACAGGTCTCAGTAGACAGGAGAAACCAGAGCAAATAGAACCAGTAAATGTGCCTGCAGTGAGTACCACAGGTAGATGTGACTATTTATACAAGTATAGAAAGACATGCGTGAGTAATTGCCCGTGCATGAATAGGTGTACCTATAGACCTCTATATGACAACCCACATAGGGATACAGTTACATCACCTACCTAGACACGTCCAGGCAACTTATGGGGTTGGTTTACAGGCCGAAGGACCTGGGGACCATTGTCTTGGGGGAGCAGCAGTCAATTGAAAAAGCATGATTTAGAGAGATGTTACACCCATCAAGTTTGGTGAGTCTTCAAAGCTTTTAGCACCTATCTAAAACACAACGATAGACCTATACTTGTACAGAGCAAGGGAGATCCTGGAAATCAAAGGATCAAAATAGAAGCCAATCGAGGTGTCCAATAACCTGCAGAAACTACAACCTCTTCACTCCAGAGACCAGAGCCAGATGGTGCCCAGCTACAGATATGACCTTTCTGACCAGGGGCTAGATAGAATGGGAGAAAGATGTAGAACAAAGCTCACATTCCTTAAAAAGATCATACTTCCTAGATCAGAAATAGCCTCGAAGAGCCCCCAAGATAACCCATAAATATAGAGTCGAAGCCATTTCTGTGGGTCACCCGTAGGCCAAATAGCAGATTGACTTACACAATAAGCCATACTGTGTGTTGAGCAACGTGCTCCTCAAACAATGAATGGAAGAGCAAACGGCCGACGTCAGCCCCCAGGATGAGAAGGGAAGAGAGATCGCTAGAGACAGAACCCATAGCATGGAAAAGATGACAGTGTTGGGATCGTACAAAAGGTGACCAGTATGAGATTGGTTAAAGGAAAATTTCATTTGCTTTGTAAACTTTTCACCTGAAAACAGTAAGATTTTTTTTTTTTTCCTAAAAGAAAGAAATTGTTGCCTTGGTACGTGCTCCACAATACATGTTCTCAACAACAAAGTCAAATGATTTTTGTTTGTTTTTTTAAAGAGGTGACAGTAAAAACAAGAGCTCAGTGCTGTCACCAGCATACCACAAGGGCTGGACAGCAGAGCAGAGGACAGTTGCAGTCAGAAGGAGGAAGGGTGACCAGGGCAGCCGCTCACAGTGGCTGGTGATATACTGAGAACTAAGTGCAGGCCTTCAAATAATACTGCTAAAAAAGCACCAATGAAACGACTTGGCACCAGTTTAAACAGGACCTGGGAGAATTTCAAGCTATCAACATTTATCTGGCAGAGCGGGGCGTGCCAGATAGGTTACTCCCCTGTGAAAACCCACAGAGGTTCTCGCTGTTAAAGGAAATTGGATATTGACACACACACACACCCAAAAAAAAGTAGTCGGGGAATCAAATCTTCATTTGCTGATTACAGTGAAATAGAATGGTGCCATGAAAACCGATTTAGGAAAGGTTGGGGGGGTGGGCCTGGTGACCAGTGCAATTCCTCTTGGTGTGACTGAACTATTGAATCTTGCAATGTGTGAGCTAGGTGCCCATGAAACTACAGAAACATCTAAAAGAAAGTCGGTTTAGTGGATTGGAAATGGAAAATGATTGGAGATAACTGGACTGTTCTGGGTGGGAAATTAATTAAGGAAGTTCTCAGGGCCTGGTGGCATTCCCTCAAGGCAACTTCTTGGTCACTAACTCAGAGTCAGTTTTGCCGTAGCCGTGAGAAGTCCACGTGTCCCTGGGACCCATGTTCCCTTTCCCTGTGTGTGCGCGGTTGCCACTTTCAGATAACTGCCTCCACCAGGACATACGAGGGCTGGTGGGGCCCCCCCTAACCCTGACACCTCCCCTCTGTTTTGCAGGGGGCAGTGCCCAAAGGAAATGCCACTAAAGAATTCATAGAGAGTTTACAGCTGAAGCCTGGGCAGGTGGTATACAAGTGCCCCAAGTGCTGCAGCATCAAACCTGACCGGGCCCACCACTGCAGGTACGACTCCCCGCCGCCCCCTTCCCCTCCCACCGCATGCCCCCACAGGTGCCCTGGGAGCATCCCCTGCCCTGCTCTGCCCTGCCTGCCCGGGGTGGAGTGGCTGGGAGTCTCCTCCAGGCCCAGTGAGTGAGCGTGACTGGACACAGCTGCAGTCTGGGGTGGGGACCCTGCCTCGCTCCTGCCTCTGCTGCCCCTTGTTTCCCAACAGTCGGCAGTTCTGCTCTTCCCGCCTCAGGGCTGCCTCACCGCACAGTCAGTGAGAGACAGTGGGGAGGGTCTGGTCCTTCACACGTTTGCAAGGTTGGCCACACTCCCTCGGGCTTTCCAGATGAAGGAAGGAGTGGTGCCTGAACGGAGGCTGTGCTTCAAGACAGCTCCTAGAGGTCGCTAGGCCCCATCTTATCTGTGGGGGCTGTGCTTGTGCTTAGAGGGTTCTTTGTTCTTCCAAGCCTTCTCAACTAGCAGACCCTTAGCCGTATGTCACACTGCACTGTAACAAGGGCAACTTTAAATGCTAGAGGACACGAACGCCACTTGGCCCCTGTCTCCTCCGATCAGTGTGTCTTGGGTTGGGGAGAAGTTGCTTGTGGCGTCGGGCGGGCACTCACCATCTGAAGGAGGCAGTTCTATGGGCCGTGCTGGCCGCCTCGCAGGAGGGTAGGCTCTTTCAGACCCACAGACAGCTCTCAGTGCTGGCCCACCCTGCGAGCCGCTGGGCCTGGCTCTGCAGGCAGCTCGCCCAAGTCCTCGTGGTCACCCCTGCGGCTCCTCCCTCCATGAGGAAAGTGGGCCTTGAAGGGGTGACGTGCCACCTGGTGAGTCACTTAGATAGGCATGCACACATGTGCAAACCCTGTGCGGGTGTGTGTCTGTGTGTGGGTGTGTGGTGCATGCATGTGTGTGCCTGGGTGTGTGTGTCTTGGGGGGCGGGGTTGTCTGTGTGTTCTACCTGCCGATCTCTCAGAGCTGGGCCCTCCAGAAAAAAACGCCCCGCTGGAGCCTGGGAATGAAGAGTCGGCCTCCTTGAGAGGTGAGGAGCAGGGTGACTGCTGTCCCCTCTGGTACTGCCCACTGGAGAATCAACTTGCTCCTCAGATCTGTATTGGAAGCTAAGTTAGGCCTGAGGGGGAAATGTCAGTATGTCTGCTCTCCCACCCCCCACACTCGGGAGCCAGCTGTTTTCTAGACACCCAGATGGCTAGGCCCAGCATGCCCCGGCCCTGCACCTCTCTGAACTTGAGATGCGTCCTCTGTGAAATGGGTGAAGTCAGAGCCGGTCCTCGTGGCTGGTTTGCAGACGACACAGGAGTAAGTCACCCTGCCCAGCAACCAGTGGGCATTTTGGGGTGCTAGAGGAATGTGATGGCGTGTAGGGCGAAGCTGGGTGTCAAGGTTGAACAGATCCGGAGGTGTGGACTGGGCCAGCACAGCAGTCTTTTCTCTTCCCAGCTGAGCCTTGGCCGCCGCTGCCACCACTGCCTCCTGCCTCTCTCCCCAGGACAATCCGAGGGGGCCACTTTTGACTCCTGGAAACCCAGTCAGCTTGAGCAGAACAAGAGCTGCTTGAAATGAAACGGGCTGCAGTGAGGGTACCTGTAGTTGCCCACTCTGCCTTGGGAAAAGCGTGCGCCAGCTGCCATGTGTGGTGGCTCATGGTGGTCCCAGGGTCCCCAGGCTGGACAGGAGAACTCAGCACCCTAGCCAGCCCGGGGCTGTGTGGGGCTGGTCAGGCAGGGCAGTCTGCTGTCTGGTCATGGAAACACTGTTCTTCTCGCCCACTCAGGCAAAGTTGTCTGTGTCCAGCTCTGTGGTCCCTGCCCCCCAAAGAATTGTCCAGAAAATTGTGAGACGTCTCTGAGCCTGGGATGTACCTAGCTCCCCCCCCCCCC
>NW_022108124.1:18487042-18490780 GCF_000313985.2 Echinops telfairi | reverse complement strand
GTCCCCTCCCTCCATGGAAGCAGCTTCGTGGCACCCCATGAGGAGCACCATCAGTGCTATTGCAGGCGACCTGGGCGCGAGGCTATTGTACTAGGTTCTTGTAAGCACTGAGGCAGACCTCTGACTGTAGCCACTTACATTCTCCAGGGGCCCACAGGCTCCCGGCTCCGAGCCCCTGCCCTGTGGGTGCTGTTTGGTCCTCCTGTGGAGCTGTCCTGGTTAGGTTACGGATAGAATTTATACAGCACACCCCGTGGCAGTGTCATTGGTATTGGGCTGGTAACCATGAGGTCCACGGGTCAAGCCCACCAGCCACCCCTGAAAAGACTGAAGCCTCGGAAGCCCCACGTGGGGTCGCCACGACCTGCAGTGGACTTGGCAGCAGTGGGGAGGTGGGTTTGCTGTCTGATTTTCAAAGCGTGTCACGCACAGCCTCACATTTGGTGCTCCCGGCGGCTCGGCGAGGTCTGGGCAGGCAGTTCTGGAGAAGGTGGGCTGCTCTGCGCTGGGCCCCCTTGGAGGTGTGGCCTCGGGCCCTGCTCCTCCGAGCTGTGCTGTGTGCACTCCGGGCCGCAGTCGGCCTTTTCCCACTGGAGAATCAATCCCGTGCCCTGTGCTTGTGCAGCATCACCGGAGACCGGCGTGCTGGGCCACCGGGTGCAGGGCCCAGGCGCTGCTGCGGGCAGAGGCCACAGCGCCCCAGGACCCTTGGTGTCTCCAGGGCGGGCAGGTGGAGCACCTCCCCAGGGAGGGAGCCCAAGTGCTTGCAAGGACCGGGGTGGGTGCTTTGGTCTGGAAGGTGATTAGGAACCCGGAGCAGAGGGGCAAAGCCTCTGCTTCCTTCTCGGTCCCTGATGTAGACCATGGAGGGCCTGGGAAACCTGGGGGACCAGACCCCCCTGAAGGCATTTAGCCTTTTTAGTGACTGTGACGCCTGCTGGGGACATGCTGCCCGGCCCCCAGCCCAGAACTCACAGCAGCTCCAACACGGCCCCTGGTCCATGCAGAAAGGAAGCTGGAAGACAGCTAGGGGGCGTGGAGTGGTGTGAGCCCGGAGCTTCCTCGGCCCCCGTGCTTGCGCTCTGCTGGAGTGGGGAGGGGGACCATGTGGTGCCTGAGGTGGCACAGCAGGAAGTCCACCCCCAAACCACCCCAAGTGTCCTTCCCTTGGCACTCCACATGCCTCAGGCCCAGCATCCGACTGCTGTGGGCCAGTCTTCAATCCGTGGCTCCCCTGTACCCAGAAGCCTGCTTGTGAACCGCCCTGTCTGTCAGGAAGAGAAGGGGGTGTGGGCAGTTCCTGACATTCAACCCAGAAAACACTGAGCCCAGCAGTGCGGGGCAGCGTCTGCAGCCCCGACTCCCCTGTGGATTCTGCCTACTTCCCCCACTCCCTGAAGGACTTCTGGGTTCTCCATCATGAACCCCAAGAAAGTGCCCTCTGTGGGCCCCACCCCTGTGGAGAGGGAAAGCGGGAAGGGCGGATTTGCCGTGAGTGCTTTGTAAACACTCTGCTCTGCAAACACTGCACGGGCCCCCACTCAACCCTCCCCTTGGAAACACGTACAGGTGGAGGAGGCGTTGCTCAGGAGTCTAGGCGGCAGGGGCAGCCCGCAGAACCCGGGGAGGGGGCACAGGAACCCACGAGCTGAGTGTCCCAGAAGGACACACACCAAACAGACTACACGGGGCGCTCAGGCTGGGGCTTCACGCTCACCTTGTCTGTACCTTCACGGTGTGTCACCAAGATTGTGTGTGTGTGTGTGTGTGTGTGTGTGTGTGTGTGTGTGTGTGTGTGTGTGTGTAAGAGATTTTTGGACTGAGATGGTTTCAGGCTCTTGACAACAAACTCCTCCCTCTCCTATACATGAACTTTCTGAAGCTCTCCCCATGTCAGGGTGTGTGCATGTGTAGATGTGTGCACACACGCGCACGCACACATACGTGCAGGAAGAGATGGACTGGGAGACGGAATAGCTGGTACCAGGCTGCCTGTGCCCTTCCCTCCATGTCCCTCCCATGTCACCCACACTGGGCCAGCAACTCGGAGGTGTGCTCGTTCCCGACATGTGGGGCCGTGGAATTTCAGGAGATGTGGGAAGACGGAGACCCACCACTCTGAGCCGGGCCGGTACCAGTCCCCACGTTCCACCATAGCCAGCAACCTGGGTGATGGCGAGGCCCCGAGGCTTGGAGTCGAACCAACTTGGCAGGAGGAGCTGTGCTAGGGAGTGGGCAGGGGCAGCCCGGGTGGATGCGCCTGCCCCCAGAGCTGGCCGTAACCCGGCCCCCACCATGGAGAATTTCTTCCAAGTGGTCTGCTTCCAGACTCAGGGTCCCAGGGACAGCACCTCCCCACCTGGAAGGCCACGCCCTCTCCCTGTGTGGGCAGGTCTGAAACACCTGGCAGCCCCAGGCCACTCAAGCCCTCCACCAAGACCTCAGTTGGGGTGGGGGGGCGGGGAGCCCGTATGAACTAAGACATTTTAACAAGAGTCTAGTTGTTCTAAGCTATTTATCCCCAAGATAAATTTTGGTTTGGTTGGGAAGATGCTTCTTCAGTGAGTTGAAGAGAGCCATCTGGGCGAAGGGTCCTCCAGAAGGCAGTTGCAGCTAAGCCCGGGGAGCGCTGCATTCCTGTGTCACCCTGACTTTGCATTTCCCAAAAAGGAGGGAGCAGTTTGCTATCAGAGACGCCTGAAGCCCTCCCAGTCCCATACACCCCCAGCTAACAAGTTCGCAGTGTGCCAGTGAGGGATTTCCCGATCCAGCTTTCTCCTGCTATGTGGAGCTGAAGCTCCTGGAGGGAGGGGCCTTCCTGCCGCCACAAGACAGCCCACCCCTCACCCAGCGCGGAAGGAGCTCGGGCCACCCCCTCCTGGGTCCACCGCAGGGGCTTGGTCGGCTAAGGGAGATCAGAGGCAGCAATAGTTGTCAGCACCCCTCCACACTCAAAGCTGGTTTTGTTACCACCCGGTTTCTTTATTTTTCTCGTTTTTGTTGTGAACGGGGTGAAGGTCCGCAGAGCAAAGGACCGCTTTTACACTGGCGATTCGTGTGCGTGTTGGTTCATCTCCATGGTCATTTCCGTTTCCTCAAGGTCCTCACAGGTGCACTCTTCCTCCTTCCCTTCCCCAAGACGGCATGCACGCTCTCTGATGGCCCTCCCATCCACGCGGCTGGGTGGGCAGCCTCTAGGGGCCCATCATGTTCTTTCTCAGTATTGTATGAGTTTGTGGGGGGAGATCGTCTGAAGGGGTTGAGGTGGATGAAACTCTCATAGCAGAGCGCTGGCCGCCCTTGAAGAGTGAGCAGGTGTGTGGTCCATGATGGGAAAGAGCCGTCTGGTAGCTGGCGTGTGTGTGTGTGTGTGTGTGTGTGTGTGTGTCTTACATGCCGGCCGGCCAACACTTTGCTGAATTCTTCTGTTAGATCCAGCAACTTGGGGGTGGGCGGGAGGGGTCTCTGGGAGTTTCTGTACGAAGGGTTATGTCATCTGCAAATAGTGGTATTTGTACTGCTCTTCAAATCGCAGTCCCTTTCTCCCCTTCTTCCTTTGCCCAGGGTTTCCTGTGCAGTGTTGGGTTAGGCAGCATCTGCCCGGATCTTGCCAGGCTGAGCCACCGAGGCCGGGGTGGGACGGATGACATCCCACGGTTGCTTGGGGTTTGCATCTCGTGACTGGCGAGCGGACGGGAGCCTTTCTTCCGCTGTTTCTGCCTCAATGAAGCGTTTGGT
>NW_022108124.1:18473582-18486358 GCF_000313985.2 Echinops telfairi | reverse complement strand
ATTCAGGGGTTCCTCTGTGTTGACCAGCTATAAGCAAGGCCTATTGGGGGCTCCCGCCCCCCCAAGTGTCGGGTGACCAGTTTGCTGCTACTGCTGCTCACACTCACGGCTGCTCAGTGCGAGCCCCAGGGATGGAGGGCTTGCCAGATGCCCCTCTGCCCCGCCCCCTGGTCTCGCCTCCACCTGCAGTGATTGAAGTGGCCCCCAAGTGCCTGTGAGCGCTGGCCAGGGCCCCCCAGCAGCGGTGTCTGCACTGCTTTCCCGTTTCAGATGTACATAGCCCTCGTCTCCCTGCACGCCCTCATCATGGTGGGGTTCCACTTCCTGCACTGCTTTGAGGAAGACTGGACAAGTGAGTATGCGCTGGCGCGGACGGGGCCTGCGTGGGAGGCGGGCGCTCTGCCCCCTCCTGGTGCCAGGGGCCAACCTCGTTTTGCTAGATCTCCTGCAAGACTATGGAGTGCCGGGGGAAGGAGCGGCAGACCCTCTTCTCTCTCCTCAGGAGAATAAGCAGGCCCCCAAAGTCAGATCCGCAGGTAAAGTCGTGAGCAGGGAAAGCGTGCCCCTCCCCCCCGGCCCCCGCAAGAGCAGGAGGCGGCTCCTCCCTGGAAGAGGGCTCTTGAGTCTCACTTGAACCCCTTCAAGGCCCCCTGGGCAGGTGGCAAAAGCTGGGGGGCCAAGCCAGGTTCCCCAGGGTCCCAGCAAAGAGGAGGGCCTGAAACCCCCCAATCGTGTCCGGTTGCCCCAGCTGCCAGGGTAGGATTCCCGAGGCATGGGTATGAAGCGCCCTGCTCCCGTGGGCACAGGAGAAGCCCAGGGTTGACGGACAGCACTGTCACTGCTCTGCCCGGCTCAGTCCCAGAAGCTGGGGGCACGCCCACGGCCCGTGGCCATCTCCAGCAGGAGAGCCCTTGGAGTAGGCTGTCGAGAGGGCTGGAGAGGCAGCTCTGCATCTTCGGGGGCTGCTTCCTGCCCACCCACCCGCCCTGCCCCCTACTCGGGGGAGGCCACTTGCACCTGTGTGGAGATCAAGACCAGGCCGCTGGGCTTGACTGCCAGCGCCATCCTGGGAAGCCCTCCCTGGAAGGGGCAAGGCCGTTCCAGTCAGTGGGGGCATGTGCGCGCACACAGGCGGGCATAGGTGACCTTAGGGCCCCCAAGAGGCAGAGACAGTGCCGAGAGCCCAGGCTTCTCGACTAGAATCTCCCACAAGTCCGAGGTGCAAAGCCCAGGCTGCGTGCACAGCCCTCCCTCCCACAGGGACCCGGAAGTGCAGAGAGAGAGGCAGGCCGTCGGTGCAGGACAGGAGAAGTCAGGGCATTTCCACGCAGCGCGTGGGAAAGTCACAGGGTCAACAACAGAGTGGCAGTGAGAGCCACCGAGCCCGGGGTCCAGGGCCCTGACCTCCCACCACCTGGCCCAAACCCAGGAGGCAGCTCCCTCACTGGGGCCACCCAGGGATGGCCACCCTGCCCAGCACTGAGCCCAGGAGAGACGGTCTCTGCAGAGCCCCACATGAAGCATAAGGAGGTAACGGCCCCCAGATTTGACCTCTGGGCGACTCAGAGGGACACGTTTTCACTGCAGTCCCACAGCCCCGGAAGCCTGACCTGCCCTCCAGGCCCCGCCTACTGGCTGGACCGTGCTGGGGAAACACGGGGGATGAGTGGCCTAGGGCACCACTCATGCCGTTCCCCCAGTGTGGCCGACATCTCCAGGGCTCCCGAGAGGCCACCTTGATGGCAGTGTGGGCAGGCTTCCATTTCAGGCAGAAGACTGCCGCTTGAAGCCCAGCCACACACCCAGGCAGCCTGGTGTTCACAGGGCAAGGAAGCAGGGCTCAGGTGAGGCCCTGGGTGGGGGCAGGCTTGGGTGTTTAGCGGGCCTCCTGGGTGGGGGCCCAAGAGAACGCCCACTGGGGGCTCACTTCTGGTTGGCACCTCTGGCCCCGGGTACACTCGGTAACTGCAGAAGTAAGTGCGAGTGAGCTGGCGATGGTAGGGCTGAGCCCCCTTGGTCAGTTGTCCTCTGCCAAGCAGAGCGGGCTGCCCAGGAAGCTGGTGGCCAGACCGAGCAGAGGCCTGTCCTCCAGCGCAGCCTACTGGGCACTCTCTGAGGGGAGAGAGTCTCCCTCGGCCCCATCCATGGGGCCCTGCCATGCACCAGCACCGGGTTCGACGTCTGTCTGTCCACGCGGACCTCACTGTGCCAGGCAGCAGAGGCGGTGAGCAAGGACTGACGGACTCGGCAGAGCTGGCTTGGCCGAGGGGGCTTCTGCAAGGACTGAGGGGAGCCTGGTGTCGGGGCTGGAAGGCATGCCAGATGGGGGCGGTGTGAGCCCAGCCCCGGGGGGGCGTCCCCAGCCCCACGTGTCCCTCTCTTCCAGAGTGCAGCTCCTTCTCCCCTCCCACCACCGTCATCCTGCTGATCCTGCTGTGCTTCGAGGGGCTGCTCTTCCTCATCTTCACCGCAGTAATGTTCGGGACCCAGGTGCACTCCATCTGCACTGACGAGACGGTAAGCGGGGCTGCCGCCGCTGCCACTGTACACGGGGGGGCCTGACACGCGTGTGCAGCAATGCTCGGACCTTGCTCAAAAGCACGTGCACCGTGCACCCCCACTCCTGTGGGTCACACGGGAAAGGGGCCTGAGTGGGGGCCCCTGGTGGTCTGGTGGTGTTTGCCTGCACACGATGCTGTGCCAGCCCCTGGCAGACACTGGGGACAGACAACTCTCCCTGTGCAGTCACAGCTGAGAGAGGGGGAGAGCCTCCCAGAGGAAGGAATCTGCTGATCAGGTCCTGAGGTGTCAGATGGTAGGTGTGCCCTGAGCCACCACCCCCCATCACTGAGCAACGGGCAGCCAGCCCTCTTCAGACTCCTCGATCCTCTCTGCCCTCGCTAAGTGCCTGCACCCCTTAGGAGGCTGGGTGGGTGGCTGGGCTCCAGAGGAGGGGTGCTCCAAGCTCTGGGAAGGATGGGTGGAGTCCTGACTCCTTTCTGGAGATGCTGCTGGCTTCCAGAAGCCCCTCAGGCCGGCAGTCAGCCCAGAGGGAAGCCTAGCAGGGCAGAGTTACCACACAGACTGCTGGGACACACACCCTCCCCCCATGGGCAGTATAGCCCATCTAAGTCTGTGGGGGGGTCTCTGGACAGCTCAGAGGGCTGGGGACCTCAGCTATTCCTTCCTAAGAGAGCCCATCCAGTTCCTCTGCATGAGACCTGCAGGGACCCGGGCCATGACCTGCGCCCGGTCAGGATCATCCTCATGAGACTTGTGCTGGGGAGGGAGGGAGGGAGGGAAGTGCACCGCCTGCCTGCAGCTCCCAGGAAAGGACAGCTTCCCTTGGGCCTGTGTCCTCTGAGGTTCCTAGGCCATGAAGAAACACTCAGACTGAGGGTCCCCCTCAAGCCCCATCTTCTCTCAGAGAGCTGCTTTGAGGGAGGCCAAGGCAGCGGGACCTGCCCTGGGACCAGCTGCGTGCAAGGAAGGGAGAGGGCAGGCCCTGGGTCTGGCATGGGAGAGGCACAGCCCTGCAACAGCTGCGGCGCCCGCCACCTCCCTTGCACACTCGGCCTGGGGACAACCTCTGCTGGGCCTGCATCTAACTGCTCTGTCCCTGCGCCCTCTGGCCTGTACTAACCCTCTCCTTCCTCGCTGGCAACTCCCCTCTCTGACTGTTCCCTCTTGGCTGTATCTGGCTGGCTCCCCTCAGCAGGGTGCCCGCATCTCAGGGCTGGCAGGGCTAACTGCCCCTCAGAAGTTTGATTTCTGCCCTATTCCACCATTTTTGTATGTTGTTACCATGCTCATAGGTTTCCAGGAACTTCTTAATTTCGCCCCCCCACCCCCTTTTTTTTCTTTTTTTCTGCAAAATGGTCATGGTAGCCTCAGATTGCACTCAGATGGACGGCCAGTGGCCATCATTATGGTCAGCCCCTCGCTGTCTGAGGGCCTCCCCACACCCCTCCCAGCCCACACGCATAGCACACACACACAGACACCACGCACACATCCACACAGCACACACACACACACACAAAATGCACAACAGACACACCATGCACATGACACACATCACACATACACACATACACGCAACCCCGCTGCTGACCAGGCCCTGGAGGAGGGGGCCGCTGGCTGCGTTGACGCTCACCCCCTTCTCAGAGGGACTTGTAAACACTTACAAACATGGACTCAGCAGAGGAGGGAAAAATGAATGCTCTTTTTTGGATGACAGGGCGAAGGTCTCACGGTCGGTCTCTCTGAAAAGGTGCCGCTGGGTGCCCCTCAGGCTCACAGGCCTCCCTCCCCTCCCGTGGGGCGGGGGCCGACTGACCGCGTCCTGTTCTTGTTGCAGGGCATAGAGCAGCTGAAGAAGGAAGAGCGGAGATGGGCCAAAAAAACAAAGTGGATGAACATGAAGGCCGTGTTCGGCCACCCCTTCTCCTTAGGCTGGGCCAGCCCCTTTGCCACGCCAGACCAGGGGAAGACAGACCCCTACCAGTATGTGGTCTGAAGGACCCTGAGCCAGCCAGCCGCATGGCCACTCAGACCCCGCCCCGGCCCGGCCCGGCCCGGCGGCCTGCGCCCGTGAATGTGCACACCGAAAAGCAACTCCTCTCAGACTCTCGTTTTTAATCTCCAGTACACATGGCTGAGCATTGCAGAGAAAAAGGAAAAAAGACTGCCCCCATTGTATTCTGAAAGATCCTCCCCTCTGGGTTGGTTGGTTTGTTGGCGAGCCAGCCTGCTGCTCTTCCGTTTCCTCTCTCAGTGACTTCTCTGGCTTCTGGTGCCCCTCTGCTGTCTGTGTGGCCTGACTAAACCCTAACGTGGAGGGTGCTGCCTGCGGGGCCTGCCCACCTCTACTAACGGAGGGAGACACCACCCTGACGGGACTGTAAACCTCAGTGAAGAGGATGGCCGCCCCCCCTCTGGACCCCCCCTCACCAGGGCAGCACTGGGGCTGGAAGACAGCCCCTGACCAGCCGACGGCCCCCCGAGCGGACACGGTTTGCCCTCCTGGTTCACAAAGCCAATTGCCAGCCTTTGAACTTGATGGGCATCTGGGATGACATATGGTGATTTGGGGAGGGGGGTGAGGGTGGGAGGGCGCAGACGAAAGGGGTCTAATTTGTAATTCTGGAATCCACAAATATATCCCTTCTGATGATTTGGAAAGGCTGCAGGGAAGACAATGTTTCCAGTTCCAAATGCCTTACACAATCAAACAGTTCTGCAACCTCAGGCATTTCTCCTTTGTTACAGCTACTTACCCTCTCTTTCACCGCTCCCACCCCACCCCTAGCATGGTGCCAGTTAATCTGTGCTAAGGCCGACCCATAGGTCCCACACCAGCCCTAAGATGCCCACAGCCCAACCCCTTCTCGCTCGTTAGCCCATGTCTGGGGTGGGTTCACTTTCCCAGACGCCAGCTCCGTAAACGTTCTCCTGCAAGTGTCCAGCTCGGTTTGCGACACGAGCCTGCCCACTATTGCAGCCTCCAACAGGGCAAGAGACCTGGTAGGTAGCCCTTCCCACTTGGGAGGCCGGTTCGTCTCCGAACAGGTGGGGGGCCTGGCTGCTGGCGGCGGAGGTGCGGGTTGGTGGGAGCCTCTTGCGCATGCGCACGGACGCACGCAGACTCAACCCCCGATACTGACCACAGGGGACTCGAGACCTTCTGGTCTCCCAGTTGCTTGGTTGGAAGCAGTTGCCACAAACCTCCTTCTCGGCCCTTGCCTGGGACATGTGCTCAGCCTGCCCCCAGGTGTAGCTGGCTTAGCCCAGTGCTCTCCCGAAACAGGTGGAGGAACAGGCCCCGGGGATTCTCCCGTCCGTGTGCACGTCCCAGTTCCCCAGACCTCTTAGCCGCTCTGCTCCCGCAGGGGGGCTTAACAAGGCCAGCAGAGGGTCCACCGCGTATGCTGCGGTGCTGCTCCCAGCCCCCGGGGGTGTGGGGGGCATGGCGGCGGTTCTGGTGACAGGTGTACGTCCCTCCCTTCAACACGATGCCCCATCAGCCCCCCCACCCCACCACGTCCTGCCTCTAGGACTGCTCCCCTGATATCTGTTGAGGGTCTCACCACTGCTACACTTGCTAGCTGGGTCTGTTCCTGGGCTCGGCCCGGGGAGGAGACCCTCCTCCCTCCCTCCCTCTGACCACGCAGCGGGCAGCAGTGAGCTGGAGGAAGCCGCCAAAGGCACCCTCCCCACAGGGCAAGCTCAGAAAGACTGACTCGATCCAACCAAAGAACCTCCACTTGCTTCCACCGGGCCGAGAGCCTGCTCGTTTGTGCTACGCCGTTCTGTTCGCACAGGCAGCGTCCGCCTGCACTCCACGCGCCTTGTTTTGACTCGCCGTCTGCTTGGGTGTGCGAGCAGCAGGCGGCGTGGCAGTGACCAGAGCAGCCGAGGGGGCGCTGGCCCTGCTCCTGCAGCTCAGGGACGCCCCGCCAAGGAAGGCGGTGGCTGGGCTTTACAGTTGCTGCTGGAGTTGCTGACGTTTTGGGATGCCCTCGACATCCGCCAGTTCCAAGGGCATTTAACAAAGTAACCGAGCTTGGCCCTGGTCAGCGTGGAATGTCTAAGGAACCGATCGTGCCGAAAATGTACCAAACCTTTTTGGGGTTTTTTAACCATTTTGATCCTAATAACAGAGACTTCTCACTTAGACCTGAACATACTGTCTGTCCTTCCGTCCCAGAGAGAAAGGTCCTTCCACACCTCCCTGTGATTCAGCTTCTGGGTTTTCTGCGCCCTCTGGCTGGAAGGCATGAGTCCCTGCCCCCTGACAGCAGATGAGCTCTCCTACGCAGGGGCGGGGGCCTGCGTTGTCCCCAGTTCATCTTCCTGAGACTGGTCGCATGTCGCTCAGAGCCCCAGGCTGTGTGTTCCCACTGGAGGCTCCCAACCCAGCGTCCACACCAACATACAGGGCTCCCTGCATGCTCAGTGATCCCAGCCGCCTGATGCAAGGGGACATCTCTGGACGCAAAGGTGGTCCCTGCGTGCTGATGGGGCACAGGAGCGCTGACAGCGCCGAATGGCCCCCTCCTGCGAACATGAGCCAGAGCAGCCACGTTCTGGAGGTGGAAAGGTTCCCACCTGCCGGTCGACCGCAACAACCAGGCAGGAAGGACATACAAAATGCTAGTCCAAGGCAGCCTTTGCACATTTGCCAGGGCGCAGAGGCATCCTCCACGGTGACTCTGGATAGAGGTGCACGTGCTTGGGACCCTTCCGTTGGACCATGTCCTCTCCTGGACACTTCCTTCTGGGAAAAACCCAAAGTATAAGACACTTCGTGTGACCCGCTTGCTGCGCACCTAGGTTAGGCCACTCCGTTGAGACCTACCAGCCCTGGTGGCAGAAACCTTCCAGCTAAAGCAGATGGACAGACGTCAGCCTCACAAGCTTCCACCTGCCCTTCCACCTAGGCTCTCATTTGAAGCTTCCAGCGTGTGCCTGCCTGCCTGCAGGAGAAACCAGCCAGGAGCGGTAGGGGGTCCCAGCTATCATCAGTGATGTGGAGAGAGCAGGATGGTGATAGAAGCCCCTGTGGGACCCTCTTTCTGGTGACTGCAGAGGATACCCAGCCAGTGGACCTCCAAGTCCTGGGAACTCATCAGACATGCATAACCTGCAGGCCTGGAGAATCAAAAAGAGGGGATCCCAGACATCTGTGCTCAAGTCTGGGAAGCCACCGTGGGCCAGCAGGAGTCGCCTGTGGGTGACCTGCGTCAGTGTATCAGGCTTGACTGTGGGGCTGGACAACTGTCCCATCAGTCCCCTCGGCCTTCCCCTCACTGAGGGCGAGTGAGCCTGTCTGTGTGTCCAATGGGGAGCCAGGGGATCTGCCTCCCCAGCATTCCTTCCTGAGCATCAGCGCTAGGCCCGCCTCTGCTGAGTGGGGAAAGCAGTAGCCCACAGGAAGAGGGAGAGGCAGGGGGCAGCCTGCAGGGCAGTCACCGCATAGCCTCCACACAGGCCACGTTTTGTCGGTGCGACCAAACCCACACACGGACCTTCGCTCCCCTGTGAGGCCCAGCACCCACCCGGCCTTCTCTCCCTGCCGTTCATCTCGGGCCTGGGGAACCGCTGCTGCTGCCGCCACCAAGATGACGCCTCTGTCGCAGGGCTCCTCAAACTACGGCCCGAGGGCCACATGGGGCCCTCCGAGGATATTTATCCAGGCTCCCAGGTGCTTTTGCCCCATTTTGTTTTTTACTTCAAAATAAGATATGTGCAGTGTGCATAGGAATTTGTTCATAGCTTTTTTAAAAAACTATAGTCCGGCCCTCCAACAGGTCTGAGGGACAGTGAACTGGCCCCCTGTTTAAAAGTTTGAGGACCCCTGGTTTACAGGGGCATGGGAATGTACCACTGACCGCCGGCCCTCCCAAACCGAAGCAAAGCACTACCTACGACCTGTGCAGCATGAGCACCCTAGCATAGCAAAGAGGGGTCCCCAGGGAGCCCCTCTGCTCGGGGACACACACACGGCTGATAAAGCAGCCCAAGGGCTGGGGGGCGGGGAGCACTGCAGAGCTGTTTCCCAAGAGCCTTCTGAAGAGTGCTCTCCCGGGGACGCCCCCATCTCAGGCCGAGAGCCGGGAGGCCCCAATACTTCCCTTCCCTGGGCCTCCACTCGTCCTCAGCTGTAAAATCCAGACCGCTGTCCAAACTGCAGGCTGGCGCGCCGAATGACCCCCAAGGAGTGAATGCAGGTGCGCCAGAGTGAATGCAGGTGTGCCAGGCGGCAGCCGGGCCTGGCACCCAGTAATAGCTGCCACCGACGCCCGGCCCGAGGTGTCTGAGTCGTCTTGGAGCCGCGGCTTCCCAGCCACAGCTCCCAGGAGTCGTCACGTGTAACCTCCATCACTGGGTTTGCATCCCGCATTTTTTTTTCTTTAAGGAAATAAACATTCCCCATGCGGCGTAGCTGTAGGGTGTTTCCTGGGATGTGTACTGCCTGTTGTGGGTTGTAGTGAATGCGTGCGAAGCCACTGGTGACAAGGGACCACAGGAAGAGGGCCCATCGGTGTGGCTGCAGTGGGGGGGGGGGGCAGGGGGACACCCACTTTCTGATGAGCTGGAGAGGGGCACAGCCTGCTCTTGTCCTGGGGTCTAGGCTGAGCCTCAGGGGTTTTAGTCCCACGCCCCCACCCCCAAGCGTGCCTTCCCGTGAGGTGCTGGTGAGCCATTCCATGGGTGGCACCTGTGTGGTCCAGCCAGCGAGGTCCCTGAGGCCCCAGTCACAGGCTCCCATTGAGAAGTGCATCTTTGTCCCCTCCCCTCACCAGGAATCTCGCCGCTCAGGAGCCGGAAGTGGGTCTTTCAGGTGCCTCACCAAAGCCTAAAGCTCAACTTTGCCCCCAGAGCCCAACATGGGCTCCGGCCAGCTGAGAGGAGCCCCCGTGGACACCCCTGGACATGCGGGTCCACAGTCAAGCCCTCCCAATGCGTCAGAGCCCTGCGAAATGGTCACTTCTTCCCAGACTCAGAACTGACCTCCCCTTGGGCACTTGCCCACTTAACTGCTAAGTGATTGTGCTCTGCGGACAGCCCCAGGTTCTGTCTGGAAAGGTTTTAAGTTCCACGCCCCCGCTCCCCCCAAAATAATTTTTTTTTTATCCTGCCATAGGGCAGAAATCAACTCCAGGGCAGGAATGTTTATAGGATATCATCAGCTAGTGAACATGCCTCCTTAAATAAGTGTCTTCCATGATCCCGTCTGCCGGTCCAAACCCTCCCCATGGCATCATGGGTCCTGTTTCCTTCCTCTTCGTCAATCCAGGGCCCGACCTACTGGATCTCGTGACCTTGGCCCTTGTTGACTCTGGCGAAGGTCACACGACAGAAAGGTCACCATCTGAAAGGTGACCATCCAGGGACACCTAGTGCTTGCAAACATTGCCAGGCCTCCGCCGCCGCCGCCACCTCTGCCCCACACCAGACCTTGACGTTCCCGAGGGCCAGCCTGTAGACCATCTGTCCGAGGGAGGCGGGCTGATGCTGGCTTTTGGGGTCCAGATTGAGGTGGGGCCATGCTGGTGAGAATCCCTCTGGGGCCGTTGGGTGAGGGGGAGTGGTGGCCTTCCTTCCCTGGGTCCCCGAGTGGGGCAGGTGGTGACTGGTGCCCACCCCTCGTTGTCGGTGCTTGTGTGGAGCCCGACCTCTCGGCTGAAGGGGGGAGGTGGAAGGTGCCTCCCTTACAAAATGACCCTCCCCTCCCCATTACCGTAGAAGCCGCTGTGGTGGCGTAGCAGTTAAGCGCAGGTTCAGCAAAGGAAGGAAGACGGGGTTTCTGCTCCCGTAAAAAAATATTACAGTCATAGAACACCACCCCCTCCCTACCAAGGCAGTTCCACCCGGTCCTACCGGGTCCCCACTCAAATGAGTCGGCATCTACCGATGGCAGCGAGTTCGGTTTCAAGTCTGGGGGGATGCTGAGAGCACGTTCTTCCACTTACACGTGTCTGAGGTCACACAGGGAGAGCGCATAGAGAAGGCTTGGGCCAGAGTGTAGTCAGAGGTCACGTGTGTATTGACTGGCGAGGTTGAGCCCCGCTTGGCGGGGTCTCTAGAGAAGAAAGGAGCAAGGCCCACCCTCGGTGCGTGGAAGACTTCCCGAGGAGGCCCAGCATGGTGGGAATGTTGCTGGTGCCTGGCAAGCCCACCGCAGAGCCCCTGGGCTTCCACCAGAAGAGGCCCCTCTAGAGGGAGTGGTGGGCTTGGACAGACTGACCTGACTAGGCCTCTAACTCCTTTGGGCTTCTCTTACCCCCACCCCCTCTCTCGCCCGGCAGCAAGTCCCGCCAACACCCAGAGGCAGGTGAGTGGGCAGCAGGGGCCGGCTGCAGGCTGTTCCTCCTGCATGGCCAGCCCTCACCACGCAGGTGTTCCTGTGCTGCCCACCGCATGTGCCGGCACCCGTTCCCTCCCTCACCCAGTGTGTAGTGTGCCCCCCGCATGCGCCACCCTCCTCAGTGCTGTCTGCCGCACCCCCCCATGGAGAGTGCCCTGGAATATTCAGGGGAGTTACCGGGACTAGTGGTCTCGGAGATGGCTGGCCCAGCCATGCCAGGATGTTTCTTGCAGGCCTTCGACCACCAGTGCCAGGACCCTGTCCAGCAGTAGGCCTTCTCCAGGCTGGGGCCCCTGGGAAGAGGGGAGGAGAGGAGCTGGGTGGGACATGGGAAATGGGCCAGCTCCTCAGGAAGGGCCTGCTTGCCGCCCCCCTTCCCCAAGCTGCTTCCACACATGGCCTCCCAGAGGCAGCCCAGCCCCCTCTGCCCCCGCCCTGTGGGCCCCATAGGGTGCCAGGTGCCCGTCGCAGTGACTGCAGACCCTCTCTGTCCCCCGTCCCTCCAGAGCATCGAGCGCCTCAAAAGAAAGCAGCAGCCCCGGGAGCACACAGGCAGCTGGGAGACCGTGAAGGAGGCCTTTGGCGGGGACTTCTCCCTGAACTGGTTCAGCCCTTTCTCCCGGCCCTGCCAGCCAGCAGCCTCCCACAGCAGGGACTGGGTGCAGCGGGCAGCCTCGCTGTCGAGCACGGACAACACAGAGACCACGGAGGAGCAGTCCGAGGAGCACAAGGGGGAGGACTCCTTGGAAGTGACAGATGAGTAGCCCCTGCTGCCGCCGCCGCCACCACCAAAAAGAGAAAACCAACAGGGGGCAGCCCCAGAGCCTGGCAGCCAGCGGCCTGCCCAAGGGGCGGGGGGGCCTTTGACTCAGGGGGCTTGTGGCTACGGGGCCCCTGTGCCCTGGACCCTCCTCTCAGGCTACTCGCTGTGATCCCCTCCCCCTTTTCTGAGAGTGGGCGGCAGAGGGAGATGCGGGACTTTGTCCAAGTCCATCTGGGAAGAGTCGGCCCAGGAAGGGTCATCAGGGACCATTTTCCGAGACCAGGAGGCCTCCAGACCTTCCACAGCCCCTGCCCAACAGAGGACGCTGTGCACAGAGAAGAGCTTGCCCTGGTTTTTCTCAGAGGGACGTCTGGGAGCCCAGGGCCTTGGCTTCCAAGTACCAATTGTCAGGATGGCTGGCCTGGGGTGGGACACCACCATCCGGAGGGACCAGCCTGAGCTCGTCGGAAGCCATTGGCTGCCTTCCCGGGGGAAGGCTCGGTTTGAGAGGACCCCGGTGCAGGGCTACACACACACTCAGACATGCCCAGGAGAGAAGGGAGCCTGCTCCAACAGTGGCACCCCCAATCCGCGCCCACTTCACACACCAGTGTCCCCACCAAGTTGGGCAGCTCAGAGTTGCAGCCAGGCTTGTGTCTCACACACCGATCTGCCCGTTAACAGCTCAGAGAGGAGACCCTAATTTAGCTCTCCCTCCTGGAGGGAGCCTGGCAGCCCACCCTGCCCGTGTGTGTGTGTGTGTGTGTAGGCCAGTGTGTCTGTCTGAGTCTGGGTTGACTAGAGAAACAAATCCAGAGAGGCTCATGTATGTGTAAGAAAGAACTTTATGTCAAAGAGTCATTGTACATTAAGAGAACATCCCAGCCCGGTCCAGATCAAGCCCATTAAGTCCCATAGTAGCCCCTATGTCCAGTACCAGTCTATTACTTCCTCTTCAGACTCACAACACATGCAATGACGCCATGATGCAGGAAGATCACAGGCCAGTGGGTGGAAAGTCTAGTGGATCCAGTGGCGGTGGAAACATCTCAGTGCTGGCATGGGTCTCCACGTGGCTCCTCCAGCTCCAGAACTCTGGCTCCATCAGTGTAGCTACATGTGTCTTGTCAGCAGGAAGAT
>NW_022108124.1:18461214-18472513 GCF_000313985.2 Echinops telfairi | reverse complement strand
AGCAGGGTGTGAAAACAGAGGTCCCCCCAGCCCCCAAACCAAGTCCACTTTCTCAGCTCAAGAAAGGAAGGCTGGGGCAGGGAATGGAGATGGGGGCATTCTACCTGCTCACCCTCCTGTCTCCCCACATCACTCCTTCCTCGCCCCGAGAGAGGCTAGACTGAGCCACCGCCAGAGTGAGCTGGGTGGCGACCAGTCCAGTCCCAAACCAGTGGCCACTGTGGACAGACGTTGTGGCGTTCTTCTGAGCAGCCTCCAATGGACAGAGTCATCACCGACGCCCAACAAGAGGAGTGCCCCTGGGAAACCAGGTGGGACACACTTGAGAGAAAAGCTGCTGGCTTGGCCACAGGGGACACTGGGAAGTGTCCTTTCTTACAGGCTGGCCTCCAGGGGCACCCCTGGGAAAGCTGCCTTCCCCAGGAAACAGGTGAGTGTCACCCATCTCCCCAGGCTGTTTGCCCCCTTCATCCTCCAAGTAGCTGTTGAATGCTGACTGTATGCCAGGTTCAAGGGCATCCAGTCTGAAGTTTACTGCTTTAGACTCTGCCCGACTATCGGGCCCAAGTGGGGGAGGGCATCAGATCTAAAGTCACCAGCTTCAGCACACACAATGGCTCTCATTCAGCCTGTATTTGTGCCCCCCTGGGGGGGGGTTGTCCAACTAAGCCATAGAGAAAGACTGGACATCCTGAATCTCAGCCCCCAAAGAGCTACTCCCCAGACCCAGGGGACCACGGGACACTCAGGATGGGATGCTCTCAGACACTCCATGAAAATTCACACTGAAAAAGCCAGGGGACTCGGGTGGTCACGTCAGCTGCTTGACGCAATCCGAGTCAGATGAAAAGCACATGGATCATTCGGGCAGAAAGGAAGTTCAGAATGGGCTTAATTACTGAGGGCTTCCAGCGAGACCAGGTCTATGCTGGTTCCACACCCAGCTGAGCAGTGGCCTTTCTGCCCTTGTATAAGTCTGGGTACTTTGGAGAAACAAATCCACAGCAACTCAAAGCACTGGGTGGGACATATATTTTCAAAGTTTTACAGATATGACCTAAACCCATTTAAAGATCAAATTTTAATGACTGAAGCAAGTGGACTTACAAACTTTCTATTTTCCTACTTCCCATATTTTCCCCAGAAAAGCAACCAAGTAAATAGTGTGGCTTTATCTGACCTCTGGCTAGACAAAGATGGAAAACTTCCAGGAGGAAGAGGTCAAACAAACATCTACTCTCTATCTTATGATTTGTTTCTCCAGTACCCCACTCTCAAGGTACCATTAAGTATTAGTCTAGGTACTTTAAGAGAAACAAATCCACAGCAATTCATGTATAAGAGAGTTTTATGTAAAGAAAGTGTGCATCACGAAAACAACCCAACCCAATGCTGCCCAAGCCCACAAGTCCAACATTAACCTAACACCAGTCCAAAAGTTCTCCACCTCACAAAACAGAGGCAATGATGCCGACTGCAGGAGGAAAGCTGAGTCAGTGAACGAATAAGCATCTCAGCACTAGCAGGGGTCTCCACAAGACTGCTCCAGGGCTGCATCGGGATAGGTCCATGTGGCTTCTCCTTGGGGATGTCTTGTAGGAAGTCAATCTTGCAAGCTGAAGCAGGGAACTGCTAAGGCAGCTGCACCCGTTGCGACCATCACAAAGCAAGAGACCCAAGAACACGAAAGGCGAGGCTCACCACCCATTTATCCCTCCGCCTTTCAATTAGCCCCACATGTGATTATTGGCCAGGTTGGCACAATTAACTAACTCAGCCCCTGAATCAATGGTTTAACAAGACCCAGGGTGATTCTTGCTGTTAAAATGCGGCCTCTGATTCAGTACATCTGGGGTGGACAGGCAAGTGTCTGGCAGAAGGTAGGACCAGAACGAGCCAGTTTGAAGCTCGAAATTAACAGAGAAATTCACACAGGGTGGAACCTCCCCTAGGGTAATGGAGCGCCATCTCCTCAAGGGAATGGTGCTGCAGCTCAGGGGGCCCCCAGGCCTGCAGAGCAGCAGGGCATGCTACGGACTGGCCCCCACTGGGCAGCTCCCAGCACCAAGAAAGATCTTGGGGGTCAGGTAGGCCTTTACCCTGGTCCACCAAACCATACAGAACGGAGCCTGGGCGCATCTGTCCACAGGCCTACAGGCTCCAAGGTGGTCTCCTGCCGACCCCCCTCTGGCCCTGTGGGGGCTCCCAGCACAGAGGAGAGGCAGTGAGCAGAGGGCTGCCAGAGCTCCCTGGCTGGTGGCAGCAGGTTTAGAAGCCAAAAGGCCCTGGGGACCTCCAAGGTGATTGGCAGCTATTACCTCTGAAGGTCCCACACCTTCTCCCTGGCTTGCCCTGAACCATCAGCAGGGCCTACCGTGCTGGGAGTAGGCCCCCCTGTGGCCTCAGCTGCTGCCCCTCCATTCTGGCCTGTCCACTACACCCACTGGACAGCCCACTGGCCCGGTCAGATTGGGTCGTGCGCCCTAACTTCCGGAGCTCCTTCCCACTCGTCTCGTGGGGCTGGGAGTCTCTGAGATCCCGAGTGAAACCCGTGAGGCACCGGCACATTTCCTGCCTCCGTCCTTCCTACCACTCAGCCCATCCCACTCCCCCAGGAGCCCCAAGGAGCAGCCAGGGCACACATCGCTAATACCCCAGGACCCCTGCTCTCAGAGTCTCAGTCTGCCCGCCGCACCTGGCTGGTGGAGGAGACACTGATAGAGCGCCATAAAGGGCCGTGGCTGCTCCTGGGCCTGTTACCTCTATAAAAACATGGTGGCTGTAAGCCAGCTGCTTCCCTAAAGCCGGCGCCCCCACTCACATGTCTCAAACACCTCTGGTTTGACAGCTGTTCCCATCTCACGGACAGGCACAGACATTGTCTCCCCAAAAAGAGCATCTGTTTCATGATGAAATCCACACGAGAGGAACCATTTAGTTCCTCCCAACTCCCGATGTGGTCCATCCCCCGGGTCAGGGGTGATGCAAATGCAGACAAATGACTGGGCAGCCATGCCTCTGCCGGGCACCTGCATTGGGGTAGGGATGAGAAAGAGCGAGAGAAAGCATGCCGAGTCATGATCTACTCAAGTGGAGCCACAGCCAGCCTGGGAGGAAACACGCCTCGCTCACTCATTCTGACTCAGAGCAGCCCTAAAGAACACACTAGAATGGCTCTTGGGGCTCCCAAGGCTTGACTGGTGGAGTGGAGATCCCCATCTTTCTCCTGAGGAACGACTGGTGGTTTTGAACTGCTGACCTTGCTGTGAGCAGCCCAGCACATAAACTACTATGCCACGAGGGCTTCGCTAAATACTTATCTGTATGCGTGTGTATGTCTATATGTATGTCTCTATATTTGTTTATTCATTCAGCACCAACAATCATTGGACATCCTGAGTTTATCAGATTTTCTTTAAGGAATTCAAGAACGCATCCATACCCACCAAGGGCAGCTTAACTACACCCTAGCCTTACCTAATGAGGATCCCTCTGGGGTGGGGAAGGCATGTGTAGGGTCCACAAAAGCAGACAACAGCCAGCTCCCTGCTTCTCCACCCTCCCCTCTGGGCCCTCAGCCACATCTCCACAGAAATGTCAAAGAGAGTCTTCTAAAGGAGGGCCAATGCCTAGTCTGCTCAGAACCCCTGCTCTCGGTGCATCTACTGGGGTGTTGGCCACAACCCCCCACATCTAGGACTGACAAGCCCTCCCACAGGCCAGGGCTGCAGGCATGAAGGGTTTTGTGACAGTGCCCTTTGTGTCAGGTGGTTGACTAGAGAAACGCATGCAGAGACGCGCCTCTATGTGTAAGAGAGTTTATATCAAGGAGTCCTTATACAGCAAGCAGACAGCCAGCCCAGTCCCACTCAAGTCCGTAAGACAAAACTAGTCCATGTGTCCCTCTTCAGTCTCACGCAGCCACATGCAATGATGCAGAATGCAGGGAGATCACAGGCCGGTGGGTGCAAAGCCCTGTGGCCCCAATGGCAGTGGCCATATCACAGGGCTCGCAGCAACCAGGGTCCATCAGCAGGGAGGGGAAGGCAGAGAAAGAGAGAAGGTGAGGTTCCCAGAACCCTCCTTATGAGAAGGCCATGCCCACCGGGAGGCACCCTAGTCTGCAACCTGATTGACAGGTTGAATACCAGCCCCTGCACTCTCGATCTCTTCAGGTTCTCTTGACATTATGTATCTGCCGCACCCTTGGGTCCATCGGCACAAGAGGCAGCGGCATCGGGGACTTGCCAGGGAATCTTCAGTAAAGGGCTTTTCACCGGACAAAGCTATAACTGTCCTGGAGTCTACGGTGGCATATGGCAGGGAGCGTGCAGCCTGTACACCAGGTGAGGGCCCAGAGCCCGTGTCTGCCAGCCGGCACTCGCTGGGCATGATCTCCAGCTCCCAGAGTCGCCCACGATTTCCCCACCCTCACGCTGGTTTCACAGATGAGATTCCGGTATCCACCCAACATCACCCCTTGGTTGCTTCGGAGCAGGTCACTGTAGCCGCTCCCTTCTGCCGAGGTTCCCCACGGCAATCCCTGCTCACAAGAGGCACCCGCTCCTGTCCACAGAAGGAATAGTTTCCGTCCTCATCACCTGTGTCAGCATTTGGAGTCACTGACATTAATAGTGGCCTGCGTTAAAAAAACTAACAAATAACATGTATTAGTCTGGGTACTTTGGAGAAACAAATCCACAGAAACTCATGTATAAGAGAGTTTTATGTAAAGAAAATGTGCATCACGAAAACATCCCAACCCAATGCTGCCCAAGCCCACAAGTCCAACATTAACCCATTAACCCAACACCAGTCCACAAAGTCCTCCACCTCACAAAACAGAGGCAATGATGCCGACTGCAGGAGGAAAGCTGAGTCAGTGAATGTGTAAGCATCTCAGCACTAGCAAGGGTCTCCACACGGCTGCTCCAGCACCCAGGGCTGCATCGGGATAAGTCCATGCGGCTTCTCCTCGGGGATGTCTTGTAGGAAGTCAACCTTGCCAGCTGAAGCAGGGAACTGGCTAAGGCAACTGCACCCTGATCCAACCATCAGAAAACAAGAGACCCGAGAACACGAAAGGCGAGGCTCACCACCCATTTATCCCTCCGCCTTTCAATTGGCCCCACATGTGATTATCGGCCAGGCTGGCACAATTAACTAACTCATAACACCACCATAAAAATGCGAATATCTGAGAGGCAACTATTTCACTGGAGTCTGGAATGGCTGTAACCACAAAACCTTCCGTGAGAGGCTTGTCACCGATTGTAGTCTGTCCATGCCCATGGGAGTCCAAGGTCAGCGTCGACTGCATCTCTTCCAGTGTTGAGAAACAGGGAGAGGTGATTGGTTATCTGCAGCCTCACCCCCACCACCCGCAGCAGCTTCCAGGGGATGAATCCAGCGGAGACACTGGCTGGCCCATGGAGGCGCCCATCTGAAAAATCATCCAACCCTTAGAGACGTTGCCCCTATGTTTTGTTCTAAGAGTTGGATGGTTTTTCAGATGATTGATCCATGTTGAGTTAAATTTTGTACATGGTGTGAGGTATGGATCTAGCTTCGGCTGGTTGCCTTCAGGAACTCACCTGTCCCCACACAGTTTACTAGAGAAACGGTCCTCGGGGCGACACTCTCCAGGAGACTTCCAGTCTTGACTCGTGCAGTCTGGACTTTGGTGACGAGAAGCAGAGCACTAAAATTCTTACATTCTATCTGGGTTCCTCGATGGCTGCCCTGGTCACCATCACCTGCAAACAGAATACAACAAGCCAACCCCTGAAGTGAACCCAGAGTTTACAGAAACCCCCGAAGACCCTGCCAATTTCTTCTCGGCATTTACCATGTACATACTTATCATCACACACTCTTTTTAATATGTCCAAACCATTGAATTGTATGGTATGCGATTTACATGTCAATAAAACCGTTAGAAAATGTCTTAAAAAAACCCCACACTGGCTGACACCTAGGGCTCAAGTAGAAAGAAAATGTCTTAAAACAGATGATGGCAGCCTATGTATAAATGTGCTTGATACAATGGATGGATGGAATGTTATAAGAGCTGTAAGAGCCCCCAATAAAATTATTTTTTTTAAATAATAAAACTTTTAAAAATTGAAATTAAAAAATTAAAAAATAAAGTGCAGGGGAGAAGAAGGAACTGCGAGGTTCGAGGGTGAATAAGAAAAGGAAAAAACCTCACAAACACCCAGGCCCCAAACCTAAGGGAGGAGGGGGAAGGGAAGGGCGGGGAGCACACAGAGGAGTGGAACTCATGAAGTCCAGAGTGAGGCTGCAGCACTGATGACCCCTGAAGGCCGGACGCCAAGAGGCCACAGCCAGGCCCCTTGGATCGGCTTGTGGGGTGGGGTGGGGTGTTCCGTGTCTGAGGTGCCCAGGACAGAGGCCCAGAAACAAAGTTGGTCACTGATCGCCAGGGGCCATGGAGTGACGACCGAGCACACAGGGTTTCGGTTGGAGGTGACAGAAATGCTCTGGACGAGGTGACTGTTGTGTGAATGGGTCTTCAAACCATGGAATTGTTTATTAAAAAAGAAGTCAAAACAGGAAAGGCAGCACCGTCCCAGGAGGGAGACACAGAGTGGAACCGCAGCCCTGGAGCCAACAGAATGACGTCCCGAGAGTTCTCTCTCCCCTTCCAGAAAAATGACTCACTGGCTCTGGCTAAAGCTTCTGCCTACGTTTGAGTGGCTGCGTCTCAGGTTGCCTTGATGCATCTGGCTGGTGACAGAGTCTGCTCTGAGCGGACTTCTCTCAGCCCTCAGCACTGACTGGCCAGGGGGCCTGACCACTTACGTGACAACCTGCAGGCCTCTGAACGGGCCCCACCTTCCTCGCTGGTGAAATGGCAGGGTGGGCTTGGGTCAGGGAGGCCCACTGTGCTCCACCAGCAGTCTTCCTCCCAGCAGTCTTCCTCCCAGAGGTAGGACATGATGGGGCGGGGGGGGGGCGGCAGCGAATGGGTTGTTTGGAGAAACATGTCCCCCACAAAAGGAGCCCTGTGGTGGAGTGGGTGACGTGTTGGGCTGCTAACAGCAAGGCCAGCAGTTCGGATCCACCATCCACTTGGAGGGATGAATAGGAGGCTCTCTTGTTCCCGTGAAGATCAACAGCCTTAGGAGCTCACTGGGGCAGTTCAACCCTAGCGTGTAAGGTCAGTGCCTTCAAAGTGGGTAGGCCCTCTGCTCCAGTAGGACCTCCCAGAGGGCTCAAGGTGCTGGTGTGGGAAGGTGGGCAGTGTAGGGGTGCTGGGGGACGGGTGAAAGCTGGGCCCGGACTCAGCCTGTCGGGCTCACGCTGTGGCCTTGCCCTCGCCAGCTGTGGCCTTCCGCACTCGGTTACAGAAACCGAGAGGAGCCTCTTGCTGTGGCTGAGTTGGCTGGGACTGGCGGGGACCCATGTGCAGAGGAGAACTGCTCTGGAGGGTGTTCAGCAGACAGCCGGGCACACCTTTGGGCTCGTAGCTGAGTGCTCTGCCCCACGCAGGGACGCTTCCTCAACTCTGAGACGAGTAACAAGAGCACCTCCCTCCTGGGGGAGCTGGGGGACTTCCGTGTGTCAGACTCGGTTAATCTTTCACCTCCTGTCAATCAGAGCTTTGTGGGGCTGTGATGGGAGCTCAGAGAGAGCAGCAAATGGTGCCCAGGGGTTATGACGGAGGAATAGGAGTTTGCTGGGAGCGTTGAGGGAGAAGGGAACCAAAGCAAAAAAAAAAAAAAAAAAAGGCAAAAACCCAAAAGCAAGGAAGAACAAGGGGGGCCCGGGAACCCGCCGGCCGAAGGAACGAAACAAAAAGGGGAAGAAGGGGGGGGGGTCGGAAGCAGGGATGAAGGGTGGGGAGCCGGCTCAGGAAAGCTCTATCAACGGTGCCAGATAGAAGCTGCGACCACTGCTGTTGAGCGGATTCAATGAGAGGCTTCCCAGACAGGAGCTGACGTCTTCCTCCCCAGAGTGGCTGGTGAGCCTGTGGTCATTGAAACTTCACATGACAGCATGGCCTCAGGCAAGGCTACCGTCAACAGCGGACCCCTGAGTGTGGCGGGGAAGCAGCCACGCCCAGAGGACCTGCTCCTCAGCCACTGCTGCTGGCTGGCCCCTCAACCTGCAGGGAACCCTGGCAAGGGTGGGCCGAATGGGCAAAGAACTGCTAGGTCCCTCTAGGCACCCATGGGCGTCCAGGGGAGAGGAGGAGTGTGCAGGGAGCAGCACAGAGTTTAGAATGAGAACATCCATGCACACACATAGCGCCTCAGATAGAATCCAAGTGACCAGGGTGGCAGGAAACTGCACAACGTCCTGGGCCTAAAGGAGGAAGAAAGGTGTAGGATGGGAGCAGAGGGATGATCTTTCCAGCCAGTGTCTTTCCTGAGAAGCAAAATAAGATGAACCGAGGTTCCCCCAAGCAAAGTCCCCCTCCTCTACTGGTAAGCCCGGAGGGGGCCGGCAGACCCTCTCGGCAGACCCTCTCGCATGCAGCGGTGCAGAGCTCTGGCCCGCTGTGAGCGCAGGAGAAAGTAGGGGCTGGGCTGTGTGCACCAGGAGGCGGTCCCCCACACACACTGGGGACGCCAGCTCACTCTGGCTGCCGCTCACTGTGCAGAGCGGGAGAAATGAAGATTCCACAGCAGGTCACCCGGAATCAAAAACAACACCCAGTGTTTATTATCCACCCGTCTTCCTTCTCACGCTGCAGTGACACTCGGTGCCCGGCCTGGCCCGGGACATGGGTGCATGCCCCCACCAGTCACGGACCTGAGCGCCACACCACTTTGGCCTTGGCAGAGCCACATGGTGATGAGGACGATGACGGCGGCGGCTTCAGGCGCCACACCACAAGCAGACTGGCCCTGGGCCACCGGCCTCTGCCACAGCTCCCGTGCCAGCAGGACAGGACAGATACTCCAGGGTGTCCGGGGCCCTCGGGGCACTGCTGTGGCCGCGCCGGCCCTTTCCGCAGCCCCGCTTCTCCCAAGAGCAGGCTGCCTGGCGGCCTGGCCAGCCCCTCCTCTGGTGGAGCCCGGATGCCCCTTCTCCCTCCAGCTGGTCCTTCATTCTTCCGTCCCGTCCCACCGTCTGCCCACCGTCTACTGCAGCTTATGCGGGAGGGCCTTCCAGGTGGGCGGGAGCTTCCTGTGGATCAGGGTGAGTCCGCAGAGGATGAGGAACACGCCGCCCCACCACAGGACCTCCTGGAACTCCCCGTACAGCACGTAGCCCAGGAACGCCTGCAGGACAGACGCGGAGTTGAGGCGTTGAGTCCCGGGCAAGTCCCCCCCGGCCATGTGTGAGGGGCTCTCCCTCCCTCCAGGAGCCTGGGCTGCGGACGGGCTACTCACCGAGCTGAGGATGTTTGAAAACGTCACGGTCACCGAGGCGATGGCCGAAGACATGGAGAAACTGAGGCCCCGGCTGAAGAACGTCCACATCAGAGAGTTGGTGAGCGCCATCCCCACGATGCCCAGCACGCACAGTCCCATGTGCACCTGCGGGAGGAGGGGTCACTGTAGCCACGCCCACTCTCCACACACCCAGGAATGGAGGAGGCTGGCAGCCCAGGCCACAGCTCAGGCCTGCGAAACCACCAGCTGCTCTGAGGGAGGCAGATGAGGCCTTTCTACTGTAAAGGTAGCAGTCTGGGAAACTCATGGGGCAGTTCTCATGGCCTATAGCGTCTTTTTTTCCTTCTTCCCTATAGCATCCATATAAGTCAGCATTGGCGGGTGAGTATTCGGTTTGCTCGCCAAGTGGCCTTGGGCAGGAGCAAAATGCTCACCTCTAAATCGTGTTTACTATATGCCCCAGGGGGAACACTGGTTACATGTCGGGCTTCGATCCACAAGGTCGGCCTTTCCAAATCACCAGCCTGCTCTGCAGGAGAAAGACGGGGCTCTCCACTCCTAAGAGGGTTCCAGTCTTGGAAACTCACATGGGGCAGGTCTACCCTGTCTTAGAGGGGTCGCTGTGGGTGGGCAGTGCGTTCTGAGTTGTGCCCCTGACTGATCTCCATCCACAGTGTGCACTTGAAGATTAGCCCCAGAGGGCCTCTTACTCAGCAGGAGGAAGCTGGGAGTCCAGCCAGGTTCCAGCCTACTCAGGCTGCCCCACTGGGGAGCAAGTCATATATCGCTCAGCAGGTCCCGCGGCAAGTAGCGTGCATTCTAACCTCCTCCATGCCTTCGCGTCACAGACAAACAGGAGGTGCCCATGAAGTCACTCGCCCGAATGCCACTGGTGGTGTGAGCCTCCCACGAGTCATACCCAGGTTGTAGGGCTCTATGCTCTCTGCAGCAGCACACACAACCCCCCCACCCCCACCCTGGGAGACCACCACTAAAGACCATCTGATTGGGGACCCCCGAGTGCTCCCTTTCCAACACTTGCAGACTCCTTTTTGTGTCTTGGTTTAAGGAGAGGGCCCTGAGACAGAGGGAGGGGCGTGCATTAGTTTGTATTTTCCTCCCTGGGGACAGCTACTTCCTCTACTTCCTCTGGAGACTGCCCAGACCTCAATAAGCTGACAGCATCTTGAGCAATTAGATGCCTTCTTGTCATTTACACAAAGGCGTGGTGTGAGGAAGGTGTCAACTATTTATTTATTTATTTAAAGGGGCCTACTTCATACCTGAACAGTCTAGAAAACCCCCTGCTCCAGAGAGCCCCTCTTCAGGCCTTACCCACGGACCCTCTATCAGGCCAACAACCAACAGGCCATGATCCCAACCATGGCCGCTCCCAATGGATTACCGCCAAGGAGGGTCGAACCCAAACTATGCTGGCCCTGTCCGCCCCACCTGGGGGCTAGCCCTGGGTTGCAGACACAGCCAGACCTCTAGCCAGCAGAGGCCGGCCTATGGTTCAGGCTGGGGGATAGAGTGAGGAATTCAGGCTGAGAGATAGAGTGAGGAGCGGGCGTCTTAGCAGTTCTGGGGCTTCAGGAGGCTCCAGAACGTCCCTCTCCATCTTCCCTGCTACTCAGGAGCGCAACACTTCGTTTTCCCACCAGCAGGTTAGACCAGTCAGAACACCTGTTATTTACGGCGCCGCGGTGGGCAATGGGCTTCTCACCTTAAGAGTGAACGTGGCGAGATTACAATGAGAAGCAGAGGGTGGATGTGGGTGGACGTCTTCCCCAAGAACGAACTAGCCCCATCGGAGGGAAAACTCTAGGCCTCTGGTCCAGAGAAAGCCCTCCGTCCCAGCCATCTGTCATCGCCTACACTGCACGCGACTCCGAGTCCAAGGATGCTCTCGCACCCCGGCTGACCGAAGC
>NW_022108124.1:18445415-18460535 GCF_000313985.2 Echinops telfairi | reverse complement strand
TGTGGTGCAGCGTTGGCCTCACCTGCAGAGCCCTAGCGCGGCCCCAGGCCCGCCGAGTCGGAATCCACATCCCCTCTGGGGACCAGCGTTCACACTCCCGTGGGAGACACCCCCTGCCCTCGAGCTGCGGCGGCTTTGAGAAGCGCAGGTACAAATAGCTGTGCGCCGGAGCTCTCCTGACAGAGGACGCATTTGGGTTCCTTCCAACAAGATAAGCCCTCGTGGGCATTTTGTATGTAGAGATGGGCAATGTGTATACTCATTGTAGAAAAGGATCAGGATTCTTCAAGGATGGAATTCCTCTCTTCCTGCCTCCCCCTATTCCCACTCTTCAGGAAAAGGGTCAAATACTTTTCCTTTTTCCTCACAGAGTACCAAAATTACGGGAGCAGGGAGGGAGGGGAAAAAATGAGGACCTGATGCCAGGGGATTAAGTGGAGAGCAAATGCTTTGAGAATGATGAGGGCAATGAATGTACAAATGTGCTTTACACAATTGACGTATGTATGATTGTGATAAGAGTTGTATGAGCCCCTAATAAAACGATTTTTTAAAAAGTACCAAAACTCACTGCCATTGCGTCAATGCCGACTCATAGGGACCCTTTAAGACAGAAGAAAACTTGGGCTTGTGGGTCTCTGAGACTGTAACAGGAATCAAAAGCCTCATCTTTCTCCCTTGGAGCCACTGGTGGTTTTGAACTGCTGACCTTGTGGTTGGCAGCCCAATTCATAACCAGTATACCACAGGGGCTCCCATCATAGATGGTGTACATGCAAAATACATATACCTGTATATTTCACATGTAAGACTTTTTAAAAACAAAAATTACTTCATGTTGCTTGGTACATACACACAAACTACACCCATGGCCATCAAGTTGATTCCGACTAATCAGAATCCCATACAGGTTTTCAACTGCAAACTTGCAGTTGGAGCCCCATGCCAACCCCCCACCTCCACCTTACACCCCCAACCACCAGAGATACTTACTGTTCTCTAGCATCCTTCTGTTACTGTGCGTGACACCCTGCTTTCCTAGAGTGGTTTTGTGGCTCAAATAAAAAGTTGGGTAATCCAACTTCTGTGTGGTACTGACAGTCCGAATTTGCAGGAGGAAATTGAGATTTAGAGAGGCTTCAGTGCACCATGCTATAACACAAGGTTGTCCCTCTGAAAGCTGTTAATGTTACTTTGAACCTTCAGTAAGGAAAAATGGTATGGCACCTGATCAAAGATGTAAAGGGAATAGAGACGGGAGTGTCTCAGAGCCACATCCTCTATAAAGCAGTCGGTGCCAATTTCCTATTTTCACACCAGCCCTCTCATGGTTCAGAGCTGGCTGGTTGTCTATGTGCTGGGTTACAAACTGGCAGGGACCACACACATCTTTCCTCCACGCCCAATCCCTAACACAGGGCCCAGTTCTGGCAATGATAGCTTACTTGACACCGTGAATGCCTGATCGCTCTGCCTCCTGTGTGCACACAAATCAGCTGGGATCGTGTTACATGGACCTGATTGAGGAGGTCTCCAGAGGGACTAAGACTCGGCATTTCTAACAGGCTCCTGGATAGCAATGCCCTTGGCTGGAGACCACACCTCGTAGCAAGGCTCTAAGTGACTTGTGCTCAGCCCCCTACATCTGTGTGCCTCCCTAACAGGGCTGGCAGGACAGACAGAAGTCACATGTCTCTCCTCTCTTTGTTCCTTCCATAGTGGCCAATACTGTGACCAATTCACATATTCACTCCAAAGGCCTGCTTAGATGGACTACTGTGTGATTAAGAGATAAAAAAACAAACAAACAAAACTTTCTAGCAGTAACAGATACAGCTTAGTGACCTGAACTGGGACAGCATGGAGGGCCAGAAATATTTTATCTTTAAAATTAAATTTTATTTTAAAAATTTACTGTTTTTAAGCACATACACGTGTGTTGGACATCCACACGTGCAAAGCTAAGTAAAAAAAGTATTGTTACTAGGGTTGTTCCGAACAAAACGAGTCCAAATGTGTGTCTGTGACCAGTAGATAGAACGCTGCAGACAAGCTCTCTCCGTCAGTGGTAAGCTTGACCCCATGTAGACAGTTCCTAAGAGAGCATCAGTGATACAGATGAAACCTTTGCCACCACTCCCGTTCCCGGCAGGAGTTGCTCAGATGACATTTCACACCCGAGACAGCATCCGCACTCAAGCTCCCCACCCCACCCAGCCCCAGGGCAGGCGCACTTGCACACTGCTCTCACCTCACGCGAATTCTCGTTCCTTCCTTTGTTCCTAGTACTTGGGGACTTACGGTGTTTTTCTGAGTGCAACTAGGAAGCACTTTATGTTTTCTTCAACTTTGAGAATCAACTCTTTAGTAAGTTTACAGCTGTGTACCCAGGAACACAGTCCCGGCACGACCACCACTCCTCCGCTCTCTCCCTCTAGGAACTGAACTAGTTCTGAATTTCACAGAACTGACATCACCCAATGACGTGTCTGGCTCCTTCCACTTGGCATGCTTTTGGGAGGTCACCCATGTTGCAGTAGCGCATGTCTTTGGCCTTTTAAATTCCAGAGTAGTAGTCAAGACTGTAGAAAAATGCGCAACATCCTTTGTTATTAGGAAATATAGACACCAAGTAGTGTGGCTCTAATAGCCCCCTCACCCACCCCCACCCCCCGGAAATGCACAAGTGTCGGCGAAGTTGTGGAGAAATGGGAACACCTTGCTGGCAGGGAAGTGGCAGTGCATCCACATTGGAAGAGGCCCTGTCTCGGACAGTTAACATCTACTCACCATACCGCCAGCGCTCTACGCCTAGCTCTCCATCGCCACACCACCACTTACAGTTTCCTGCAGAATTACTCCCCGTGCCTCCAACCAGGAAACACTTCACCTGTCTGTCACCGTGAAGGGGTACCATACCCTCGAGCATTACTTGCATGAGCAGTGAATGAGGCTGGGATACAGGGAGGCTCTTCGAGGGCAGTGTCTGGCCTAGTAGGCAATCACCAAGTGCTGAGTAAGTGAGCTGAATGAATAATGTAAATCACTTTATCAAATTGTTTATTCTTTTTCGAAGATTTTATTATGTTTTCAAAAAAAAACATCATATTTACAGTCTTGGTAAATGGTCAAAGTAGAAATACAAAAATAAACGCTATGAACAGGTCGACTTTTTGCTCGAGGTGGTTAGAGGTGGTAACGCTGAGGAGGGTGGCAGTGCACAAGGAGAAACGTCTGCGCTGACGCAGCCCCACCACGAGAACCACGAGAACCACAAGCTCGCACCCTTAAGGGCACAGGCTTCCCAGCGCCTACGGCTGCTCTGCAGCCTTGACACAGGCTCGGCGCCCTCTCAGGCAGGCCCCGCAGGACGCACGTGAACCCGAGGGCCCACTGGAGGGCCAACTGCCACTCACCCACTCAGGTCCCCATTCAGATCCCCAAAGAGGCCTGGCTTCTATACAGAACACATGATGCCCTGCTGGACCGGGATCCTTACGATTCACTCCTCTTCTTTTCTTTTAAGAATATATTTTCCGCCC
Source organism: Echinops telfairi (assembly GCF_000313985.2). Lineage (NCBI taxonomy): Eukaryota > Metazoa > Chordata > Mammalia > Afrosoricida > Tenrecidae > Echinops > Echinops telfairi. Next base: position 18,456,993 of record NW_022108124.1, on the reverse strand, counting down.
GCAGCTTTTCTGTCTCCTAGCAGTCATGAAAAGGGAGAAAGAAAGAAAGATAAGGACTAATGCTTATAAGAAAGTATTCATAAATTTATATTTCAAATTAAGTGGGTAACGTTTTCAATTTGTAAACTACTTTCATTTGAAGAAAGAATTTGATGTTGGTGATAATTTGGCGGATTGAAGCACACTTGTGATGGACAGCATGAGAGAAAAGTTCTCTGAATTCAGGAAAGTTCCTTGATGTAAGAAGTCATTGATTCAGTGATGTAATTTCTATAGACAGCTAATTAAGCAAGGTTTTTAAACTCCCCTGAGGGCACTCGGGGTCATGTGCCGAGGCTACCTCCACAAGCCGGACGTTCTCCTTCTTCAGCCGCACGACGTACTGAATCTTCTGATGGAGGTTTTGGTGACCCACCAGCTTCCCGTTCTCCTCCGCGAGGCACTCCATCTGCTTCTTGAGCATCTCCATCTCCTGCACAGAAAGCAACCCAGGAAGGGAGACTGAGGAACAGCCTTCATCCTTCTCTCACTACCACGTTCCAGGAGTACGGAGGGAAGACACCCGGATCCGTGCTCGTGATCCATGTGCCCTGGGGGCGTAGAGTGGATGGCAGCAGTCCACACCCACGCTGCTCCCTGGGAGAACTGCGGAGACTCTCCTCACATCAGGCGCTACAGCGTGGGCCACAGCCTAGAAGACTCCCAGGTGCACTTCCACCCTATCCTAGCGGGGCGCTATGTGTTGGCAGTAGACTTGACGTGGCACGTTGGTTGCATTTGTTTTTAATGCCAGGAAAAAACCACCACAAGCACACCTGGAAGGTTCTCTCTCGTTCTTCATACATCTCTTCCAGCTTCGATCTCAGCTGTTCCTTTTCCTGGAATGCTTTTGACTCCAAAGTGCGGGTGCGCTCCACCTCCTCAGCCATTCTACGGCAGCCCCTCTCTTTGTCCTGGAGGGCGCTCTGGACTTCTTCCAGGCTACAGAGGAAGACAAGCATCACTCGTCTACCAAAGAGGCCCAATGAGAGAAATACACATTTTACCTCCCAAGCCTACATTTTGATTAGACAAGGTCCCTAATACTGAGTGCTTCCGTTTTGAGCACTGCTCTACGTCAGACGCACGTGTGTTTCCACGGAGTTATTTTATCCTGTTTCCACAAACTGGCTGTTCTGCTACCATTCATCTACTTTCCCTGCCCCTTCCACGCTCAGCTTCGTTCTGGAGCAATAGTTGGCAGTTAGGTCCCATAGATGTGCATTTTTATAGGAGTACAGTAGTTTTATCTAAGACTCATTTCGTAAAAGGAGTTTTGAACCACTTAACAATAATAATAAAATTAAACCATTAAAAAAAACAATAAAAATTTAATTAGAAGTTATTTTAAATGCAGCCTAGGAGGATCAAAGACAACTGAAATAATATTACAGTCCACAGGAGAATACAACAAGACTGGTGGTTCCGGGGGAACATGGGAGAAGAGAGGGCCGGGAGGGAGTGTGAGGAGCCAACAAACTCAGGGACAAGGGAACAAGAGATCCTAAAATATATGGTGAAGAAGGCATAGAATGCCTGGTAGGGTTTGATCAAATGCAGGGTGCCCAAGAGGAATGACTGATTGTCGAGTGGAGGGCAAGCATGATAGTGGGACAGGAAGAAGGTGGAAGGAAATGCAGGAAAGAACTAGGAGGAAAAAGCTACTTATAGAGGTATAGCTATAGGCATGCATATATGTAACCATGTTAATTTACAATGAAAGAGACAGGTCAGTGTACATATATATTTATACATTAGGTATTAAGATAGCTTTGGGCCTCTACTTAAGGCTTCCCTTAGAGCACAAGAACACTTTGTTCTAACAATCCGGCATTCTGTGATGCTCACTTTGCCAACATCATTTCCAAACATTTTCCCGAGAAGATTGAAGACAAAATGGGTGCATAAGCAAATGTGGTGAAGAAAGCTGATGGTGCCCAGCTATCAAAAGAGATAGTGTCTGGGATATTAAAGGCTTGAAGTTAAACAATTCGCCATCTAGCAGGGAAGCAACAAAGTCCACATGGAAGAAGCATACCAGCCTGTGTGATCATGAGGTATCAACGGAATCAGGTCATCAGACAATCCAAAACAAACAATGATATTGATGCAAATTGGAGGGGTCAGAGTGGAGACCCAAAGCCCATCTGTAGACAAGTGGACATCCCTTTACAGAATGGCCACAAGGAAGGGACGATTCAACCAGGGTGCAGTATAGCACTGACAAAACACACATTTCTCTAGTTCCTAATGCTTCCTCTCCCCACTATCATGACCCAGTTCTACTGTACAAATCAGGCTAAACCAAAGCATGTACATTGGTACAGATAAGAACTCCCAACAACACAGGGGATTCAGGTCAGATAAACCCCTTAGAAACAGTAGTGGGGGTAGTGATACCATGAGGGGAGGGAGAGTGGGAGGGAAAGGGGTAACACCATGAGTACTATAAATGTGGGTAAAAGGAGATAACGGATGATGTAAGATATGAAATAACAATAATATATAATTGATGAAAGGATTCATGAGGATGGGAATGTGGGGGAGGGAGGGGAAAAAAGGAGAAGCTGATACCAAGGACTCAAGTAGAAAGAAAATGTTTTGGAAATGATGTTGGCAACACATGTACAAGTGTGCTTAATACAACTGAATTATACAGTTTCAGTCTGCATGGTTTGTTTGGTGCCCCAATTTTTAATAATTTCTATTTTCAAAACTGTCCTCATCAGTCATCTCGGGGGACCCCAAAGTCTGTTGGCACAAAGTTCACAAAGGTCCTGCTCTGAATCCTACTTGGGCAAATAGGTGAAACCTCACAAGGTTGGGGGCAGCGTCTCAGGTGCAGTCGCCGTGTCAGTGCGGAGACAAGAAGAGTGATGAAAATGAAACGAACGATGGACGGACAGAAATACTGAGTCCATAACCCCGGACCTGACAGTGGGGTCCAGCCACCACTAGCAACCGCTCTGAACAGGAGCAGCATCACACAAGGGACAGCTCCGGTTAGTGACCCTTAGTCACCCTGCAGGGCTGCACCTGGACTCAGCCATTGCAGATGGAAAGGGCGGCAGTCACTCAGGGACAACTTTCGGAGCACTGGGATAAGAGGAATGGGCATAGGAAACGCAGACGATGGGGGGCTGATGGTTCCCAAAGGGACTGCCATGTTGGAGTTGAAACCCAACGTGAATGCTGCTTGTATGAAGGATGGTTTGCTCCGTAAACTTTCACCCAATTCACAACACACTGGTGCTCAGAGTGGGGCACCGGTCTTTTCCAATGTGTGCTACTTAGAATTTGTTGTGGCTCAGCCCCAGCCCTGGTCACGAGGCAGAAGTTTGTCTCTGTTGTCGTCACTTAAGCTCACAATGGAGAAGCGTCAGCTCTGACTGACGCCACATTCAACAATGTCTAAGAGGGTACGTCACAACAAGAGGCACATCTTAGGAGAGTCAACCCAGAGCCCACCCACTCTCATTCCGTTTCCTTTGGTCACCTTACTAGCAAATACTGACCAGGTGACATATCGGAATCGACAGCACACGAAAACCCAGGCAGCCACACCGCTCGGTCACCCGCCGATTCTTTGGAGAAGCTCAGTGTTTCTGGACCCTGTTTTATTTTATTTCTTTGAAGTATTTTTGCACTAAGGGCGCCTCATTTGAGGAAATCCCTTAGCAAGTAGCGTTCAGTAAAATAATTTTATAAGCATCTGTCATGTCCTCATGTTGCTGCAAATAGGGAGAAGTTGTTGACTTTGTAGATAGACTCGTACGCCTTCCCCTTTGAGAAGAGATCAAGATTCTGAATTACAAAATAATGTACTTACCGTGTTTTCATTTTCTGAATTTCTTCAACGAGTTTACTCTGTAAGACAAAAAGAAAAAACCGTAGCTTACGTTCAAGTTCTTAAACAACGTGTCTGTAAAAAAGAAAGAAAGCTGCAAAGTAGCCCTCCGCTCTCCCATGTGACGATCAAATCAACTGAGGCAACATCCTTTCCCGTCATTCCAGCTGCTGGCTCACATTGGGTGGCTCTGACAAGGGCTTATCCGCTGCGCCGCCTACGGCCTCACACAGACATGCCCAACCTGCTTCACAATAAAGACGGTCTCCTGTGCGCGCTGAGCTCACCAGCCAGGCATGGGGACAAACTCACTCATAGTTCTCAGCAATGTCGTCGACATGTTGGTGGGAAACACACTTACGCCAACAGTGTAAATATGGAAAATATAAGCATTTCAATTGTAAAATTGTTTCTACAGGACAACAAACACTAGCCACAAGAAGCTATAAGAGCATTTTTTTAGACAAGGACAAACAATCATTGAGCTAAAAAGACTCACACAGACCTCATCAAGCCTTTCTCGGACGACTTCGTCTTGTTCGCCCTTCCGTGGCTGGCTGGCTGGCTGGTCCGGCTCACTGCAGGGAAGACAAGGGAAGGAAAGGAAGGGAGAGGTAACAACCCCGTCACGCGTGTGGAAGTATCCAGTTCACATTGCTGACCCGCAGCATCACCGGGTGGTACCAAGAACACATGAGTCTCTGGTGACCAGTCAAGGTAGCACAGTTGACAGATGGGACCTCCACATGGAGAAGAGACAGCCCCTTGCCCAGAACAAGCCAAGCTGCCTCGGGAGAAGTACAGCCAGCATGCTCCCGGGATTCTGTCTCAGGGACTTCGCACCTGCTGTCAGGAGAGAGCAGCCGGGAAAGGACATCCTGCGTGGTCAGATAGAGGGACAGCGACAAAGGGAAGCCCCTCCACCAGAGAGATGCACACAGCGGCTGCAAGGATGCGCTGCTGCATGACAGCTGTAAGGATGGCCCGCAGACGGCAGTGCTTCACTGCTGTACGGTCACCATGGAGTCAGGGCTCACGAGTGGCCCCAGGGCAAAGGAAGATGCAGAGCTGAGAAGTCTAACTGCGGCTTGGTTGGAAATACACTAAAGTGCGTGAGGAAGGGGTCTGAGCGCCCGCACCAGCTGGGAGTCTGACATGACTGTGAGCAGCTGGGGACGGGTGTCTGGGAGGCCCACAACTCTCCCTTTGCCGGGGTCCAGGGTGGACTGGCAAGTCCCCGAAGACCACTCCAGCTTCTCATGAGTGCTGACAGCAGGGAAAGATTCCCTGAGCACCAGATGTAAATCTCCCTTATGGAAAAAGGATGCTACATTACGGATGGTACATCAGTCTCTTGTGAATTTAATTCACGTGTCTTTTTCTGAGCCTAGCCACCAAGATAATACGTTGAATTTCTGGATTGTGGGCAGCCCCTTCACCAAGGAGAACACCCCCATGGAGAATCTGCCGGAAGTGTGCCGCAGGCCTCTCTGGGCATCTCTCTGCCTAATACAGAAGACTGAGTCATGAAGGAAAACAACCTGTCATCAGTTTCTTGCCCTAGGGAACCTGGCAGACCCAGCCCAGCAAAGCAAACACACCAACTCATCAGGAGCCCCGGGCCCTGTGCTTGACCTAGGGGCTGGCACACTTTTCTGTCAAGGAGCACACAGTAAGGGCACGGCTGCGTTTCAACAAATCTCTCCTGAAATAGACTATGGGCCAGACTTGGTCCCAGTAGGCTGTCGCCTGCCAAGCCTTACTCTACTCCTTCAAGGTTCTTCCGTGGATCCTCATATATAAGGGACACGGGACCATGGAATAGTCTCCACTCATGGTTTTACAAGTGACCTGGACACACTCTTATGCTCCTTGCCTATACTAACCCTTATAAGAGAGTCTACCAAATACCTCCCTGTGGTCAGACACAGAGGGAGCATGAGGATCCCAACCAGGTGAGCAGTGTGTGGGCAACTGGTACCGGAAGCATCTAGGAGGGAGAGGGCCTTGTTTTAATAAATGCAGATTTCCTCACCACAGTGAATGATGGGGGGGGTGCGGAGTGGAGACCCAAAGCCCATTTGGAGGCCACTGGAGATCCCCTTGCAGAGGGGTCTCGGGGAGGAAACGAGCCAGTCAGGGTGCGATGTAGCAATGATGAGAAATACAACTTTCCTCTAGTTCCTAAATACTTCCTCCTCGCCCCCACTATCATGATCCGAATTCTACCTTGCAAGTCTGGCTAGACCAGAGGATGTACACTGGTGCAGATAGGAACTGGAAACACAGGGAACCCAGGGCAGATGATCCCTTCAGGAACAATGGTGTGAGTGGCAATACTGGGAGGGTAGAGGGAGACTGGGTAGGAAAGCGGGAACCGATTACAAGGATCTACATGTGACCTCCCTGGGGGACGGACAACAGAAAAGTGGGTGAAGGGTGACGTCGGACAGGGCAAGATATGACAAAATAATAATTTATAAATTATCAAGGGCTTACGAGGGAGGGGGGAGCGGGGAGGGAGGGGAAAAATGAGGACCTAATGCCAGGGGCTTAAATGGAGAGGAAATGTTTTGAGAATGATGAGGGCAATGAATGTACAAATGTGCTTTACACAATCGATGTATGTATGGATTGTGTTACGAGTTGTATGAGCCCCCAATAAAACGATTTTTTTAAATGCAGATTTCTACACGTCTCCTCAGCCCTACTCTTAGAGCCCCGCTGCTCCTCAGCAGCGCCGCCATCAGCGGCCCCAGGTATGTTCCCCGAGGTCTGGAGTGGCGCTGCGTGAGCAGGAGGGCGTCTGCCAGACTCTGCCAACAGCAGTCGAGTCTCCTCATCAGAGAATCCGACCTACTCCAGAGACCTCGGCATTCAAGTCCGTCTCCTGCGGATTTGCAGGCGGTCTTTGCCGTCAGTCCCTCCGTCAGTTCACCATCGGCAGCCTCATTCACGGTCCCCCGCTGTACTTAATAACCACTATCTGCTTCCGTGACTAAGTGCCTTTCCTCTGCGGGGCACCGCCATTGATGCATTTCCACCTCACTGATAATTTCTCAAACTCCTGGCCAGGCAGTTCTGATGATCCACATTATTTAGAAACTGAGGCACCAAGAGGTTACAACATGTGGCCAGTGTCACATGACTTCGATGTCAGAGAAAGGCTGTGGCTTAGATGCCATAGATAAGATCTAGAAGTCACAACAGGACATAAGCCTGGTGTCATCCACTAAACACGGCCAGAGCAGAAGCCAGAGCACAGACCCCCAGACAGATCCCCTTGGGTCTGTAAACAGAGGTTCCTCTGGCCCACCCAGGGGCTTTCCCTGGGTCACGTGCCCAGCAAAGCCAACGGCAGGAAATCCTTCCCTTCTCTGCAGCTTCCTCAACCTTGTCTTGCCGACTTGCTCTCTTCCCAATAGAAGTGGGACTGGTGCAAGAATCGCACGTTTTCCGTTCATTTCAGCAGCTCTACACCATGCAAAGGCTGGCAAAGCAGGTGAGAGCACACATGCCAAGTCTCCCTCGGAGGGTGCAGCCGAACCCCCATGCCAGCTGATTCACAGCACAGGCCAGAGCGCCTCCGAGAAGAGCGGGGACACCGAGCCTCTCTCACCTGCCCTCCGCCTGGCGCTGCATGTCATCCAGCTGACCCTGAAGGCACCAGTTTTGCTCTCTCAGCTGCTGGGCTTCCAGGCGGACGTTTTCCATCTCACGCAATTGCTCCTGACAACACAGCAGATGTCCTTTCAGAAACGTCACTGTCACAGTGACAGCACTGCTCCGCAGGCCCTGGCTTGAGCTACGCCTTTGTCAGCCCCTTGAGCCCCTTTACAGCACTGCGGGGAAGAAGTGGACCGTGAGACTCTCAGTGGCCTGGAAGTGGCTTGCTGTCGTCACAGCAGTGCCTTAAACACGCCTCCTTGTCACCTATTTCGTTCAAAGTCCTTTATGAGGAAGATGGCCAAGTCTTTGATTTGATTTATTTAGTAGGATTTTTTTAAAAAACTGAGGTTAACTGGATCCTAATTTTAAAATCCTAAGTACAATCATACTGAAGAGAGAAAACAGGTAACTGCCACACGCATCCTGATTTCTTCTTAAGAAGATCTGTGGGACAGCCCCATCCCTCAGACAGCATGTTGGGAATGGCCCCAGATGAAAGGCCAGGAGGGCTGTCTGCCAGGAGAGAGGAAGCCTAACAGGAATGCTGTCTTTCAGATGCTTTGCACACCCTGCTAAAGAGAGAAAATTTCAGTCCTAAGCAAAGAAACCAGCCCACTGCATGACCTCCCTTTGTGGTACATTCCATCCCCCATCCCTCTAGGCACACCACCTCCCATTCCCCCCCCAGAGCCCCCCATCCCACCACCAAACCCCTAAGGAGCTGGGAGAACACCCGGGCGAATATGGAGAACGGAAGGAGAAATGGAAAATGAGAGCATCTTTGACTCTCCTCCACCGAGTGCCTCTCTCTCTAGTGGATACAGACCCTCTGCAAAGCCATATGAAAAGCCAACAGTAGAGCAGAGGGCCAGGGGTATGCAAGCTCAAAAGAAAAGCTGACCCTTGTTCGTAATCAGGAAAACACACCTCCATGCTTTCCCTACGGAACTGGTGAAGGCCCCTAAGCTGGGCTGCCCTGACGAAAGGGTTCAGGCAGTGGGCTCAGTGACTGCTAACAGTGAGCACCGGAACAACCTGTCTGCTCAGAAACCACCGGATGACATGTGAGCACAGTGAGGAGAGCATCTTCCAGACTCGGCTGCAGGCACACTGACAAACTCTGAGAGGTGAGAAATGACCACACAGGGAGGCCTCAGGGATACTGGCATGGGAGGGTAGGAGGTTGGAAGACTTTTCTGTTTACCCTTCAGTTCTGGGTCTTCTGAATTTTGGATCCTCAGGAACCATGAGGCTATAGCTTGTTCCCCAAGCTCTCATGAGGCTACAGCTTATTCACCAAGCTCTCGGAGACTCGCTGTAAAACCGGGGCAGTTGCCCAGTTACCTTCATCCGGAGGATGGCGGCGCTCTTGGCTTCCCTGTCCTCGTTCAACTGGGCCACCAGGTGCTGCAGAGAGATCTGAGAGGCTCGTCCATCTTCGATCTCTTGTTCTTGGGTCTCCAGGAGTTTCGCCAAATGTGTTTGGAAGTGAGGTGGTGTTTTAGGGCTCTAGAATAAAATCAAATCTCACCGAAACACCCGAAGGGTGATTTTCCACAGATTCCCTCAGGTGTACGTGCCAGGCACACAGAATGCCTGCAGTTAGTTTAACGTGTTAGTTTAACTCTTGTCCAAGGAAACAAACAAAAGAGCTAGGAAGAAAGAGCATGTTAATGAAAATCTTTTTCTTTAAAAAAAGAAAGAAAGGAAAAGGAGCCTTGGTGATTTCCAGAGCAACACGGCCCTCATTCACAGCACGGTTTATTTCCCCTGGAACGTGACTCTCTTTCGGAGAAGTACCTGCGGGCGGTCAGCAGCGGACTCCATCACGTGCCCCAGCTGCCTCATCTTTGAGTTGTACTCGTTCTTCCTCTGCTCCACTTCCGCTCTCTTTTCCTGGAGCTGAGAAGGGACAGACGGAGCCACCAGTCACAAACACAGCAGGGGCAGCACCCCGTCGGGGAGACAAGGCAGGCCTCCCATATGCTGTGGGCGGAAACAGGCTCCCGGTGTGATTGTTCCAAGGAATTGGTGAATCATCACTTCAAAAGCACTATGCTAGTAACATGAAACACAACCGTAGCATGTTTCAAAGGAAGACAATGAAAATCTGGGGCTATCTTTTGTGTCGATATACTTGGGTTGCTATTTTAACCCAAATATCTCCTTTCTATGCATAAATTTACACACAAACCCATAAATAAACAAAGCCATCAAAAATAAAAATAAAGCGAGAGCCTCACCAGCATGGCTAGAACTCGCTGCTTTGTGTCAAAGACACAGAGCAAGAAGAGGCAGCCAGGTGAGGCGAGCTCCCCATGTCCTCCAGGGGCTGCGCTTGCCATCACTCCAACCTCCGGACGACTGACAGCCACGCTTACGCACCTTTTGTCCAGAAGCAATGAGTCACCAAGACCCCAACAATGGTGCCTGCCTGCCCCTGTCGAGTCTAGCGGGGACGCTTTTCCGTGGCTCACCTTGTGCTGCAGCTCCTGGATGAGGGCCTCCTTCCTGGTGAGCTCCGCCTGGGCCGACTGCAGCAGTCCCGAGTGCTTCTTCGAGGCCTCCGTGAGCATGTTCAGCTGCTCAGTGGCATGAGCCAGGTCCTCACAGAGCATATCCCTCTGTTGGGGGGCAACCCCACAAAGAAGAATTGATCAATGATGGCTCCCCAATGAGGACATGCAGATCAGTACTTTGTGCAAGTCTTCTCAGGGCAAGGACATTCCAAGAACATTTTTTGTTTGTGGACCAAGAGATTCTAAGGCAAATTAAGTGTTACTATTTAGGGCCACAGTCTAGATATATTGTAGTAAATTCATGTAAGGATTCTATTTCTAGTTTGTTTGTTTTTTTTCTATTTATTTCTATTTTCAGTTTTATTGTAGTCTGGCCCCCTCTCGCCCACCCACAGACCTACCCCCTCCTTGTTTCCTCTGGTGCCTCACCAATGGACGGGTTCTTCACACAGAGAGGTGACTGCTGTATAGACAGGCCCTCACACCCCGCTGTACACAGACAGGCCCTCACACCCCGCTGTACACACAGACAGGCCCTCACACCCTGCTGGGGAGGTGCTGGGCAGCTCACCCGACTGTGACACATTGTCACAGACCATCAAAGCTTCAGGGGAGAAGTTTGGGGAAAAGTGAGGGAATTGGAAGCCCTACCAATATGTCACCTGCTGCTACGTGATCAGTGGACTCATTCTGACACAACAGGGCAGAGAGCAGCCCGATAGGGTGTTCCAGGGCTGCAATCTTCCCAGAAGCAGGCCGCCACAGCTCCCCGAGGGAGGAACTGGTGCCTTCAAACTGCCAGTCTTTGGGGAGCAGCCCAGCACTTAGGCACTGTACCACCAGAGGGCTCTGAAGTGTGTCTCTTCCCCACTAATTGGAGAATGCAGTGTTCTTTGCTCTGCAAATGCATGTGTGTGTATATTGATATAACATGCCTCTATTACATACACACCACATGTAAAACATATAGCCCTTAGTAGCCGGTACGTTAGGTACCGCAGGACTGGTAGTTCAAATCTGTCAGCCACTCCACGAGAAAAGGGTGAGGGTCTCCCCGCGGAACTGCATGCAGGTCACTATCACTTAGAATTGGCTCATGACAGCGGGTTTAGGTTTTTAAAACATGGCACCATTCTTACATACTTTAAAAATCCAATACTTGATACTATCGCAAACCTTTTGTTATTCCTTTGTTTTCATTAGACCACAATTTGAACCCTTCACTGAGTATTTTGATTGATTTTAATTGTTCACTATCAACACTTCCACCCTGCTTGGCAGGTTCTGATCACTTTCTACATACCATCTCCTTTTCTCATCACACCTTACTGGCGAGCTAGCCATACCCCCACTTTACCAATGTGATACATGAGACAGAGATGCGGCACTTTCCCCAGGCCACACAGCCGGAATTCACACCCACAAACAGCCCAACTCCACAACCTCTGTAACCAACACTTGCCTGACTTCAGTTTTACTCTTCTTGCAACACACACACACACAC
>NW_022108124.1:18420891-18445315 GCF_000313985.2 Echinops telfairi | reverse complement strand
GCGAATGTTAACAGGAAATAATAGCTATATTAGATGTATCCAGCCTGGATCTCCATCCTCATGGGTTTTTAACATTCAAAACTGCTGTGTCGAACACTGATGTCATTCACTGTCCCCAGACCCATCTCAGTCACCCAGCAGGAACCTCAGTGCCTGTCCTGTCACAGCACACCCATAACCGCCAACCGCAGCGGTCGCTTGGCGAGACCTCTCCACACTTGCTCATCCCTTGTTCTCATGCACAGGTCTGGTTTGGCTCCCATCCCTTTCTGCCTGGACTTAGGAGTCTGCTGAGGTGGTGTTTCCTAAAAGATACACCTGATGCTCCTCAAGAGCCTCCACTACAGTCCGTGTGTCCTCACCTCTGCTCCTAGCTCGAGGCACACCACACACGTCCACTGCTGCCAAGCACGCTCCCAGCCAGGTGCTCTACTAATGCCATCTCCTCTGGGAGCCCGTGGCCAGTCCCCAGGCAGGACCATTCTCCTCCCTCCTTCACCTCTGGGGTCACTGATGGTGGAACACACCTCACTCATAAGCTAGCTCACAGGCTGGCCCTCGCTTTCCCACCCTGTGTGCCGAGCCAGGCACGTGTCAGAGCTCAGTATCAGGGGCTCAGTCTGCATTTGTTTCGAGGGCAACGTGGGAGAATGAGGAACCCGGCCGCTAAAGCGCAGGCAGGACGGCAGAGCCGGGGCTGCTGGACACTGTGCGGACAGAGGAAAACAGAACGGCGGGCTGTCTAAGGTGTGTCTAGGAGAATACCCAAGAAATTGGTAACATCGGGCAGCTGAGGGGTAGGGAGGGACTGTACATTGCTTCATATATTCTCAATTTTGAACCCTGTGGGACAGACCATGCCAGAAAGATAAATTCACATCCACAGCAAAAGCATCAAAAAACAAACACCTGCTCAAGCTAAGACACAAGAGGTGGGCAGGGGCAGTCCTCACGCCCAGGCCGATTGATGCTCCCTGCTGAGACCACACCCACAGAAATAAGCCAGTGACCCAAGCCACCATGGCGCTGGCACAAATCCATGGAAACAGACATAACAGGTTTAGTGCTATGTAATAATAATGGGTATAGCAAGGTTAGTGTTAGCTCATAATAGCCTAATTATCCCAAGAAAAAAGTAATCTAATTATTCCTTAAAATAATCCTGCCTATTCAGTACGAATAACCCCCCCCGACCACCCCCAGAACACGAGGGAAAATGACGCCGTGGGAGCCCACCTCTATGTCCTCCGAGAGTTTTCTCAGTCTGAGAGCTTCTTTCAGATCCAGAATCTCCCCCTCCTGGGCCTTAGTCAATGCCTTGCTCTCTTCTTTGTCAGCCAGAGCAGAGTTGTATTTGTGCTGCAGAAAAGAAAGCCTGCTTTCAGATGACCGTAACTTAAGAATGAGCCTGAGCATCACGGCGACCACCAGCTTCCACGTCCACACAGGGAGTGCAGTAAACCCTGGCTGAAGGCCTGAGTACACGTGTGTGTACAAGGGGCTAATTTCACAAGCATCAATCAGTGCAAAGCTGTCTATCAGGGGCACAGGCTTCCCGGTCAAGCAGAGGAGGGAGGAAAGGTGGCGGGACCTTCCCTGAGACGGCAGGGCAGGAGCGAGCACCAACATCCGATTTGGGGCATATGCTGGAGAAGCAAGCCATTGCTTCATGGAAGCACCTGCAGTCCATTAGTGGCAAAATAAACTCAGTTGGTAGAAAACGGTGGGTTCTAACAAAGCGTGGCTTCTGTTCTCCCTGAGGCCCCTAAGGAACGGTCACAGGCAACAACCAGTCACGTTTTAACCAGCAATTCCCTAAAGATGCTCAGAGGACAGATGGTGCAGCTTATGGCCCCGCCTCCCACCCCCCACCCCATGTCCTGCAGGCTGACACCTTCAGAGGCACCACAGCTCCTGCAAATGGAGAACTCTCTGGCACTGTAATTGGCTTGACTACAGAATCAAGAGGGTGGAGCTTTATTAACCTCTCACATCACGGAGTCTATGAAGTGTGTCTCGTGCTCTGATTTAAAATGGCCTCATGGGGCACAGAACTTACGTGAATGTCCTTCAGTTCTTGCTTCAGGGAGTCCACGGTCTCTGTTTTCTCAGCGAGTGATGCTCTCAGTTCCTGGATCTGACTCATGAGGCTGGCCACAACTTCCTAACGAGGACAGACACAAAAATCTTCATGCCAGTGACGCGAAGGACATAATTTTAAAATGGTAACTCATCCATCTTTCCAAATAGCAAGACAAATCAATTTTATATTAGCAAAATATCATGTATCACAGTACTCATATTATCAGTTTAAAATGCAATGGTGTCATATTCTTTAGTCTGTACATTTTCTTTTTTTTTCTTCCCATTTCTTTTTTTTTTTTTTTTACATTTTATTAGGGGCTCATACAACTGTTATCGCAATCCATACACACATCAATTGTGTAAAGCGCATTTGTACCTCGTTTCTCAAAACATTTTCTCTCCACTTAAAGCCCGACATCAGGTCCTCATTTCCCCTCCCTCCCCGCCCCCCAGTCTGTGCATTTTCTTTGACTTTATGAACTAGTCGGACTAAACACAGAAGCACCTCCATAAGGCCGCTGCCTGACTCCACCGTGTGGTCTCCTCCCACGTCGCCAAGGTGCAGTCTGACCACGGTTCTATCACTGGCTGTAGGGGAATCTTTGCATTTTCCTTCACGGACAGATTTCTGCTTTGCACAGCTTCCTGCCTTCACAGGTCTGTTGTACAAATCATTTCTACCATCCTAGTTAAAGCTGACAACAGGCACTGGAGAATTTATGTCAGGGACTCAGAGGACCATCCTTCTCCAACAGCCTGACTGGGCGAGCGAGGCCCAATGCACAGAGAAATGCTCGCCACCAGGCAGCCAGTCAGTCTCCAGGGAGGTGAGGGGCAGGCGCACACCACCTCTCCCCGCCAGTGGGCTGGACCTGCAAAAATGCGGGTGGGCATGCGTTCTGCCGTGCACACTCCCAACAACAAGGAAATTAAAACAAATGATTTTTAAAGCACAGTTTTCTAAGGAAGTCCACAAAAGGATGAACAGGCAAGGTGGACCTACCTTGTCGGAATCTCTAGACTTCTCCAGAGTGCTGACTACTTTTTCAGAAGCAAGTAAGCTCTCTTCCAGTTTCTGGACTTTTGCCCCCTGAGAAGAAGGTAGAACATTTTGACTAAGCAGCTATTCTTAGACACAAAATTAAAATAAAACCCACCTATGTGAAGCAAGGGTAGTGCTAGGCTCCAGTCTAGAGCCTCCCTGTGAGCCCTGCTCGACAGCGGCCTCGGGCCCCACGACCACCCTGGGCCCCACGACCACCCTGGGCCCCACGACCACTCTGGGCCCCACGAGGAAGCCTCTCTGCGAGGGTGCTGCTTGTACCCACTGGGGGTTAGAGAAACACCAGATGAAAACAAAGAACCCGACAAAATCCCATCTTTTTATCCCAATTCCCAGTGTCTCAGAGCTGGCCCTTTTATGATGACGACTATCTTAGAGCAGGCTGCTAGGCACCAGGAGTAAGGGACGGGCTTCCCACCCTCAGCTGAGAGGAACGAGACGCCTACCTGCTCCTCACACTTGGCCATCACTTTCTGCTTTTCCTGACGCACAGTCTCGAGAGCTTGTAATATTTCTCTGGAAGAGAAGAACTAGTTTTTACTTTGGAATTCCTTCGAAGGAAGCAGGCATGAAGTCTATTCAGACAGAAGAGATTCAAGGCAATGCAGCAGAACTTTCTTGGGCACGTGACTTGGTATCAGCTACTGTACTCCAGTAGAGGCCACAAATTTGAACCTCAAAAACTCTTAACAACTCTGGTGCAAACCCATTTTTGTGCCAGGGCAGTTGATTTTTCTTCAGATGGTTCCGTACTGCCCCCAGCGTATTATTACATATGCACCAGCCATCTCTTTACGCTGAATGCAACATGCACGTGTGCTAGAATGCTTGGGGACTGTTTTAGCTCTCAAAACTTGGGCACTTAGGACAACAGTTCCTGGTTTGTTGGAAGTCACTGAATGTTTGAACTAAAAACTAAGTTAAACACCTCTCTTCTCAACTAGATGTATACTCCATGCTCACTAATGCACACTAGAACGAAGAAGAGACAGTCTCGTTTAAGAACTCTACAAATATCTACTGAATAAGTAAACTCTGCCCACCAGAGTGACCTTGACCTTGATCAAGGGCAAAAGATTGACAGAGATTACCAAGAAATGAAAAACACACAGACAATGGCATTCATTTTAAAGAGTCAGGGGTGGGAGGTGGGGGGGACAAAAAACACAGATAAGTCAGTGCTCACATTCCTATCATAAAAGGAACAGTTTCAAAATTCAAATTCATTGCCATCAATTTATTTAATAGTGACCCTATAAGTTAGACCTCATATCTCTCTCTCTCTCTCTCTCTCTCACACACACACACACACACACACAATTTACTCCCCGAAGACTACATGTTCAGACACACCACCAATTGTTATTTGTTTTAAAAATGCTACAGCTAATTATTGAAATATTTGAAAAGATTAAGTTTCTCTACCTAACAATTTATACAAAAGTTTAGGTTGATTTGGTGATACTTTTAGAACAATGACTATTCACAGGGTATTAGCAATTTCAAGAACATGTTTATAGACAATATTCTAGTCAACAGGAAAAATAAATAGAACTCACTTAGAAATGTTTTCTTTATCTTCTTCAAATTGTAATAACAATTTGTTATTGCGTTCTTTCTCTGCTTCAAAAAGCTCCATCAGATTCTAAAAGACAACACTGTATGAGACTTTAAGGCATTCTTATTAGCCGTCTGTAGCTAATCAACAAACTCTCAGGGACGACATTAAGCGAAAGGGGCTATGGTCCAGTACAGGAAGGAAAGTGACCAGTTACCTTCTCTCTAGTCAACCAGCACTCACTTACTTAACTTACTTTCAGATCAGACTTCAGAGTTTCATTCTCTTTTCTGCTGTTTTGGAAGTTTTTGGTAAGCTGGTCCATTTCAAATTTCATTTCTTCTTGCAAATTGTCATAGGAATCTTGCAGGCAGGCTTTTCTCTCAAGCAGTTTTTCATTTTCCAGTCTTTATCAGGAAAAAAGTTGATGTACAGTAAATGTAAACATTAAGTGTACTTCTTCTAGCCAGATGATCTGCATTTTAATTTACCTACTCCTGGCAAGCCCTGATGAGCTAGGTCAGGGGTTCGCAACCAGCAGGCTTTCTACTGCCGCCAGCCACGAGTTACAGGACCCTGTCCTGCAGGCTCACAAAAGGAGTCAGAATCCTGGCCCATATGAAACATCAGCGCCCACTCTAGAGCACACAGGATGAAGCCAGACAGGTGAGGGCTGGCCCGCGACCACCTTCCCCCAATTCTCCACTCCGCTTCAGCCCTTCAGGAAGGGCTGACATGAGCAAGGAGGAACCAAAGAGGAGCCCACCGTTTCCATACTGGAGACTTAAGCTGCACAGCTGCAGGGTTTAACCACCCCTGCCCCCCGCCAACTTCTGGGGGTTCTGGGCACCTGGAACAGCTGCTGTTTGGGTGTAGCATGTCCAGCCCCTCCTTCTGAGAAGCGCACGCCCTTGCCTGCAGGCGTGACTAACCCCTCCCACCCCTCGCGAGTGATCTCTACAAAGGCAAGCAGGTGACTCCAGCAAGACCCACTGGATCTTCCCTGGATATTCGGACGCTGGGAGAGGATTTTGGAGGTTGCTACGCTGAGAATTGGGGGCTGCTTTCCTGCGACCTGTTCCCTAACACACAGCAGAGGGTCCCCAATAAAAAAACAAACTCATTGCCACAGTCAGCACTTACAGGTGTCTGAGACTAAATCGTTAGAGGATCAGAAAGCGCCATCTTTTCTCTGTGGGGTGGCTAAGAGGGCTCAACTGCTGACCTTGTGTGACGCTCTATGTCACCAGGGCTGGCAGAAGATAGAGCACCAACAGCGTAACGAAGGGGCTTCAACCAGTTCACGGGCACACCCTTTGTCTTTTCACACCAGTCCACCATGCGTCTTTTGAAGCCTTTTATATTCGAGACCCCATCTGGTCTGTCCAGGGAACCGAGATCTCCCCCAGGTCCCTCCAATGTTGAATGCCAAGAAATAACTTCTTTTGGTTGCGCTACTTTGAATTGGGTTCACAGCACCAAAACACAGGCCACCCGGCCCCTGGACACAACAGAACCACTACCTGACATTATCGAGCTGAAGCTGCACATGTATGTGTCTTTCCGAAAGCTGGTTGAGTTCTTTCTCCTGCCTCTCCTTGAGTGAGCTGTACTCCAGTTTCACCGAAGATAGCTCTTTGTCTGCAGACTGAAGGACCACGCGGAGGTCATGCACCTCGCTTTTCAAAACTGCAAAACAAAACGGCAAATCCTCAACAGGTTTCCTTGGAAGCATTTTAGAGAGCAAGCACATGCATGTGATAGGTGCTCCTCCCCTCAGAGTGAAACAGAGAGACCATTCTCCATCTGGCTGCTGACCACAGAGCAGCAGGCAGGAGCATGGGATTCTGCCTCCCCGGGTTTGTTTACACAGAGCAGCCAAGCTCCATCTCTGACTGCAGTGCACGTGACTCCCCCAACTTTCTCCTGTAGAACGTGGACTCCAACACTTGATAGGCGAGGGGCGTGGGGAGAGAGCATATTTTAAGTGACTTGATCTTACTTACTGGAAATGCACCATGATGTTCCAACATAGGTTAAACACACCTGGTTTTTTAAGGAAACTCAACTGGAAGTAAACATATGATCACTCAGATCATAAAGCACCCCTTTCTTCAAACTTACAGTCATTTTTAGTCTGTGTCTCTCGAAGCTGCTTCTCCAGGGCATTCAACTGTTCCAGGGAGTCCTGCTGCTGTTTGGTCCAATCAGTTCTTTCTGATAGGAAAAGCTTCGGGAAAGAAACGCACTTACTTAGAAAAGGTATAACCGTGTTAGGACATTGAGTGGTTTTGTTGTTTAAATCCAGTTTCAAGGTCTCTCCAAACCAAAACCCAAACTCACAGCCATCGAGGCAATGCTGACTCACAGCGACCCTATAGGACGGCAGAGAACTGCTCCTGCGAGTTTCTGAGACTGACCCTTTAAAAAAAAATCATTTTATTGGGGGCTCATACAACTCTTACCACAATCCATACATCTATCCATTGTGTCAAGCACATGTGCACATTTGTGGCCATCATCATTTTCAAAACATTTTCTTTCTACTTGAGCCCTTGGTATCAGCTTCTCATTTCTGTCCCCTCCCTCCCCCACATCCTTCCTCCTGACTCTTTTTGGAAGTAGAAAGCCTCCTTTCTCCTGAGGAGAAGCTGATGGTTTCAAACTGCCGACCTTGGAGATAACAGTCCAACGAGTAACCCTATGGTCACTAGGGCTCTCTAAGTTCTCTAGCTAGAAGAAACTGGTCATTTCCATGCACTGCCGTGAGGACGACCACTGTAAAAACCTGGACTGTCCACTTGGCTTACGGGGAAACCAACGAGCAAGGAATCTATCCAATTGTACTATTGGTGAAGTCACCCAGCGTTTGTCTAGGGCAGTGGTTCTCAACCTTTCTAATGCCTTGACCCTTTAATACAGTTCCTCATGTTGGGGTGACCCTGTCTGTAGGCTTATCTGCATATGGGCGGACCCGACAGATAGAGGAGCAGTGTCTCGATTCCTAAGACCATGGGAAAAATGGTCTTAGGTGACCCCTGTGAAAGGGTCATTCGACCCACAGATCTACAGGTGCTTGTCTTGGTATGAGCACAGGTGTGCCAAGTAAACATGAAGAGAAAGGTTTCGAGCAGCGAGCAGCGTGTTCCCCTGCAACACTCTCAGTGAGGACCCGGCTCCAAGGTTCCCGCGGGGCCGCACCTGCACCTGCACCCGCACGCTCACCTCTTGCATCTGTGCAGAATGATGTTCCAGTTTGTCGATTTGCTGCTGCAGCTTCACATTCTTATGCTCTGTTTCATCTAACGTGACTTGAAGGCAATTCATTAGCTCCTGCAGCAGAAAAACTTCAACAGTCAGGAATTCCTATCCTGGAAATTTTAAATATTCTGATCACTCGCTCACTGCCATCGAGTCATTGCTGATTCCCAGGGAGCCCCTTGGGGTTCCCGAGACTGCAACTGTTTACGGGAGTAGAAAGCCCAGTCTTTCTGTTGCGAGCTACCATGCAGATTGTTGCCTGTTATTAACCCAAACACTAGAAAAACGATGTAATTTAAGAGTTAGTGTGTTTTTTCATAGCAGCAAGCACCAGCAGCCCCATCCCATGCAGTAGAAATTCCGGTTAGCTTAACAGAGGATGGTCTCTCAGCTAAGGATCGGTAAAGAGTACCCTTCAGATAGGGAGTCCAGCATGAAGCTCCCCCCACTTGACTGGGCAGCAGAGCAGTTATGTGAGGGATGGTGGCCCAGTAAACATTCAACTCCTGATAGATGCAAACCTTGGAAAGATCTATGTATAGATTATTGTGTCTTTGATCTGTGCAAAACCTGTGTCTGCCACTTTGTTTGGGTTTGGTATGTAATTTGCTTGATGTTCACTGAGCTTTTGAAGCCATTGTGAGACAGGGAACCCCACTGTTTCCTTCTGTCCTGTGCTCTCAGAATAAACTTAGTTTCTCAAATCCACTTTGTCTCTGTCTTTGGCTGAGACAGTGACAAGCTATCTCGGAATCTTGTTCCAGCAACAATTCCACCATTTCTGACATTGAAAAAATAAAGAAAACAAAACACCTCACAGGCACAGAGGTCTCTTCGGGGCCTGAAACCATTTTACAAGGCTGCACTGCTGAGGTCTCATGCTCTAGGATCACACGTGTGGTCCATCAAAGGGAGCAATGTGAAACACAAAGCGATGATTAAGATCTTGGATTAAATCACAGCATAACCCGGAGCCTTCTAAGCAGCTTTCTCAGAATTGCCAGGAAGGCCTCCGTGCACTTGAAGGGCTGCTTTCTGAGATGGACGGGCAGGAGGGGAACCGTCCCACAACAGTGGGCAGTGGAGAAGTTGAATCATAAAAAAGAAGACCCAATCACCAGAATTCTGAGATGATCAAATTTCAGATGCTCTTTCACATACCCTGAAAGGAGTCTATCAATCTGATGCGTGGTAAGACTATTTGAACAATTCTATGCGTTGGTGGCAGATACAGCTCGTAGGGAATGGTCCTTCTACACGTGAGGACACCAGAGCCCCAGGGAGCTGCGTTATTGGCTAAGAAAGAACGCGAGAGGACTGACCTGAAGAATACACCAATTTGAAATGAAATAGATTTAAATACTATCGATTCAAGTTAAAATGATGAGGTCATGGAAATGTGTGTAAATAAACATCCACCCACATTCCTTTCTCCTGAAACTTGGCACCATTACCTGCACCACCCGGAGCTCCTCAGAAATGGCCTCAAGCGCTTGCTCACTCATGGCAGGTGGAATTGGCTCATTAAAGATATCATTCTCTAATTTATTGGCATTTCCAGTCGGTGTTTCTGGGCTCAATCTTGGAATAGGTCGAGATTGAATTTGATAAGCTTTGGTTGGTGTAGTTATAATCTACAGCAAAAAAAAAAAAGGTTATGGAAAACAGTATACAACATTAAAAAGAAGTGAAATGCAGGATATTTACCACTTTCATCAAAAGAAGCAATAAAACTGAAATCCTAGTCATCACAAAGGAAATGAGAAGCCACATAAAAATGTCCACACGGAGACAAACTCATCAGTTCAACGCAGTTTCAAGAAGACGTCCAAGGACGCTTGAAAATGAAGCTTGAGAAGCGGATTTCAAACCCCGCCCAAAGGCTCCATATGCAAGACAATCCGAGAGCACGCCGAGACCTCCTAGGTCAACAGACCCATAAGCCTCTAGTGGTGGTGACCCCCCCAACCATGAAATCATTTTCGTTGCTACTTCATCACTGTCATTTTGCTACTGTTTTGACTCAGGCGACCCTGTGAATGGAGCGTTCGACCCTCAGGGTGAGAACAGCTGCTCAGGTCACTAAGGAAACACAGTATTAGCACACCAGAGTCAGAGCACTGGAACAAAATGCAAAGTCCAGAAACATCCATTTATATGTAGAAATTCAAGTTGGGGGGGGGGGGGCGTGTCAGGAATAGACTATTTTTAAAGATTTCTACGTCATGCCACTCAAAATAAATTAGCAGTTGCATTAATGCGAACAATGTAAAATGTTATTTAAGTAGTAAAAGAATATAGACTATACTGCAGATCGTGCGATGATCTAAACCTTTATAAAGCATGGAAGAAGTAACAAAAATAAACCTGTCAACATAAAACTTTCCAAATGTCTGTATAGCAGACGTTTTCAAGGGTGAGAGACAGGCAGCAGGGCAGGAGAACAGAGCACACCAACATGTCCCATGCTCCATAGAGGTCAATACATGAAAGCTCCAGGAGCCTAAAGAACAAGGCACAACGACTAGCACAGTGGACTCTGTCTTTTCCCTGGAGAAAGATACGCAAATGGACAGCAGATTCAAGACGGTCACCCTACTAGAAATGCGAGGTAAACCCTAAATAAAATGGTCCAGCTACCGTGGAAAACAGGCAGTTTCCTCAAAAGCACAGGGAAACAAAGGTCTATGCACCAATTGCACCTCTAGGCTTACATTTCAGAGAGCTGAAAGCAGGGACCCAAGCACGTGCCTTGTCACCCACATTCACAGCAGCATTCATCACAATGCCCTAAAGGCAGGTGCAATCCAAGTGCTCATCCACAGACAAGTGGGAAAACATAGTGTGCCCCCTTACATGACGGAAAGGCCTTCAAGCACGAGGGAAACTATAGCCCTGACGCACACTACGACACAGACGAGCCTTCAAACAGACCCAAAGCAACCAACGGGACACCCAGGACAAAGGTGGCGGTCCTGCTCTCTGACGTCCAGAGGAAGGAAATGCAGAGGGGCAGCCAAGTCACATACCAACTACAAGCGGAGAGGAGAGGGAATGGGAGCTACTGCTTAGGGAGCACAGATCAGAATTTTGGTGATAAAAATTTGCAGTGAGCTGGTGGTTAACTGTTACACACTGTGACTGCACAGGAATCAATGGCTCTGCTTCGTACAGTGCAAACCTGGTCAAAACGGCATGATGCCCGCTCTTCGGGGAGATGTTCAGAAATGAGCCCCTCTACTGAGAAGGTATGTGGGGCAGTCACTCAGAGGGAACACTGCAGCAGATGGACCGAGATGTCCTTCAGAGCATCCACCCTGAGAAATGCTTGACCTGGATACCCTCTAAATAGGCTACACGTCAGCCAGACCACCTATGACCGAGTTCAAAACCATGTAGCGGCTCGATGCATCTTCTCAGTCAGTGCACACTCACTGTGCAAAAAGCTCCGCAAAGCCCTCGGGATGAGAGCCAACTAACTCGGGCACGGACGCTCAAAAGAAACAAGCCTTAATTCGCCTGAACACAAAATGCACATCTATTCAACTAGAAGAACCTTTGATGGAGTAATTATGCAAGGAAAACTAACAACAGCAGTGAAGACCTGCACGACGGCCACCTCTGGCAAACCCTCTCGTTCCCACCGTCCTTTTGGTCGCCGCCCCATAAACTACAGCAGCAGGCCGAGTGCCTGTAATTAATTCTACTAGGCCAGGTGTTACAAAGAGGGGGCTAATAAGATATTTGGCAACATTCTTCAAGTCTTTAAAAATAATGTCTGATACTAGCAGATTTTAAAGGTTACTTAAAAACGTAAAATTCTATCGCAGAAGAAAAAAACTTTTTTTTTTTGCACAAAATCACAACACAGTAGCAAAGAGACCTCGGTTCTCCTTCAGACACAGGAGTAGTGATAAAGCGTCAGTAGGCTGAAAGAAGGGAAAGCAAAATGAAACAAAACCCCAGCGTGGAGAACAGCGTTTGTGTGAGAGAAGGAAAGGAACACAGGAAAGCAGGCTCGCCAACGCTGTCTCCACAAAGGGCGTGGACAGGACGGCGGGAAGATCAGCAGACGCAGACTTGTCCCTGTCCTTCCTGAACAAGTGCCATGCGAATCAGAAAATGAAGACAATGACTTCCACAAGAAGTCTTCTGGCACAACAGCACTAATAAAAAGCACTATTATAAATCCATAAGCATTTACATGGTTTTTAAAGTTTACGATGTCTAAGAAAGCGGGCTACAGCCTCAGAGAATGAGGAACCATCACGGTGACCATCGCTTCTGGGTCCTTCCTGTCCATTTCCCTGGCCTCTCCTGATTCTGAGTCAGCATCAACTGGACAGCAAAGGGCTTCTCTTCACCCTCAGAGGCACGCACCTCCTTCCTTTTTCAAGGGCTGTGGTTTTTGAGGGGGTGGGGTGGGGATCCCCTTGCTATTCCCAGCGTTCCCTAGAACCCTGCGGGGTCTTGTCTTGAAGGTTCCGGCTCTCCCACGGAGAGCGGACAGTCAATCCTGCTGGACAGCAGTTGACTCTCACTGAGTTCAGCCCCTGGTCATGTGCTTCGTCCGTGACTTCACGTAATGCTCTAACAGACCTGTCATTAAAGAGTCCTGATCCTCAAACCAGAGATCACCTTGGCGAGGCTCAGGAGTCAGGAAAGCACCCTCAAGGGAGTGGCAGACTGGGATTTGAAGCCAGCTCTAACTCTCAACGCTGCATTCTCTCCTGCTGTCCCTGGGGGTCCACATCAGACCCCTGGGAGCCGGGGCAGACATCAGAGATGGCTTGGCTTAAGCTGCAAGGGCTGCGTCAGCTCACCTACCTTAATGGTTTCAGCATGGATTTTATTCAGCTGAGAAACTTCTTGCCGCTTGCAGACTTTAGTTGCTTCCAAAATGTTTTCAAGATTCAAGTTGGCTTTTTGCAAAGACTGGAGCTCTGATTCCAATTCTAGCTGCTTTCTCCTAATAGACAGTAAAAGGCTGAGTATTTCAGGTAAGAATAACAGCAGGCATCCGCAGAGTGCTTCATCACGTGTCCCTGAACTCCATCGTCTCTCTCTGAGTCACAGAGTCTCTCAGCCTACTCCCCTCATTCACCAGTTGGGTTACACATCGCTCAGGAAAGTTGATGACTGTCTAAGACACGTGACTAGTAAGTAGTAGTGCTCGGATTCAAAGCCACATAGGACGCGTGTCTTTTAAAACAAACCTCTCTCGAGCTGTACATGACGAACGGCGTTGTTTGGTTATGGGATGCACGTGGATTCTGATTTCCGTGAGCCCATTCATCAGAGCAGAAGTGCCCCATGGGGTTTTCTGGGCCGTCCTCTCATCTCGACAGAAGCTGACTGTTAAGTCTGTGTTGTGTCATGGGGAGCCACTAGGTGGGGTCACAGAGCCAGGCTTTCTGTTAACAGCGAGTCCTTGACTACTGCACCACCAGGGCTACTTCTACTTTGCAACAGGATTGATTTTAGTTAGACTATGAATTAGCTTTAATATGATTTATCTTTGTTTTCTTCTATACAATGAACATGAATATTAATAAACCTCTGCTTCCTAACATTTCTGATGGTAACAGTGATTTAAATTAGGTAACCAGATAAATAAAGAATTTACAACATAAATCCAAGAGATAAGAATTTCAATAGCAGCTTTGTATTAAACATTCATATCATCTAGCTCAGGGCAGCCCACAGGCCGCATGCGGCCCTCCAAGGTAATTTTTTGTGGTTTACGATGCTCTGAAATAAAGTGAAAATTTAAAAAAATGTTATGAAGAAAATAGCGCTTAGGGGAGATCGAGGCAATACCATACACACAAGCATTGTGGGCCACAAAAAATTACCTCGGGGACCGCATGCAGCCCATGGGCTGCCAGTTTGACACCCCTGATCTAGATCATTAAATGTATTATTAAAGGGCTAGAAGCAAAACTTTTCAGGGCAAAACCTAAGTTAGTTGCTGGTCTTTAAGTTTAATATTTAAAACGAGGTGTCCAATATTTTAAAGAAATGTCTTTACACGTTACCTTGTTAGTTCTTTGAATTCTTCATATTCTTGCTTGGAATTATTCAGCTCTGTCTGAATTTGCAGGAGCTGTGCTTTCAGTTTCTCCGTGTTTGCCAGTGAACACTGCTCTCCTGGGACTTTAGAAGAGAAGCTTGGCTGACCTGATAACAAGGAAGCACCTTCAGTCTTTGAAATGACCAGCACAGTACGAAGAAGAACAGAATGCTAGTTAGGCGTCCAACAGAGGCCTAAGGGGCACAAGGAGCAAGACGCTCATGCACGAGCATGAGGA
This sequence comes from Echinops telfairi, assembly GCF_000313985.2. NCBI lineage: Eukaryota > Metazoa > Chordata > Mammalia > Afrosoricida > Tenrecidae > Echinops > Echinops telfairi. The sequence continues at coordinate 18,431,037 of NW_022108124.1, read as the reverse complement.
GTCACCCTGAGGAGCAGAGACCACGGGACGGAGGCCATGTCTTCCCAGTGGGAGCGGAGGAGACGGCGAGGGAAGCAGACGGCCCGAGCCGTGCAGAGATCAAGAGGATCAGCTACCACTCACAGGCTACAGATGACTTAGGGAACCAGGAACAAGGGCAGAACGCACTAGTTTTCAGAAACTGCATGGATCGCTGAATATGCAGGAGACTCCACTGAGTTTCAATGTGGGAAAATATCAAGTAAAAGTAGTTTGTAGAATGACAGTGGTTTAAAAGCAGATGGAGTCTAGAAATTGCCATATTTTGAAGGTAGTGAGTAAATGGCAGTGAGCTACAAAAAAATGGCATTTTTGTCATTTATATTTTGCCATAGTAAAAAAAAAAAAAAGAGGAAAAATCTCAACCAAAGAAAACAAAAAACAAACACACCCATATAGATAATACAATTCTCCTTTGATAAACAGCAAGTGGGGTCTTAAATAAGCTCATGAGCGACACCCAAAGTCCAGCTATCAGCGCCCCCCTGGCTAGAAGAAAGCACGGTGAACATCAAAGGCACAGGCAATCACACACTGGCCCAGGGAACTTTGCCCACAGTAGACTCCACAACCTTGAGAACAGAACTGCATGGTGCCCGGCTGCGAATACCAACTGCTCTGAAATCAATCACCAGAGGACATCCTGGGGAGAGCGGGAGGAAAATGTGGAACCAAGCTCAAAATCATAGAAGAGGCTCACTGGTTGGAAAGAGACTGGTGGGCCATTCAGACTAGGACCCTTAGTCACCCGTCAAGTTTGGAACTGAATTCACCCCATGGTTCAATCATACACAGGTCTCGAAGAGGCACAATACCACTAGCAAGGTACACACACCTTAGAATAATCAACAGCTGAGATCAAAAGGGCAGCATTTACCTAAGGACACAATTCAGAAGGTTTAGGAAAGAAAGAATGAAAACAGGAAACAGGCAGTGAGATAAGTAATGACACATCGAGGGGATGGTAATGAATGAGATGAACAGAAAGGTGTATCAATTATTGAATGTAAAACTGATGATCTGCTCCAGAAAGCTTCACCCAATTCACTAAAAAGTTTTTAAAAAAAAACCAAGATTGGGTATGATAAAACATCCTGCAAATACTATTGCTTCTAGGAATGGGGCAAGCACAGACTTTGTAACCAGATCCCCAGGGACTAACACTGATAGTTGTCAACCTCGTTAGATTAGATGCTCAGACTGACTATGCCATTTTTCAAAGAGCTAAAAGTAAACTTATGGAAATGACATGCACAAAGTGTACCTATGTTGGCAAAGATGGCTGCTAGTATGACATCAGGACTCAGTGCTGCATGGACCAAGAGACTGACCTCCCTGATCACTATCACACGACAGACGCCAGCCAGGCTGATTACGATTTCAACTCCATATTCATTCATTCATTCATTCTACCATTTCATTTCAAATCCTTTGGAAAAATTCCACTTACCAAAAATTAAAGTGATATCCCAACAAACCTTTAATCAATGAAACAGAAATATGAAATGCAATGGGCATATCCTTCCTATCACGATTAGCCGATGTAATTTACTACTGTGATTTTCATTTTGAAAAAGTTTAAAAACCGGCTCTTGATAACCCAAGAGCATAAGATGTTCGCAGATCAGGGCTGGACGCTAACACGAAGGCCCGACTGTAAGACACTATAAACATGCTTTGAAGAAACCTCCTTTACAAGGCACGTGTACAATCACGCCTCACCTTTGCTGCTTCTCTCTGTCTCACAGACGTCGGAGAAAGCTTTCTCTAGCTTTGCAATGGCCTGGGCATCCATTTCTTGGGCTTTTTTCACAGGTTCAAGTACTCTTAGTCTCCTATTCTCCTCCCGGAGGGATTGATTTTCCATCGCATACTTGGCAACGCGAGGGTGGTGCTCTATCTGCGACACAGAAGCACGGGCATTGTATACATTCATACATAATACATACATCTCCCTAATGCACATCTTTCCAAACAGCCCACTGCTGTGGAGAGCAACGCGGCATTTGTGATCGGATTGAAATGTTCATAGAACAGCGCTGTTACTGAGTTCTATGACGTTCCTCCCAGCACTCAAGGAAGTACACAGGGTGTGCACTGGTGCAGACTCTGCATGCCAACGGGCCAGACTATGTGCACGGTGAGAAGGGCAGGGGAGACTCAGGAGGTTAGAGTGCCCTCCAAAACACACTACTAAGGGAACGGGCACGATGTATGCTTCTGGGGACAGACGGAATAAAAGCAGCCATATTAGTTTAAACAGTCATCTAAGCACTCTGGAAAAAGACACAAAAATCTGATACTGATTATCCTTTGCTTTTTATCCCTGGGCCGCCTGTCATTAAACGATCCTTCTTCTCCAGGGAAAAGGGAAAACCTCACAGATACATTCTAGAGTAAGGTGACCAGATTTTAACATTGGTAAAGCGAGACACCATTGATAAAACTCATATCCTGGTGAAATAGCCCCATGGCAGCGGAAAGCCGTCTACCCTAGCTTGTCATGCATTCTTTCCAAAAATCGGGACTTTTTAAAAACGCCATGGGACGTGCGAAAAATTGTTAAAAATTGGGACTGTCCCACCAAAAGCGGGACTTCTGGTCACCTTATTCTAGAGAGACTGCCCTGCACACTGCCCGCTGGGGTTGAGTTCTCTTACAGCAACATCCTCACACCTTCCTCCCTTTCCTTCAGGCAGTGCTCGCCTGGAAAGGGGGAAGGAGTGATGAAATTACCCTAGGCACTGAGTTCATTTTAAGCTACTTCCACTGCCCTAAACTACAGGGATTCAGTGACTCGCTTGTACTTCCTCTGTATTTGTTTTCAAAGGCCACGTACGCACTTGTTCACGCAGAGTCTGAATTTCATCTCTCAACTCCGAGAGCAGGCGATCCTGTTCCTCCGGCAGAAAACTTCCCCGGGATTCCTTGTGGAGCTTCTCCAGACGCATTATTTGATCCTCTCGAAATTTCACAATCATTTTATTAGATTGGATGAATTTTTCCTTTTTGATGGTGAGGTCTTCTAATTGAGTAACCTTTTCTATCAGAGCCTTAAGAAAGTCACAATTTGGTTAAACAAAAATAATTCCACTTCCCTAAATTTCATAAATCTGAACATTAACACGAGCTTGACATTTCATCTTTTTCTTCTTTTAAACAAAAGGTGTAATGAATAATATTCACATCATCGTGTTCCTCGTTGTTGCTATTGTGAGGCGCTCTCTCATCAGTTCCCACTCACACTGAACCCATGTACCCCAAGCAAAGCCAAACACCCCGTCTGGGAACATCCTCAGTTACTGCTGTCCGCACCCCTTGATGCAGCCACGGCGCAATCCTACATTTCACCTTGACATAAAAATATCTATGTATTTCTCAGTGTGTCTTCAGTGAAGGCTGACATAGCAGTTTAGACTCCCAATGGACAAGTCCTGCCTACGGAGTCTAGTGACACTGCTAACTTCTCCAAACCGTGTCAACATTCCCATTTCTATTTTGGCAGTTCAATGCCCATGAATATTGCTTCCCTGTCCCCTAGGATTCTCACCATAGTTTTAATTATTGATCATTAGGTCTCAAATCGGTGATTTTCTAATTCCATTTCATCCTAAAAGCCAAGTTTGCTTGTTCATAGCCTTCGTTACAGACACGCTACCATTGGCTTTGTAAGGCAGCAGCAGTGAACACTAGGACACCAGATTCAGTTCCTACCTTCCTTTCCTGTTCAGACTTCTTAAAGAACAGCATTGCCTCACGGAAACACTTCACATAGTTCGTATTCCCTGGGTCTGTAACTTACACAGCAAGAAGAAAAAAGGAATGGGAAAGAAAGGTTTATTTCTCAAACTTTTAAAATCAAGAGATTAACCAAAACAGGCAGCCGTTAGTGGACGACTCTCAACTAACCTAAAAGAACCATGTGGTCATTGTAGGATTGTGGATTCAAATGAACCCCTTCTCCAAGGAAACTTCCCTTCCTCTGGAGTTACTAAACAGATAGATTCTGTAAGGTATAGCAGAACCTTAGAAGTACATCCAAAATGATTTGGGGGAGCCTGATTGGGTTGTGTGCCTGTCTTTCTTTGATAAACAAGCATTTTTACTGTAAATTGGCTGAAGCTGTTTATACACGTTTGTTTCACCTCATTCATTGCAATTCCCTCCATGTAAGTTTCTCCCTGCATTTCCTATTTCCAGTCCTCCTCCCCTAACTCTCTGAACTTTGCCCTTGGGTAAAGGCTACCCCTTTGACCTCAACTCATTGGTTATTCCAGGTGTGTGCCTATCTCACTAGGATTACTGTTCTCCGTATACACCTATCTACTGTTTGGCTGAAAATCGGCGGTGGGTTTACCTAACTCTTGCAATCTAAATCACATTCATGGTTTTATGAATTTTGCATTAACTCATTGTATACATTACTATTCTTGGAAGAAAAATTATTTAATTCTATTTAACCTAGATTACATATAGTATGATAGAATCTTAGAAGTAGATCTAAGTAGAATATATTAGCATGTGTTTAGCACATATTGGGGGTGAACTATCCACATTACTTCAAATCCCTCTTCCTATGAAACTCAGTGGCAATGGTTTATGTAACTGATTCCAGATGAAGTACTAGGTTCCCATCTAAGGGAAATAAGCAGAAAGGGATCAACAAGGGCAGACGGTCATGGGAAATTTGGGATCTACCACCAAGAGTTCTCCAGTTAATATTAGCACATGGTCTTGCCCAGGGAAAAGGACCTGCTGCTCATCTTACCTCTGGTCAGAGAGCTCTCTGGTGGTATCTGCCCTGAAATACAATGGGCCAGTTGTTCTTTGAGCCTCTTTATTTCAGCTTGCAGCTGGCTCACATTTCCTTGGGTGTCTTCATTTACCACTGCCTATGCAAGAAAGAAGTTTGAAGGAAGCAGTAAAAGAGTGCTTGCTGAGCTCTACAGACCGACTTTCACATTTGTTTGTGTGATTTGGAGTGAACCAAAGAAAGCTGCACGTTCATCTCACCAGCATCCCAGTGGCCCCACAACCAGTGTCCTTCCTCTGAGCCTCCACATGTAGAACCAGAGCAGAGTGCCAGCCAGGCTCCCTGCCCCCCACTTAAACTTTCCCCCTCTGCTAACCACTCCTGGGTACTGCTGGATTGGATCACCCGAGACCTAGTTACACTCAACCTCTTATTTCCTTTGCTTCTGCAGAGGAACAAACACCCCAGTGTATCTGTCATCTCCCCTCTGTGCTAGAACACCGTCCCAGAGAGCCTTGTCAGGCACTTCCAAGTGCTAGGCTGCAATGGTGGGGACAGGGACTTACCATTGGCAGGGACCAGTATAAGGCTCCTTGCTTTTCTGTTTTGCATGTCAAGAGATTTTTCCCAGTTTTTTCTAATACTTATGGCCAGCCTCATTATGAAGCATGCCTGTACATTGTGACATCATGATCACATTGGTGACATGACTCTAATGGTCACTGCGTTCTCTACCTCCAAAGACTACTAGAAATCCCAGACACAGGGCCAGAAGGCCCTGGTCACTCTTTCTCATCACAGTAGAAATATACAGATCAACACCTAAGGAAATAAAATGAATGGCTCTTCTGACTTACCAGGAATGGCTCTGAAATAAGTTTAATTTTAAACAGAAAAGAAACTTTTCTTTCTAACTTTTAGGTTTTTACAAGTTGATCCTCACACCCATGGAATCTGTACTTGCAAATGTGCCTACTGGCTAACATTTTGCTTGTAGGACTAAATCAATACTTGCGATGCTTTCACGGTCCCTTGTGGGTATGCAAAAAGAGAGGGACAGGCCTTCAATGCACACGCTTCCACGCTGCAGCCAGGCAAAGCAATCCCACAGCTGCTTATTTCAGCTCTCAAGTTAGGCCCCGTGTCCTTCCACAGGCTACGTAGTACAGCTCGAGCTGTGCAGCGGGTCTTGGTGAGAACAGCTGTGCATTAGATAAGCTATGTTCAGGCATCAACAGTAGGGCTTGTACCGCTGAGTTCCGGATTAATAAAGCAACAAGACACATTTCTAAAATCTTGTTATGCAGAAAAACACATACCACTTAAGGTGATGCATTGGTGGTTGTTAGTTTCCAACTCTGACTGATTATGTCATTAAATTTAACATAACGAAGCCATTTCCAGGCCCACAACACCCTAAGTACACTGGTACAGTTAGGTCCATTGTTAGGTGATGTGCCACTCTATTGTTTTCATGACCTTCCACTTTACCAGCCATGACATACTTATTATTAATAGGTGGAAGAAAACGTTGCTTCCAGAGTGTAGAAAACTAACACTGAATTACTCCTAAGGATAATAGCTTAGCACTTGCCTTTTCAGTGTTTGCAATAACTTTATAAAACACAACGAATGCAAACAATGAGAATCGAGTGAACTTCTCTCCATGCAGGATGTGACTATCTCAAGGACTGAGCAGATTGCCCTGGCTCAAGAGGAAGGGCAACCTCAACCCATGTCCTCTCTCATGAGATGATCAGATGACCAGGGGGCTGCCTTTTGAGAAGATAACAACCAATTTTGTCCACTGAAGAAAAGAGGTCATTAACTAATTTATCACCCTAACTACAGTACAGTTTCCCAAACTTATTTGACCTCCTGCCCCTTCTCAGAAGAAAAATTACTCAGCAACACCCCCCTTTCCCCCACTCCCGACAATTAAAAACGCTTGTACTGTAGCTCAGAATCCAGAACAATGTGTGCAGATCTGCTTTTGCAGCCTCCGGATCATCCCAGCACCCCACAGTAGGCAGCATCGCCCACTTTGGGAAGCAGAGATGTAGAGCCACAGGGGTGTCCAACCTCTCCAAAGGGCTGCGCTCTGTGGTCTTTGACAGTTGACACTGATGGTTGGCAAAGTCTGTCCTCAGGCCCAAACCAGCCCACCGCCTACTTTTGTAAAGAAACTTTGTTAGAACACAGCCAGGCCGTTTGTTTACAAATAATTTATGATGCTTTCTATATAACAAAGCCCTGCTGAGTAGTTGGGGCAGACACCAAATGGCCCAAGAAGTCTAAAATGGAAACCATCTGACGCTTGACAAGAAGATAGCCAACCTCCAGTGTAACGACCACCAAGGAGACTTCCTGGCTACAAAGCAGAATGTGGAATCCTTGGACGTGGTGAAAGACGACGTTTGTCAGGGTTATGTTCATGGTGTATCGCTCACCAACAGTCGAATACACAGACTCAGGTAAGTAAATGTAGTTTCCAAACCAACTACAAAGGAAAAACTTTGACTTCTTATAACCAGCTCCTAGCCAAACCTTCACAGCCAAAGGCCTAACCTGGATCTCCACGGAAACCCTTAACACAGAGGGCTGTGAAAAAGGACGTGGGATTCTTGAAGATGAGCTTTTGTCAGGAAGTAAGTAAAAGTTAATGTTGGTATTAGAGTAATCAGGAAAATGGGATGCAATAAGCTTATGTATCTTGCTAGTTTGTTTAATAAAGCACTCAGAAGGATTTTTTTTTTTTAACTCAGAAGGATTTTTACCTTGTTTTTAATCAGCTTGGCTCTTTGAGCAAAATTGAGAGTTGATAGAGTTTCCCCAAAGCACCTGGCTCCAGGATGCACATTCGCAATGATGGCTGTCTTGGCGTTACCTCCCAGGGAATCCTGTTGAATGACGTGAATGGTGAGCATTTTCAGGCAGGCAATCACAAGACCGCTCTCAAGCAAAGGCAAGTATCTATTCCTGCCGCTACGACCGAGAGGCACCTGACCATCAAGCAGAGGAAATAAGTGTAACCACAATAAAGAGTCCAGACTCGATGGCCCAGCGTACCCGCAGCAGGAAGGTGAGCTTGGAGTCTCTGTAGCAAACGTGTCTCTGCTTCCCGTGGCCCACATCCACAAGGGCAGTAATCACTTGACCCAGGCAGCTCAAGGAGCGGTTGATATTACCTGCTTCCTGAGGTGTTGGTGGGGGAAACAAAAAGAGAAAACGAAGTGCACTGGTTACTTTTGGTATTTTAAATTACAGTATCCCAAGTAGGCGTGAGAACTCTGGAGGAAAAGGGAAAGCAGCGGCTAACTAGTCAGGGACACTAACTTTTCAGGAAAAAGATGCGGTCAGCTATCCTGTACCCTATTTGATACACACTATGATTTTATCATTCAAAGACAAACACAAAAATGACGTGAAACAACAAAATTATATTAATTCCCACTGATAACAGCTTGAAGTTGACCTAAAGATACAGATAAAGAACAGGAAAAAAAAAAGAGTTGGGCTTGGGGGGAGCAGGGAGGGAAAAAAACAAGGAGCTGATACCAAGGGCTCAAGCAGAAAGCAAATGTTTTGAGAATGATGATGGCAACAAATGTACAAATATGCCTGACACAATGGATGGATGGATGGATTGTGATAGGCGTTGTATGAGCCCCCAATAAAATGTTTTTGCTTTTTAAAAAAAAGTTGGGGTAGCATATTTATTATTAAGAAAAACTTCAATCCTGGTGTTAAATGTTTGCTACATTATAAGGATGTAATAGCTAATCACTCAATTTCCAGTCTGGTGATGTAGTGGTTACTCACTGGGCTGCTAATTGCAAAGTCAACAGTTCAAAAGCAGTAGCTGTTTCAAGGGAGAAAAATGAGGCTGTCTAGTGAGTTGGAATTGATAATGGTGGCAGTGAGTTTGGTTTAAGCCTCACAAAGCCACTGATGAACTTAGTCAAAATAAATAAATAGGTAGACAAAAAGCAGTCTAACTCTGTAAAGTATAATAAAACCCAAGCCTTCTGATTTCTTGTTCATTATCATTCCACAGAAAGGCCAATGAAAGAGGAAATAATTTGACAATATTCTTTAGTAGACACATATTCTATCAACACCCTTTACAGAAAATCCTCACACACAACAGTGCCTTGTTGGCAGGTGCAGCAGGCCAGTGTTGTTCTGTGGCAGACAGGGTCACTGTCAGTCGAAACTGATGGACAGCACCTCACAATGACCACAATGATGTGGGTGGCTTCTGCAGTCCACTCTGACTCATGGCAAGCAGTGCACATCATGCAAAACTGAGCTCCATCAGGTTTTCTGTGGCCGACTTTTCAGAATTAGATTGCCAGGCCTTTCTTGTATGATGTCGTTAGGTCAGTGGTTCTCAACCTGTAGGTCATGACCCCTTTGAGGGTGGAACGACCCTTTCACATGGGTCGCCCAATTCATAGCAAAATGACAGGAAGTAGCAACGAAAATAATTTTATGGTTGGGGGGATCACCACAACAAGAGGAACTGCATTAAAGGGCTGCGGCATTAAGAAGGTTGAGAACCACTACTCTAGAACCTCAAACTTTTAGTTAGCAGTTGAGTGCATTAACTATCTGTACCATGTAGTATTAGGAAGTGGGGGCAGCCCCCCACCGCTAGTCGCGGGTTCAGTAAGCACAATTGTAAGGTTGAGATATATAAGTATTATATTAAAGTCATCATGAGCATGAGCGATAGAAGAGATATTATAATAATGCAGTCAGACACAATACATGGTAGCATTGCTCACCTCAGACCCGCTTGGTGGTCCACGTGGAGAGAAGGGGAAGGGAAGGAGGATGGGAAAGGGAACAAGGGGGAGAGGATGGGAGAGGAGAGGGGGAAGAGAGAGCAGTGAGAGCCCAGGGAGAGAGACCTCTACTGCTAACCCAGGCCTGTATACCTTTTGGGGGCGTACAAACCCACTAGTTACAGGTAGACATACATCACAGGAAGGGGTTGCACTATAGGTTATACAGCAATGAGAGGGCGTGGTCTAGGGACATACATGAAATAGAAAGAGGAGGGATTGGGGGGTATACATGTGATAAGATGGCTGGATCCTAGATTTAGGATGGCAGCTTAACTTTGACCTGTTCTCTGGGTCTCCATAGGAACCATTATCAGTAAGGTGCAATCCCCTCCTACAGGAACCAAATAGATGACTGCAGGCCTATCCATTGTCTTTAACAGCAGGGGGCGGGGCACTGCAGTCTGGCACGCTCAGGGGGGATGCCTGATCATCTGACCTCCCCCCACAGTACCATCCATGGACTCAGTAAAGTATAATAAAAAACCTTTGAAAAACAGTGCA
>NW_022108124.1:18398360-18418408 GCF_000313985.2 Echinops telfairi | reverse complement strand
CAATGGATGGATGGATGGATGGATGGATGGATGGATGGATGGATGGATGGATGGATGGATGGATGGATGGCTTGTGATAAGAGTTGTATGAGCCCCCAATGAAATGATTTTAACAACAAAGAGAGAGAGGCCATTTACTTAGAACCTTTGAGGGTTCCCTAGAGCAGACTCAGTGCAAAGTTAGCGTGGCCTTCCTAGTTCCTCCCAATGACCTGGGTCCAGCTGCCTATCTGATCCCTTCCCACCCACGGGTACACACTGAAATGTCACGTCCTTTGCATCCACAGCAATGGGCACACATTCCTTTAAGCCCCTGCTTCTCTTTCCCACCAAATTCTGTTCCCTTTGAGACTCAACGACTGTCTCTTTCCGAAGCTCCCTCCAGCAGTCCAGGTCATATGCTTCAGTCTCTGACTTTGGGTCTAGCAGCCGTGCATGTTTATATTCTCCACTCAAGGAAATCTATTCCATTCTGCCGGAAGCAAACTCTGGTTCTTTTGCTGCCCACAAAACACTTTTGCTGAGTCCTGACTTCTACTAAGAATTCACACGCAAGTTACAGTCCTAACTTCACTCTTACCTTCAACCGCACTCCTTCCGTATGGGTATCTTTTTGCCTTTCAGAGCCGGCCAAGTCCACCATGTTCAGGAGGGAGGTCCGTATGTTCACAGCCTCATGGCTCTTCTCTAAAGACTCAACTGTAATTGTAAAGACGGCATGAGATCTAGAGGATTCTCTGTTCATTGAGGTGGATGCCACACGTCTGTTTCTCCATCCTCCAGACAATACCTAGGCAAAAGCAAAATAAATGAAAACAAGCATGGCTAAGTACATTTAAAAAAAAAAAGAGTTAAGATATAAAATAAGTGCTCGAGGACCACTCATTTTAATAAGAAAATTAGTGGCATGTCGCTAATTATCTGCTTATACAATACTTACACAATGGATACTTAACCCTCTAGAACACAAGTAGAGAATCTATGGCACAATTAGTGAAATTTTAGTAGGACAAATGGAATACAATAGCCACTGACATCTTCTTTGTAAAGAACGGGAGAAGGAATACTGGTCCAAAGAGGCACGCACATTCTCAAATCTTTTCCTTTCCCTGTCTTTCTGTTCCCACTCCATGATACACAAAGAGAGTGAGCAAGACGTCAGAACGCTTATGACCTAGGACTGGTTTTGCCACCCTATCTGTTAACTTAATGCAAATCATGGAAGCCTGGTGGCATGGTGGGTTACACTGTGGACTGCTAATACAAGGTCCACAGCTAGAAACCACCAGCTGATTGGTGAGAGAATGATGAGGCTTTCTACTCCTGTAAAGAGTTAAAATCTTAAGAATCCACTAGGGCAGTTCTACTATGTTCCTATGCTGGATGGGAGGAAGTTTGGAGTTTTTTGTTTTAGAATGCAAATCATTAAATCCCTGGATGTATTTCTTTATCTAGACAATTAGACATTTGGACAAGATAAGGCCAAAGTTTTGCTAGCTCTTTTTTCATATCTACAAAGAATTATGTTCACCCACCCTCCTCCTGTGAAAGCAGGACACTAGACAGTGTTGACTGCAGGCTCTCCAACAGATGAACGTTTGTTTACGTCCAAACCCTGACTCTCACCGTTGGTTGACTAGCTGTGTGGTCTAGGGCGAGTTCAGCCTGTTCAAGGATCTGTAAACTGGGAACATGGGTACCTATCTCCAACTTTAGTGTGCGGATGAATCTCCCTGGATCCTATGAAAATGCAGACTCTGATTCAGTAGGTCTGAAGTGGGTTCTGAGAGATCACGCTTCTAACAAGCTCCCAGAGGAGGCTGATGGTGTGAGGACTGAAAAGTTTAAAAAGTTCATGGAAATTTTTCTTTATCATTTTTTCAATTTTTCCAGAAACATTTCGTATGCGAAAGGAAAGACTGGAAAATTAGTGCCTACATTTTAAAGAATATGCTGAAAATTAAAATAATATAGGCAAAAGAACTTTGCACTATACATACACTATACCACACACATGGTAAACACTCACTAAATGGTGGCCATTATGATCTTCTCTTATTAAGCAGTGACAATATAAAACTGAAATTATTTGTATATTTCTTACTTAGTACTGTATGATCCTGTAGTGCTGGTAGTTTTTAATGCCACTCACTATTTATGATTTTATATTTTTAGTAAAGAAAATATATTTCCACAAACACAAGACAGACGATTTTACAGGTGAGTTCTATAGTATTTTCTAAAGGATGGACTATTCTAATCATACAAACTCCCAAAGCATCAATAAAGGTAAAACCAAACAAGACAAAGACAATAGGTCAAAGGAAAATTGTAGATCAATTTCAATACTGATTATTTATGCAAAAACTTAAACAAAATATTAGCAAACCTAATCCAGTAATTTATCATGCTAACGTGTTGAAAGAGGAGAAAATAACAAACCACATAATCACCTTAATAGACAGAAAAAGCACCCAACCAAATAAATTTAAGATAACATACACATAAGCAATCTATAAAAATCAACTTTAATCCTATACACTATCAAACAGTAAATGTCATTTATAAAGACATTATTGACATAATCAACAACAAAATATTGGAATAAAGCTAAGAAAAATAAGGGGAAAAATTTTAAATATGAGTTTTGTAGTGGAAATTATTAAATGATATTGCAAGATATCAAAAGCCAAGTAAATGAAGAGGCACACCATGCCCATGTATGAAAGACTCAATTTTATAATGACATCAATTCCAATCACAATCCCAACATACCGGTAACTGTTTGGAACCTGTGCCGACACACTGTCCCCTGGAAAGCATTATCTATCACTGCAGGAGCTGTCACGTGTACAAAGTTTAAATAGGAGATTCAAACATTTTAATCAAAATGGAAGACGTGATGAATATTTATAGAATATTACATAGCAGCAAAGATAAATGAGCACTGCATGCAACATAGATGAATTACAATTGTTTGAGTCTTAAAATGGCTAATGGACTCTGAAAGTTCATTTTAACACTATGTTTAGTAACTGGTGTGCATGTGGAAATATTTTGTATGTATCAAATATTACAAAATAAAAATTTATTTTAAATCAAGTGGCCAGGTCAGAGTCCATCAATATGAAACCAAGTATTTTGTCAAAGAGTTTGTCCGGAGCCTAATGCTCACAAACAGTTGGCTTTTGATAGCAATAGTGCTTTTCAAGCATGACAAATAAGGACAGAAATGGGGGTAGGGAGGGAGAACCTCCGGCTGGTTGGAAGGCTAGAGATGCAGGATCCCCTCACACAGACAGCCGCTCCCTGGAGAAAGCAATGAATGAATGATGGGCAGGACTGCCCTTCCTCCAGTGGCCCCAGACTTTCGCAGCATGCCACATCGCCTAAGCATCGAGTTCTCAGCAGGGTACCTGGTACGCTTCTGCAGCTGAGGTTACCGCTTGCTCCACTGCACCCACAATAAACACGCCCTTCTTGATATGCTCCCTTAAATAAAGTCCAGCAGATGCAGGGTCCAACAGGTCAAAGATCTGCTCGTTGTAAATCTCAATAAAGGAACACTTACAAAGGAAACTCTTTCCCGTCCCAGCCTGCAAAAGAGAAGCCTAGATGAGAGATATCACTTTCACAAGAACTTACCTTTCATTTTCTTCATAAGGTATAAGTATCCTGCCAGATGATCCTTTAACACAAAATATCTTAAGGTCCATTTGAGGAAGATAACCAGTTTCAACACATTATGATACACACACACACACACACACACACATATACATATATAAGATATATATTTTTTATGGTAGCATTTTCACCTCAGCCCTGCTTGGTGGTCCTCGTGGGGAGAGCCGTGGAGCTAGAGCAGGAAAGCCCCAAGTTTATTGCTTACCAAGGGTTCTCTCTACTTAGGGGGACATGATTACAGGTAACCCGCATTATGATATTTTAAAGAAACATCAAGCCATCATCGCCAGAGCCTGAGAGGTTTGTGCCTCAGAACCAGCACAAGGGAGATGGCCTTTCGGCAGTCTACTTTTAATTTACGTTTTTCTGATATCCTAGGCTGCCTTGCATAGTTTTATTTGCAGCACGTATTATGCTCTTTTAAAGACTGAAAATAATTTAAGAAGCCTTTCTACTGGATTTCTAACTATAGAAATGGATGCATCACTAAACTTAACTACTTTACTGGTGTGCAGTGTGTGGATCTAACTGCAATGGTCAGGGAAGACAGTACCTCCAAAGGAAGAAACCTTGGTAACTAAAGGTTATGTATCAGTTTCCTTGATAGACAGATGACAGAGGGCGCTTTCCTAGACTAAAGAAGCAGGATTGAAAATGGCCAAACTGGGAGTCAGGGGAAAAGACACAATCAGGAGCCCAGCCTGATGAAGCCAGACCACTTCTCGGAGCAGGGGGATCATGGTCAGGTGGTGGCAGATTCTGCACAGGAGCTAAGGATTGGCTTGTCACGACAGGATATTGTGAACATCTCAGGACACCTGCTAGACTAGGTATAGGTAGCTGGTGGAGCTCAGGGTACCTGCTTCCCTTAGTTGAGGTTTTCTTTACACTTTCTCTCCTCTAAAATCCTGCAGCCTTTAAAAATAAATAAATAAATAAAATCCTGCAGCCTAAAGAACACCACTTTCTTTTTTCTTTCCAACCAGAAATCTAGGTCATAGAGTAGGGCACCTGTTCTCATCTCAAAGTCTAATTAAAATTACAAATAAGAAAACTTAATTTTATCTACAGAACTGAAGGTTTTTTCCTACCACACTATCTTATCCACAATGCTGAGTACCACCCATTCCCTTCTGTGTACCCATCAATAACTACTCAAAATTAGGCATTTCACAGAACCAGTTTTCCGTCAATAAATTTTACCTTCTCTTTTTCACGATCAATTAAGAAAAACAAATATTCAAAGCTTCGTGGGATCACTCCTCTCAGGTTATGAGAAAAATTATCAGATTCAGAGGGTCCTAAGATTTAAAAAAAAGGCACCATTTATTTTTCTTCTATTTTAACATGGCAATTTATAGAGCAACAGGGTGATATACTGACACACTTTACAATCAGTATCCGTGTATGCTTCAAAACAAGTTAGGTTTACCCTGTGAGATTCTGTCGGTGGGACTAAGAGTGAGACCTACTACACAGCCAGCAACCAATTCAAAAAGTGGTTGTTGTTTAACAAAACAAATAGTCTACAGAGGTACCAAGCTTGACATTTCTCCTACTGCCAGGTGTCAAAATCAACAGAAGTGTCAAATAATTGTACTTACTTTATGACCGAGGACATTCGGTTCTGAAACACAGCACAGGCCAAGGCCCTATACTGGCTGTGTCACCATAGGCTAATCTCTCACAAGCTTTGCAATCCTCAACTATAAAATGGGGATAATAAAGGTAATAACTACCTCACAGGGCTGTTGGATTAACTGAGAGTATAAAGGTAAAGCACTTAGCACAGTGGTTCTCAACCTTCCTAATGCAGTGACCCTTTCATACAGCTCCTCATGTGGTGGTGACCCCCAACCATAACATTATTTTCATTGCTACTTCATAACTGTAATTTTGCTACTATTATGAATTGTAATGCAAACATCTGAATGCAGGATGTATTTTGATTGTTACAAATTGATAATTTTTAACATAATTACAAAAACATAATTAAAGCATAGTGATTAATCACAAAACAATATGTAATTATATACTGTGAAATATTTGTGTTTTCCGATGGCCTTAGGTGACCCCTGTCAAAGGGGTCCTCCATCCACCCACCAAGGGGTCTCGACCCACAGGTTGAGAACCACTGAAATACAGGAAGGAACTAGGAAGCAAAAGACATTTATAGAGGTATAAATATAGGCATGTATATATGTAAATATATTTATATATAATGATAGGGAAATATTCTATGTACCTATATTTATATGTTAAATATTAAGGTAGCAGATGGACAGTGGGCCTCGACTCAAGTACTTCCTCAACACAAGAACACTTTGTTCTAATAACCTGGCATTCCATGATGCTCACCTTCCCAACACAATCGCTGAAGACAAAATGGGTGCATAAGCAAATGTAAAGAAAAGTGATGGTGCCCAGCTCTCAAAAGATACAGCGTCTGGGGTCTTAAAGGCTTGAAGATAAACAAGTGGCCATCTAGCTGAGAACAAAGTCCACATGGAAGACGCACACCAGCCCGTGTGATCACAAGGTGTCGACGGCATCGGAAGACCCAAAACAAACAACCATTTCTATGCAAACCAGGGGGTTGGAATGGAGACCCAAAGCCCATCTGTAGACACTTGGACGTCCCCTCACAGAAGGGTCACAGGAAGGGACAAGCCAGCCAGGGTGCAGTGTGCAAAACCCACAACATTCCTGAAGTTCTTTAATGCTTCCTCCCTTCCCCCTACAATCACGACCCCAGTTCTATCTTGCAAATCTGGCTAGACCAGAGCATGTACACTGGTACAGACGAGAGCTCTCGAGACACAGGACAGATAAACCCCTCAGGACCAATAGTGAGAGTGGCAATACCATGGTGGTGGGGGAAAGCGGGGGGGAGAGGCGGGAGAAAGGGGGAGCTGATCGCAATGATTGATGTACAACTCCCCCCACTCAGGGGGACTGTGAACAACAGAAACATGGGTGAAGGGAGACAGCCGATGGTGTAAAATATGAAAATAAAAATAATTTATAAATTATCAAGGGTTCTCTAGGGTTGGGCAGGGAGGAGAAAAAAGAGGAGCTGATACCAAGGACTCAAGTGGAAAGAAAATGTTTTGGAAATGATGATGGCAACATATGTACAAGTATACTTGATACAATTGATGCATGGATTATTATAAGAGCTGTAAGAGCCCCCAATAAAATGATTTATTAAAAAAGAAATAAACGAAAGGAAGAAAGAAACTCGAACAGGCACTTCACAGAGGACCTAGCCAAATATCCAACCTGAGAAGTGTTCATGTCATTAGGCATCAGATACATACAAATGAAATGAGATAATACTTCACAAACTCCAACAAGACTAAAATCTAAATCTGCCGATACTAAATGTGGGCAAGGATGTAGAGTAAATGGAGCTTCTATATGCTGCTGGAACCACTTTGGAAAACAGTCTGGCAGCACCTACTAAAGCTGAATATATGTGTATGCTGCAGCCCAGCAACTCATTCCAGGTCTATATAGAAGTAAACTTCAAAAGAAGCATATAAAATAATAAAATTGCATAGCAGCACTATCTGGAAACAATCCAGAAGTCCAACAGAACGAAAACCTTTTAATATATTGATACTACATATATTACACAACAATAGAAATAAAACAACTATTACGATATGCAACACAAAAGCCTTGGTGGTACAATGGTTAAGTGCTTGGCTGTTAACCTAAAGGTCGGCAGTTCAAATCCACCAGCCACTCCTCAAGGGAAAGATGTAGCAGTGTTGGAAACTTTAGAGCAAGTCTACTCATCCCTGTTGCTATGTATGAAATCACCTTGACTGCACACAACAACAGCACACCCAACAGTCAGTAAGAGCCCTGTGACACAACAGATCAGCACTCCGCTGTTAATCAAAAGGATGGTAGTTTGAATTCCTCTGAGGGAGGAAAGCCCTGGTGTTCGGCCCCCAAATGATTACAACCCAGAAAACCCTATACATAGTTCTCCTCAGTCACAACAGAGTGTCGGTGTGAGTCAGAATCGATTCAACAGCATCGAACAACAACAAAATAGGCAACAAGAATGAATCTTGAGGGTGGGGTGGAAAGGGGGAACCGATCACAAGGATGTACATATAACCTCCTCCCTGGGGGATGGACAACAGAAAAGTGGGTGAAGGAGATGTCGGACAGTGTAAGATATGACAACATAATAATAATCCATAAATTATCAAGGGTTCATGGTGGGGGGGGGATGAGGAGCTGATACCAAGGGCTCAAGTAGAAAGCAAATGTTTTGAGACTGATGATGGCAACAAATGTACAAATGTGTTTGACACAATGGATGGATGCATGGATTGTGGTAAGAGTTGTACGAGTCCCCAATAAAATGACTGGGGGGGAAAAAGGCCATTAAGAGAAAAAAAAGAATGAATCTTATAAACTTAATATAAGAGAAAGAAGCCAGAGACCGAGGAGCACATACTGTATAACGTCATTTGTGGGAAGTTCACGACAAGTAAAACTAATGAGAAAAGTCAGCAATGAATATGCCAAGGGGCAGGATGGGGATAGCCCCTGATGAGGACTCTCCAGTCAGGAGTAGGAGCACAATCCACATACAGCTATCGAGGAACTCCCCTCCTCTGTCAGCTTGTCAGCGAAGGAAAGGAAGGTCCTGGTCAAGATGGACGGACACGGTGGCTGCCACCGCAGGCTCAACGGAAGAACAACTGTGCGGGTGGCAAGAGAGCAGGCAGGGTTCAGTCTCCCGGGCACAGGGTCGCTGTAAATTGACTGTGGCTCAAGGGCACCTCAAGAACTAGAAATCTGCCAGGCCCTGGGGAAGACCTTTCATTTCATTAGGTCCACATCACATGTGGAAATGAAGCCTTCCCTCTCAAAACGAATCTTGGTGCTATCATTCGAGAAACACTACACCGGTGCACATTTATCTTTAATTTACTCACCCATCATAGTAAATGTCTTCCCTGAGCCAGTCTGTCCACTAGGAAAGAGAAAGTTTACATGTGATTTCTACAATAAAATCTAGACAGCTCTTTTATTTATTTATTTATTTGTTTATTTATTTTATTTAGTGAGACAGTGAGAGAGTGAGGCAGTGAGAGTGAGGCAGTGAGAGAGTGAGAGTGAGGCAGTGAGAGAGTGAGGCAGTGAGAGAGTGAGGCAGTGAGAAAGTAAGGCAGTGAGTGAGTGAGAGAGTCTAGACAGCTCTTTTAATATAGTCTTCTGGTGCATAAATCCCCTGAAAAAGCTTATGTTCTTTATTCAATTACACCGAGTGAAAAAACAATGACCCACATCTCCTCTCTCTCCAATCCAACCCCTAAAAGCTCACCACTGTTGACTGGCACGTGCCTCCAGGTGATACAAACATACCCACCAGTTTTCATTTAATTTTTACTTATGAAAACTGGGATCCCATTCCTGCTACCATTCTGCAACCTGTTTCCCCCCCTTAATTTAAGTTATATTTATTATACTTTACCAGAACCAATTGGACTTTGGTGACTAGCTTTTACTTTTCTCGATAATTTCTTTCTTAGGAGGCTCTCGTGGTTTATCTATTTCTTTTGGTGGGAGGAAGGGAAAGCAAGTTGCTACATAATTTAGAATGAGAAGTAGGTATCCATGAGCTCGCCGCAAACAGTGGCCCAATAGTGAGTTGCTGGACAGACACTTGAGTCAAGGGGACACTATGACTCTGGAGCTGCACGGTGCCCGCGGGGTGAGCCTCCCCGTCCCCCAAGCGTTCATTTCTATCCCAATGCTTCCGGTTCCTGTCGGGAGGATTCCTATCGGGAGGATTCCTACCGGGAGGATTCCTAGGAGCAACTCCAACACGCCTGGCCAGTGCGCCTCGAGATTGTCAAGGTCTTAAAAGAGTGAGACTGAAAACTGTCACAGACTACAGAACAAGAGTGATATGTGACCACTAATAGCAATGTGCTCTCTGGCTTTGACTCTCGAACAGGAAAAAGACATTAATGGGAAAAAAAACTGGTAGAATCTAAATAAAGGCTTATGTTTAGTTAATAGATGAACTATACCACTATCGTCTTATTAATTATGACAGGTGCATATAAGACATTAACTTTAGGAGACATTGGATGAAGAGTTTATCAGAACCCTATCATCTTTGTAACTGTTTTATAAATCTAAAATTATTCCAAAAATTAAAGTTATTAATGTTAAGATCATAAATACACATTCTTTAAAACCTCTAAATGTGTGATAATTTGTGAGCGCTGTCATAAAGACCAAACACCTTTGTAGAAGGAGAGAGGAAACAACTTACTAAGCAAAGATGGTTCCATTATAACCGCTCATGCACGATTCCACAATGCTTTTGGCCACAGTTGAGAACACAGACTCCTATCAATGAAAGCAAACATGCTAAGAGTTCAAAAACATAAGAATATTTGTCCTAAGTCCATTTTACGATACACAAAGGGATTTATGTGTAGATCTTAAATGCCTATGCTAATGTAACAAGAAAATTACATCCACTACAAAAAACGGCTAAAACATCCCAGATGAAACTTGAAACATAATTATATCCATCAATCTCCTATCCCAATAATTATAGGTTAAAAAGTCCACAACTCGACTTCATACAGGATTTTGTGTAGCATATCCTAAGAAAATATTTTGGTGCTGGCATAAAATACTGGGAGTCTTACATTTTCTCCATCAATTTTCTTAGGAGCTTGTACTAAATATCCAGTGTTATATTTATTTTCATTTTTAAATATAAGTAGACACAGCTTTATCATCCAACCATGCCAGAATCCTAGACCTGTGACAGTCCAATACAGAAGCCATGGGCCAAACGAGGCTAGTCAGCTCATGAAATGTGACTCATCAATTAAAAACAAAAACGTTCTCTAGATAACACAATGGTTTAACCATGGCTACGAACCACAAGGTTGGCATTTCAAATTCAATGCAGTGCAGTAAAAGGTGTGCTGCTTCCACAATCATTGAAAACCCAACAGAGCAGTGGTTCTCAACCTTCCCAATGCCGCGACCCTTTCATACAGTTCCTCATGTTGTGGTGACCCCTAACCATAAAATTATTTTCGTTGATACTTCACCACTGTCATTTTGCTACTGTTATCAATTGGGCAAACCCCAAAGGGGTCGTGACCCACAGGCTGAGAACCGCTGTGATACAGCACCTGCTACCTACGTGGATGCCATAAATCAGATCAACCCAACAGCAACAGACTTAAGTGCACAAAAGCACCAAATTTTGAAGACCGAACATTACAAAGAGGACAGAAAACCTCATTCAGAATGTGTTTTATCTTTATTACATGTTGAAATGATATTTTGTTATATATTTGTGTTGTTAGGTATCACTGAATAAAGTTGCTCTATTACACAGAAGATCGTCACCAGTCATAGCCAACTTGATGGCAACCAACTAGAAATTTTTTTGATGACGTGAATAAAAAGTTATTGGCCAGTTTTGCCTTAAAACAAAGGAAGAGGGCTCAAGTAGAAAGCAAATGTTTTGAGAATGATGGCAACAAATGTACAAATGTGCCGGCCACAATGGATGGATACATGGCTTATGATAAAAGTTGTATGAGCCCCCAATAACATGATTAAATAAAAAAAGAGAGAGGAAGAGCCATCTAAAGTTCTAAACGTCTCAGCCAAAACAACTAGGGGTCAACCTAGATCCGCGGAGGCCAACAGTCACATTTTAAAGGCTCACTAGTAGGTACGGGTGGCAAGTGTACCCGAGGAGCCGAGTTACTTCATCATCATAACATGCATAGCTACGTTTGGCTGGAGCTCCCTGCAGGGACCAGCACAGGTACAGACATTTCCGTCACCGCAGAAAGCTCTACTGGGTAGTGCTGAGGAAGTTCTGACTGGTCCTCAATCAGAAAAGCATTCATTGACATCATAGTAATCCCGAAGCTATTATTCTCTGTAAATTGGGCAGCTTACAGCACTAATCAACCATCCTAGTAGCTCTGAAAAGTATGCCCTCACCAATCCCCATCACTGCAGGGAAAGGAGAAGAAAAGCAGGCTTATGCTATTCTGGTACAAAGTTTGATGGAGAAAACAGAAAACTCTTTAAAAAAATCTGAATCAAACACATGACTTTCCTTACCTGAGGTTTACCAGAAATGCAATCCCTAAAAACCACAAAGCCTGTTCCGAGTGAAAAGTTAAGTGTCCAAAATGACCGTTACCTGAGTGACATCCATGTCTGCAACGTGATCAAACGTGAAGGTCCTGGGCTCGGGGTTGGAGTGCAGCCGCAGAGTGGCGGTGGAGAGCACGGAGAGACAGAGGCTTTGCTCTCCCTCAGCGGACCCAGGACCCTCTGCGAGTGGGCGGACTCGCACAAAAACTTTGATGGCATCACCTTCATTACTGAAGAGAGAGGGTGGGAAAATGGCGTTTACTGGAGAAAAGAGCACACATGGGATCGTCGTCTCCTGCCACCTGTACTGTTTCTACATGGAGAATTCCTCAACAAGACCCCAGAGCTGCCCACTCCTGCTTGCCCTACACCCTTTACTGACCTGCCTCCCACAGGCATCGTCATGCCCTTTACTGCGTCAAACGGGGTTCATTTCAAGGCGCTCTAAGCCACTGCTTGCTTCTCAATTGCTCCTGAGTAGCAACAATAAATTAAGCCATGCCAGGGGGAGTTAGGATAGTAATTCCACCTTTCAGGGCAGGGAAGGATGGGTTTTCCCGAGATTTCCAGATTACTAGAGTCAAATTTAATTATTTTTTTTAAAAGCACCCCCTTACTATAAACCGAAAAATCAAACTCTGCCACTGAGTCGATTCTGACTCACAGTGACCTTATAGGACAGAGCAGACTGCCCCTGTGGGTTTCTGAGACTAACTTTAATGGGAGTAGAAAGCCTTGTCTTTCTCTCACCCCTTTTAGGAATATCACAGAGATGCTTAATTCTTTGGGCAGGTGCCCTGGTGGTTCAATGGCCATGTGACTGGCTGCTAACCCAAAGGTTGCCAGTTTTAACCTCCCCAGCGACTGCAAGAAAAGACCTGCTATCTGCTCCCTTAAGATTACAGCCTCGGAAACCCTTCCGTCCTGTAGGACTGCTCGGCGTGGAGTCAACAATGATTTGGTGGCTCATCAATAAGATTTTTGTCCTTACCTTGGCTGGTTAGCCTGGTTAGTGTTTGTCACATTACGTAACTCAGCTAGAAAATAAGACAAGAAATCATTAACGCTGTTTTAAATTGCATGACAATACATGGCCTGTCTCCGTGGCTATGCTACAGGGCCTGCTCCGCAGAGATTCCTCCATCCCAATCTCCTCTGCTCCCAACGGCCAGGGGAGAACTCCAGGGCTCAGTCCTCAATGCTCTCGCCTAGCCACACCCACTCTAACCAACAGCACCCATCCTATATGCTACCAGGGCTGAAGCAGCCCTGGCGCCACTGTAAGCTAAGCGGTGGACTGCTTATTGCAGTAGCAGAAGAAAGACGAGGCTGCCTGCTCCTGTAAAGATTTAGTCTCCCAAACCCTATAGAAGCTCACTATGAGTTAGCAAATACTCGATGGCAGTGGTCCTCTATACGGTGCTGATGGGAGCCTCGGTGGCATAGTGGGTTACATCTTGGGCTGTGAATTACAAAGTCAGCCAGTCATACCCACGAGCCACCCCTCGAGAGCCTGTGGGACTGCCTCCTCTCACAAAGATTTAGGGTCTCTGAAACCCTAGGTGAAGCCCTGGGAGTGTACTAGGTACACTTTGGGCTGTAATCCGAAAGGTCAGCAGTTCAAAACCCGCAGCGGGAGAAAGACAGGTCTTTCTACTTCCTCAAACAATTAGTCTGGAAAACTCTACCCTCTTCTTTAAGGTCGCCACGAGTCGGCATCAACTCCGTGGCAGTGAGTAAACCTGTGGAGCCCCTAACACTGTCCTATCGCGGCCCTGTGAGCTGGAGTCCACTCCACAGACGGTTTGGTTTGGGATGCATATATGCGGGTGTGTGTGCGCCACAGCAAGTGACTCCTGGGTTGACAACCCAGCTGTGGCTTCCTGTCAAATTCAGAGTGAAAGGCCAAGTCCTCACAATAGATCCCTACCTCCACAACTCACTTCCTACCACGCAGTTGATTCTACTCCAGCTGAGCTGCACTACTCGTTTTCCTAGAGCATGCCAGACTTCAGGACCTACGCATTTCTTACGGCTTCTGCCCAGAACATTCCCTAAGTTCTCTAGGTACTTACTCATCTATCACCTTCTTGATAAACTACTCCGTGACCACCTGCTACATGAAATGAAACCATTTCTTCCCTCCCCCCCCCCCCATGCATCTTTCATTCTCACCCCTTCTCCATGGTCCTACTTGCCACGGAAGACCGTGTTGCTGCAGCCAATATACATTCTATGTCAGTTTCTGCATCCTCTGGCACTTAGTAAGAACTCAGTAAATGTCTTTGGACGAAGACTATTAAGGCGACAGTAAACATATTTCTAGTCTGCTCATAGCATAAGCATTCGAAGCAAAACACTAGCACAGAACAACTCAATTTCTGGAGTTGTACCCACAGCAGATGAATGTCTGAAGCAGAAAAGAAGCCACCCTCTCTCCAAACTGCCCACCTACCCTGCACAATCTCCCCATGCTCTGAATAAGATCATAATCAGCAAGCAGACCCAAAGGTACGATAGGCAAGTGTTCTCATCCTTACAGAAAGCTAGAGAAAGATGAAAACTAGGGATAGCTATGCTTAGAATAGGTACCACAGGCAGGGCTCACCCCAGAAAAGGTCGGCACCAAATAAAAACTTGGGTTTACCTCACTCAGACGGTGTTTTGAAGGTCTCATGGGGGAGGAAGGTTCAGAAGGGGCAACTAAGCCTCAGCCATCCTTTAAAACTGTGGACCAAGCTAAAAGCAGTCAGGGAGCTCACTCTAGCTCTGTATTCTATACAAACGACGGTATCTCCTGGGCCTTCATCCGAAACAACCACGAATCCTCAAAATGACAGCAAAAGACAACACATTTTACAAACACTGTAAGCTTCATGCTGTCTCTGCCTGTCAGCTGGGGTAATACATCCACTCCTCACTTAGCAACAGTTAGGCTCCAAAGATCAAGTCATTATATGAAAATGGGGTAACCAAAAAAATAGGGAGCCCCCATATCATCCCAGCAGTATAAAATGACATCATTACATAACTGCCAAACCGCGGAGAGCTATGTATGGCCCAACCAATGCACAACCGTAAGTCACAGTCACTGTTACTCCCAGGTGACTCCTCGGCACTTGTGACTGCCACACAAGCGTGGTTACCTCACAAAAGAGCCAGACAGCAGCTATTTCCCTACGGTGGCAGGTGTGAGATGTCAGGTAACAAGATAGTCGATACACGAGGGGTCGGTGGAGGAGAGCCAAGATCTGAGCTGCTAGGTATGAAAGTCACAGAGAGAGACGACACGAAAAAGTAACTGTTTGACCTGCTTTATGTTAATAGAACTTATTTCAACCTTTCCACTCTGTATGCTTCTTCAGATAAAGATTCATTTTTTAAAATTTCTATTCTGGAATAAAACTAATTTATTAGAGCCAGGCTTTCCTCCCTGCTGCGTGCCCTCCATCGAGCAGCCCGTCTGCCTGAAGACAGGCAGAAAAGCTACAGGGGCTGGCAACCAACGCATAAGAAAACACGGAGCCACACGAGAGGGCAGAGCCCCAAATGTGAGCTAGCATGCGGGCTGCTTTCCCCTTCAAAGCGGTTGCTGCTTCTAAAAGCTGGAGCAAAGAGGAACGGAAAATGAAGTTCAGGACCCAGTAAATGCTCCTCCGTTTCAAACGGGAGACCAAGACATGCAACGAAGAATAAAGACACCAATCACCAGCGTCAATGTTCAGCCACGATGTTGTAACTGGGCTGGATTGACCCTCCTGTCCTAAGTGCATGGGGACGTAGACAACAGAGATGCAGCCATTTGTCTGACACTGGACGAGAGCACTGTCAAGTGACCCTGAGATAAGGGACACAAAAGTCAGCGAGCCCTTCCATTGGTGTCACGTTTCAGATTAGGGGTGAGGATTGATTATTGGCTGTGAAGGTGGCATTACAAGCCTTCTGGGGAGGAAGCATTCTTTTTCTTATCCTGGATTACCTAAGTATGTTTAAATGTTAAAATTCATTGAACACAGGGAACCCAGTATAGATGACTCCTTCAGGACCAGTGGTGAGAGGGGCGATGCCTGGAGGGTGAAGGGAATGTGGGGTGGAAAGGGGGAACCGATTACAAGAATCTAAGTATTGCCTCCTCCCTGGGGGATAGACAGCAGAGAAGAGGGTGGAGGGAAACATTAGACAGGGTAACTTATGACAAAAGTATAATTTATGAACTGTGAAGGGTTCATGAGGGAGGGGGACGAAGGAGGGAGGGGGAAATGAGCAACTGATATTAGGGGCTACAGTGGGAGGCAAATGTTTTGAGAATGATGAGGGCAACAAATGTGCAAATGTGCTTGACACAATGGATGGATGTATGGATTGTGATGAGAATTGTACGAGCCCCCAATAAAATAATTTTTAAAAAAAATTCATTAAACAATGTGCTTAAAATGCATGCCTTTTACCATTTATAAGTTACAGCACAATAAAGCAGTAAAAGAAAAAAATGTTTAATCATTTTATTGGGGGCTCCTACAACTCTTATCATCATCCATCCATCCATCCATCCATCGTCAAGCACATTAAAGCAGTACGATTGTAAAGCCATCTTTCTGCTATGCCTTACGCCGCTGCTCAGATCATATGCTCATCGGCCATTTGACCCAAGGTGATTGACTTCAGAAATCTCATCTTAAAACTCGGTCAATTTCATTAGAATTATTTTCATTTCGGCACTCCATAGCCAGCAAAACCTAGTTTTTTAAAAAAGTAAAAGTCCTAGAGAGCACTGCATGTGCCCCATTTCACACCACCGAGCTCAGTATGACCAACAGATTTAAAGGGGATTGAGGGGCGGGGAGCAGGTCCAAGTTATCCATGACCATTGCATCCATTACCACCATCCAAAAAATAAAGTCTGAAACAGAACTACCTCCGTATTAGAATAATCAGCATTTATGCTCAAAGAGGTGCAGCTACCCAAGGCAGGCTCAAAGGACAAGGAATGGAGGGGGGAAACACCGAGAGAAAGCACAGTTCATCGAGGGGGTGGCAATGGATGAACTGAGTCAGCATTTATACGAACTGCTGAAAAGAACACTATAGCCTGTTCTGTAAAACTTCACCTATTACACACTCAAACTCACTTTCAGAAAGATTTTCAAATTCAGGAAGGGTAGAGTCCCTAATAATCAGTCACATCAAAACATCACTGTCCACTTGAGAGAGATGCTCGAGCTCTGCCTGCTCGCTTGCGGAGTCTCGGTGTCAGAAACCCTAGCTAGGGTCCCTGTGTGCCGGATGCACCCCAGGGTGGTGGCCGTGATGCGTAGTTCTGCTAGAGGTCAATTCTGAATGTAGATGGTACAGACTTGAAGGTGAGGGGCAAGACCATGGTTGGGCAGGAAAACAAGCCCAACGTTTCTGTCCAAGGGTGCTCATATTCCCTGAATACTGAAAATGGTGAAGGGCATTCATCTATGATAAAACAGGGACCCTTGAAAGAAGACAGAGGTAAGCTCTAGGAAGCAAGGGTATAGCTAGGGACACTAACAGAAGTGTGCACATATACATTAATCCATAAAAACAGGTATTGACCTATATATTTATAAAGCAATACACTGAGACTGCAGACAGGCCTTGGGCCTCAGCTCATACCTTCCCTCAATACAATAACACTTTGTTCTAACAAATTGTCATTCTGTGATGCCCATCCGACCCCACCCGTCTCCCCTCAGCCCCAGCCCCACCCCCATTACTGAAGACAAAATGAGTGCATAAGCAGATGTGGTGAAGAGAGAGGATGGTGCCCGGCTATTAAAACATATAGTGTCTGGGGTCTTAAAAGCTTGAAGTTAAACAAGAGGCTACTCAACAGTGAAGCAACAAGTCTACATGAAAGAAGCACACCAGCCAGTGCGATTGTGGGTTGTCATTATGACTAGGCAATGGGCACCAGAAGATTCACAATAAACAAACAAAAATGCATTCATGAGAATGCTGGGGGGAGGGGGGGAGTGTTGGAGCAGAAACCCAAAGTCCATCTGTGGCCAATGGAACATCCCCCAACAGGGTCTCAGGGAGGTGATGAGTCAATCAGGGTGCAGTAGAGCACCCATGGATCCTGCAATATACCTCTGATCCCTTGAGGCCTCCTCATCCCCTCACCCCCCACCCCCACCCCACTATCCCAACCCCACTGCCACGCCCCACTCTGAACTAGACGGGAGCATGTGCATAGGTACAGGCAAGAGACAAAACTCAGAACACATGGACCCAGGAACAGGAATGGGAACAGAGATCCCAAAAGGATAGGGGGAAGGGGGGGAGGTGGGGAGGGAGGGAGGGGAAAACGGATCGCAATGAATGGCACATAACCACACATCCCCATCCAGGGGGAAGAACAACAGAAACCAGAGGGGAAGGGGGACAGTGGTCAGTATGAGTTTGAAAATAATTAACAATCTACAATCTATCAGGGGGCCACAGGGTTGGGAGGCAGGGAGGAGGGAGGAGGAAAAAAAAGGGGAGCTGATCCCAAGGGCTCAATGGAAAGTAAATGTCTAGAAAAGAATGATGTACTAATATGTCAGATACAATTGATGTACAGATTGTAACAAGAGTTGTAGGAGTCCCCAATAAAATGATCTTAAAAAAAAAAAAGATTACAGCCATAAAAAGAGGGTGGGGGGGAAGCCTTGAAGTGTTCTAGTGGTTCTCAACCTTCCTAATGCTGCGACCCTTTCGTACAGGTCCTCATGCGGTGGTGACCCCCAACCCTAACATTATTTTCATTGCTACTTCATCACTGTCATTTTGCTACTGTGATGAAGGACCCCTGTGAAAGGGTCCTTCGACCTCCAGGTTGAGAACCTGCTGGAGACCATGCAGTGTCTGATTCAAAAGGCTCACCACACACGACCCACGAAAGAAACAACAAACACATCAATAAGCAATGACAAGCGACACTGGGATGGGAACGTTTGGTGGAGAGCCCAAAGGAAAGGTTTCTCAGTCTTCCACAGTCACAAGCCACTGCCCACGGCCACTCTCCCTAGTCAGAGAAGTCCATCTGACCCGCCCAGTGGTTGTCCGGTCACCAGGAGTTGACGGATCCCGACTCACAACCGGCCCTGCAGGACGAAGGTGGAGGGGCCCAGTTGGCTTCCCCAGGCTTCCAGGGCGTTGCCAACCACCCAACTTTCAGCTAGCAGTGCAGCGTTTTAGCCTCTGCGCCAGCCAGCGGCTCGCCACCAGACGTTCGTCCTCGGCTTTAGAAAAGACTCTTTTGGGGACTGCAAGCCAAACCCAATACTGTCGAGGTCAATTCGGACCCACCGCGAGCCAAAAGTAATCATGACAGCGCTCCCTCCCTTTCAGGAAAAGAGGGGATGGGGGGTGGGGGGTGGACAGTTCCCTTGAGAAAATGTAAGAGATTGTGACAGACATGTTGACCAGGCGGAAATCTGTGTTTGAAAACCCCCTTCTCGACGGAGGGCGGGCTCCATTCCCTTTCCAAAGAGTCAGAACTGGAGGACGGTGCCGAAGGCGGGGAGAGCCAGTGCCCGGCCCTAAGGCAAGGCTCCCCCGGGAAGCAGCCCTGCTGGGCAGCACGGGCGAAGGCCAAGGGCCACGCGGCACGAGCCAAACAAAATGAAAGCGGGCAAGGAGGGGCGCGTCGCTGAGTGCCCACCGCCTCGAAGAGGGCTCTCATTTCCGGTCCACTGACCATCCGTCCCAAGCAGCGCCCCAAACCCCGACGGACGGGAGGAAGGCCGGCAGGGCATGGTCTCCGAGGGACGGGGACGTTCCGAACACCCCTCGACTCGGTCTGCCCCGGCCCTTCGCATCCCGAACATCCCTGGTCCCTCAGGCCCGGCCCCTCACACCAGCACGGAACCTCCCCAACAGCCCGGGGAGTGGGGGCGACGGGCAGTCGCTTCCCAACTGCATCTGGGGTCGGGGTCCGGGTGACGCGGCAGGAACGCCTTACTTACTTTTGCAGCCCGGCGCCATGGTAACCCAGGGTCTCCTATCCCAATCCCGAAATCCAACCCCAAGGCAGAAACCCAACCTCGGCTGCCCCCGCCTCCTGGCTGCGCCACGCCGCCGGGATCCCGCCCAGTCAAGATGGCCGCGAGTTTGAATTTGGCGCTCGAGAGAGGTCAATTCTGAATGTAGATGGTACAGACTTG
>NW_022108124.1:18396485-18398255 GCF_000313985.2 Echinops telfairi | reverse complement strand
CCCCCAGAGCCGCCATGAGCAAGCGGAATCAGGTGTCTTACGTGCGGCCAGCCGAACCGACGTTCCTGGCCCGCTTCAAGGAGCGGGTCGGCTACACGGAAGGGCCCACTGTGGACACCAAGGTGAGCCCCAGCCCGCCGCGTTACCTAGGAGACGGCGCGACCGGCCACTTCCGCCTTCTGCTTTGACTTGGAAGTCAGTTTAGTGACTTGGTCCCTCCTCTCATCCTAGCCCGGCCCCCACTTGGTCCCTCCTCTCATCCTAGCCCGGCCCCCAAGATTGTTTCCAAAACTTAACCCTTCTAACAACTAGTCGTCTCGGGCACGGGAAGATCTTTGATTTTGACGCGTTGGGCTGCTCATTTCAAGGTCAGCAGTTTGAAAACACCAGCCATTCCGGGCGAGAAAGACGGGGCTGACGGCATACGTGCAAATGTGCTTGACAAATTGGAGGAATGTATGGATTGTGATAAGCCCCTAATAAAAGTATTTTTTTAAAATAGAGTTCCCATCTCGGAACTCACAGGGACACTTCTGCCCTGACCTATAGTGCGTCCGCATCGACCCGATGGCGGGCAGTTTGGTTTGGGGGCTGTTCTCTGAAGTCTTCGTTCACAGAGCGCCTGGTTCTTAGATTGGTTCAGAAATGTCACTCCTGCCTCTTCGTTCTCTCTTGAACATATCTCAAAACCTCTGGAGTAGCAGAGGGGGATAGTGGCTTTCACCCATTTTTCAGATGTAACTTGAAGCCACCCGGTTACTTCATGTCCTAGGACTCAAGTGGAACAGAATGGGCAAGAGCTCTTAGATCCCGCCCTCTGATTTGATACCCAAAAAAGCAATCCTGAGGAATAGTGGATCTTGAGGCAAACCTTATTTTGTGCCTTAGATATGAATAGAAGACCTGTGTAGTGTTCACACGTTGGTTGTGTTCGCATGCTGAGAGTTCGAAACCACCAGCTGCTCCGTGGGAGAAAGACTGGGCTTTCTACCTTCTTAGTTAGTCTAGGAAGCCCACAGGGGGGTCGCTGTGAGTCAGCCCTGTCTCCCTGGCAGTAAGGGAGTTCAGGAAATTAGGGATGAGTGTTGGTAGGAATCATCTCAGTGGCAGGACACAGTCACCCTGAAAGGAAGTGCACTTGTGGAGTGACTGAGCAGACTTGAAATGTTGAAGTACAGTCAGAATCAGAGCATAGACCCTATAGGACAGGGTAGAATGGTCCCCGTGAGTTCCTAGACCATGTAACTCTCTACTTCACGGTGGAGCAGAGACCAGACCGGTAGGACCACCAAGATTATGGCCCTTATCCTTCAGATCCAGAACTGGACTCATCTCCACCTTAGAATAATCAACCACTTAAGATCAAGGGGACAGCATTTGCCCAGGGACAAAGTTCAAAGGTTAAGAAAGGAGGAGGAATGGAAATGAGAAAGGGGGAAAATTGTAAGTGAAGGTACCTGAGGGGATTGCAGATTGAAAAGTTAAATCAGAATAGGTATAAATTGTTAAATGTAAAAACTATGATCTGCTCTGTAAAACATCAACTAACTAATTAAAAGTGTTTTAAAAGAATTTTTGGAGTACAGAAAAAATAGGTGGATATAATTGCCAGGGCTTCACGTAGTTCATGGTTTCATCATTGCGGTCCCGTGTAAATAGATCACCCAGTTTTTCTTGACTTTTACTATGTGCCAGGCTCTGTGTCCTACACACAAGATGAGACACATAGCATCATTCTTTTGTTTTGTTTTTTGTTTTTTAGGTTTTGGA
>NW_022108124.1:18374823-18395385 GCF_000313985.2 Echinops telfairi | reverse complement strand
CACTCACACCACTGGTCCTGAAGGGATCATCCACCCTGGATTCCCTGTGTTTCCAGTTCCTATCTGTACCAGTGTACATCCTCGGGTCTAGCCAGACTTGCAAGGCAGAATTCAGATCATGATAGTGGAGGGTGCGGGGGTATAGGAAGCATTTAGGAACTAGAGGAAAGTTGTATTTTTCATTGTTGCTACATCCTACCCGGATTGGCTCGCCTCCTCCCTGAAACCCTTCTGTAAGGGGATGTCCAGTGGCCTACAAATGGACTTTGGGTCTCCACTCCCCCCCTCATTCACTATGGTAAG
The DNA here is from genome assembly GCF_000313985.2 of Echinops telfairi. Taxonomy (NCBI): domain Eukaryota; kingdom Metazoa; phylum Chordata; class Mammalia; order Afrosoricida; family Tenrecidae; genus Echinops; species Echinops telfairi. Next base: position 18,395,082 of record NW_022108124.1, on the reverse strand, counting down.
ATTTTTCTGATGATGCCTGATCCCATCGACACCTCATGGTCGCACTGGCTGGTGTGCTTCTTCCATGTGGGCTTTGTTACTTCTGAGCTAGATGGCCGCTTGTTTACCTTCAAGCCTTCATGACCCCTGACGCTGTATCTTGTGATGACCAAAAACTCATTTTGTTGTGCATGCCTTTCGACCCAGCAATTTCATTTCTTGCATGAGTGTTTCTTACTTGTAAGTTCACAAGCATGAGCAGAATGTATTTGAGAAGTTCTTTTAATAGGAAAAACTCAGAAACAGCCAAATGTTTCATTTACAGAGTACTGGTGGACAAATAATAAGTCCTAGTGGTACAGAGGTTTAAAAGCTTGGCTACTAACCAAAAGGTCAGTTCAAACCCACTAGATGCTTCATGGAAGAAAAATGTGGTCACCTGCTGCTGTCAAGATTACAAACTAGGCACCCCGGTTGGGTCACTTCTGCTCTGTCCTATATGGTTACTCTGAGTCACATCTGCCTGGATAGCAATATTTGGCTTGGGTAAACAAATATACGTAATAAAATACTGGACAGTGTTCTTCAAAAATCTCTGTATAGTTAGATATAGATATCTGTATAGAGATATTTAAAATATCTATAAAAGATATTTTATGTAAAATGTTAGGAGAGGCTTTCATGGTATCTAGTTTTTCAGAAAAATCTGAATTGGCTGTTGGCATTTGTTGCAGATACATAGTGTGTCCATGGTAGCTGTGATGTGTACACTATACATTCTTTGTAATATACAGTCCCCATGCTATAGTCTCACGCAAACAAGTAGGTTACACATTTTTCTCTGAAACCACGCAATCGATCCCCTCAGGCATTAGTTTCCTATATGTGATATGAGTTCCTTATGTGCAAAAAATGTGGTGCTTTTTTTAATATTTGAGAAATCTCATCATCTAAACTAGTAAGGAAAAGGATGGGTGGGGGACAAGCAAGTCAACCAAGTAGTCTCCTTTGAGAACACAAAATGTTTTCTGTCTGCCTGTTCGTGCACACTTAGAAAGAGGCGGAAAGGTTGCCGAGGCTGCTGGAAGGGAGACGGATGAGCAGAGGTTGGACTTCCTGCGGCTTGTCCCTTTTAATTCTGAGGGGGGAGGCGGGGTTGTTGAGACCACTGCTGAGGAGCAGCGTCCAAACTGCCCGGAGCCCATAATCTAGAGCGTCCCCACACTGAAAGCGGAAAGCTGGGGTCCTTGGAAATGGCCCCACTAGATGAGCCCCCTTGATGCCTGGCAGTGAGCCTGTTCCCTGGGGTGGTGAGGTGGGTTATTTGGGATTACGGTACTTTAAAATCCCGTGTCATTCAGCAAAGCTCTCAAGCTCATCAGTTTCTCAGAGCCGGTAGGTAGTGTTGGGTCAAGGTCAGCAACCTGCAGCCTGTGCTCCCTTCTAGAGAACCCAGCCTCAGCTCCCGGAAGAAGATGGTGACCACAGCGACAAAGATGACGAACAACCCCAAGTCGTGGTTTTGAAAAAAGGAGATCTGTCAGCTGAAGAAGTCATGAAAATTAAAGCAGAGATTAAGGCAGCCAAAGCAGGTATGTCTGAAAGCAGCGTGGTTTGCCTAGAAGTGTAAGGAGCCTCGAGTATGAGATGGCTTTGCTTCTGCAGTGGTAGGACGTGAGGCACACAGGGTTAAAGAAGCAATCCTACTGGGAGCTTGGCTTCAACGCTTAGTAGACAGATGTGGGACCTTGAGCAAGTCACTTCTCCTTACCCTTCAAGGGGACAGTCATTACAGTACCTTACTGGATGGTTAGAGCATCAGGTGTGAATTTAAGGAAATGTATCCATGTAACATAAGGTACTCTGGTTTATAAACCAGTCAAGAAAGGTCTTTTTAATTATAATTAGTACCGGTTGTGATTTTTTTGTTTGTTTTTCTTTAAATCACTTTATTGGGGGACCGGTTGTGTGTATTTGTTTTAATTCCTAAACATGTCTTGCAGTGTTTTCAAGCAGCAATGCTAGTGCTCCGAACAGTGCACTTTTCAAACGATTTGTAAACTTGTTGTAATTACCCAGGCACTGACACATTATGGCATGCCGCAGTGAGAATGTGTTGAGTCTCTGCATGTCTTGGGGGTTTACAGTTAAGAGAGTGGAGAAGGCCAGGCATCCTTTTTTTTTCCCCCTAACCGTGCAGCACACTTCTGTGACCCACCTTGGGTCATTATGAGTTGGAATCAACTTGACAGCAGCTGCCTTTACAAAGGTAACATGGACCAGAGGGAAGAAGGTTCTTTCATTTTCTTTTTGCTACAGATGAAGAACCCGCGTCGGCCGATGGAAGAATCATGTACCGGAAACCAGTCAAGCGTTCCTCTGATGAAAAATACTCGGGTTTGACAGCAAGCTCCAAAAAGAAGAGGACGAATGAAGAGGAAATGAGTAAGCAGGACTCGGTTACAAAGAACTCACAAAAGCAAATCAGAAATAGCAGCCTCCTTTCTTTTGACAATGATGATGAAAACGAGTAATTGTACATATTTTGGACTTAGTTTATGGGATATTTTTTAAAATAACATTTTGTCTTTATAAAAGTCAGACAAGTTCATTATAAAAAATATGGGAGAAAATTAATAAAACTGCTCACCAATGCTCAGATGCAAAATGCCAACCACAAAAAAATTAACTAGTGGTATTTTATTATTTCACGTGTGTGGGGATGTGTATATACATTATGCTTTTTATAACACAATTTACATTGTGTGATGTATGTTTTATGTCTAGCTTCTCACTTAACATTACAGCCATTTCTCCACATCAATAAAATTCAAAGCCTCACATCAATAGGATAGGGGATTTCCTAATGACATGGATCACCCGTGCATCTTCTTCATTAGCAGAACCCCACTTTAGGGGGGAGATGATAAGGCACCTAGATGAAAACACATCTCAGGCTCCTGCTAGGGTTGGTCTTAACATGACTGTCCTGGGAGTAAAGAGAAAACTATGTAGATGCTTGGGTCTAAAAGGACAGACTTGGCAAACACGTACACTTACCCTTCTCCCTTCATCCTGTCTGGAGCACAGAAGGGAGACCTGAGAGCCCTAGAGCCATGTTCAGGATGAAGGAGAGTGGCCACTGGCACTAGGAGGTACAGTGGGAAGGTTCAAGAAGCTGTCTGTCACCCCTGCAGGCATGTCTCAGAGACTGCAGCATCCGCATCAACTGTCAGCCTCTGGGCCTTGTGCTACAGAAGCAAAATAATCGCCCTGCCTACTGAAGCCTCATCAGGTTTCTGTTAAATGCAGCCAAATGCTCTCCTAACTCCAATAGTAAACAGCTAGTAGAGCAATTCAGAATTGGTCTTCAGAAATCTGAGTATATTTCTCATGATTCACTGAGAATAGCCAGAAGCAGAGTTAATTGGCTCTAGGTATTTAAATCATTTTAAAGCCATCAATGCTAACTGTCAAACTGCTTCCAAGAGAAGTTACCCCCCGTAGCCTCATGACCCTCTGAGGGCGTGTTTCCCCCCAACCCGTGACTGCGCTGGACTTGGACTAGTGCCAGCCCTGTCACTTTCATCACTTTGATATGTAGATAATGCAATTGAGCAATTTCTGTTAATGGAAAGTTCTTTGCTCTCCTAGGAAGGGGCTAAACTTTCATACGTATGTGGTCCATTTTGTTGGCTTTTCACTAACTTTTTGTTCATTTTTCAGTACTTTAGTTGTGGGTTTCTTATTAACTTACTATCTAGACTTTTTTGTTTCCATATTGACGCATACAGGACAGGGTGGAACTGCCCCTGTAGACCTCCAAGATTGTAACTCTTTTTAAGTAGAAAGCCTCGTTTTTCTCCCACAGCGCTGATGGTTTTGAACAATTGAGAAATTTGGGGCTTTCTTTTTCCCCATCTAATTTTTTCATTGTTCTTTGATTCCCAACCGCTATATCAAATAAAGAATTGTCTATATTGTTTTATACTTCATATGGAATTTATATTAGGACACTTATCACTTAAATAATTAATTGCCCTAGAACCATATGTGTATCTCACTGATTTTGAAAGGAATTAGAGCATTCTTTATGATCCATTTATGTCTATTTAGGTGAAAAGAACTCACTGCCCTTGAGCCAGTTCTGACTTGGTGACCTTACAGACAGTGTAGAACTGGCTCTGTAGGTTTCTGAGGCTTTAAATCTCTATAGGAGCAGAAAACTGCCCCTTTCTCTGTTAGAGCGCCTGGTGGTTTCGAACTTCTGACCCTACACTCATAATCCACTAAACTGGCAGGGCTATGTGCGAGAAGAAAGATTAAAATTTAGTCAGGGGTGGAGGTGAGCACTATAAAGTTGGAGCCTTTCCAGATCATTCCTTGAGATTGCTTAAGCCTGATAGTTTACCTCCTGACAGTAAGTCAAATAACTAAAACGGGTGGCAGTGTGAGGGCGCAAATATTGCATCCTCTACCACCGGATCCCTGTGTAACCATTAATTTCAGGACATCTTTATCATGACTGTGGCGCCACATCCATCTCTTCGTCCGTTTTAACCTCTTACTGCAAAGAATACTCAAAAGCGACCATGTGGGGGCCCGGGGAGTCCTGAAGATGTTAACAAGGCCACCTCACAGCAACCCCGAGTCAACAGTGAAACCCTTCCCATGCTGTGCCATCCTTGTGGCCCTTGCTACGTTTGAGAACCTAGTTGTAGCCCCCGTGTCGATCCATCTCTTTGTTGCTGACTCTCTACCCGACATGATGTCCTTCTCCATCAACTCCTCCTTGCCAATCACATGTTCAAAGTGCAGGAGACAAAGTCCTGCTAGCCTTGCTTCTAAAGTACTTCCTCGATATTTTTTGCCCACACTATAAATCAAAAGCCACAATTCATTGTTCAGCTTTTACGTGCATAGGAGAAGATTGAAAAGACCAGGCTTGGATCAGGTGTACCTGAGACCTCAAAGCAACCTCTTTGCTTTTTAACTTTAAAACAGATCTTTTGTGGCAAACTTTCCCCATGCAGTACTTTGATTTCTTAACTGCTGCTTCTTGAAACAGGTTCTCGTGAATCATTCAAATTAGTCTTGAAGCCATTCTATAATCCTGTTTCTAATGCATACTAACTTGTTCTATCAGCCAAGCTTGTATTTTGTTTTGCTTTTTTTTTTTGTTTTAATGGATGTTTTAGTGTGAATGAGGTTGGGAGCTTTACATTCCAGACCATCAACTCTGCATTCAACAGCTGAAACCACTCATCTATACCCCCTTGTATTCTTACCCCCACAAACCCACCCAATTTTCTTATCTGTATCATTGCTAAACATAGTCTTGTACCAATACCACACTGTTTTACTTACTGTCAATTGTAGTCAGCTGTATCTGAAGGTGGAAGTCTTGAGGGCAGACTTTGTTTTACCAACTGCTCCATCTTCAGTACCAAGAATAGAACCTTGTACAATAAAAGTATTTAGAATGAATGAGTCTCTCTAAAGCTTTTTTTCCCCACAGACCTCTTAGGGTGGGGGTGCACAGACTTCCATACTTGACACTGCCCACTTGATCCTACCCCGTGGGAAAAAGAACTTGGTTTGGCCCTTTGACCCTGGTTTCTGAACATAACATGCTTTTCTCTTCCTAAATAGTCCAGCAAGTAGAGGCTACCGATGCCATCCCTGGTGAACTAGCTTCAGGAAAGAGAGGACCCTAATGGTATCCTGCATGTTTTTATTGTAACTGACTTGATGGTACCTAACAACATGATACATCAGGCCCACATTATAAATATTCAATGAAGTCCTGCAAACCAGGGGCTTGGGATCTTGAAGTGATCTTTTGGTGACTGGTGTGAGCATCCAAGCAGCACCTTCCTGGGTACAGTGGAGGCTCCGTTCTGGCAGCTCTCCCAAACCTTGAGGTGCCTTTTTTCACTTGTAAGTTTTCTCATTAACAGCATATAGGTGTTTATGGGAAACCAAGAAACTGGATGAAAATGTAAGCAGCCAAGTTCTCTATAGTCCTCATCACGAGGCTTAGAAAGCGGAGTCTGGTGGGAAAAGGCTCCCACAGAGAAGTGGCTCCCAGCACACCTTCTGCAGGTAGATCATTGTCCCCACAAAGTGCTACTTTAAAGATGCCACCTACTTGCTCCTGGCTGCACACCATGTGCTCAGAGGCTATCTTTGTGATTGCCCACCACACCCAAAATGCAGCCAGTTGCCCTCTGATACTGATCATAGATTCCCCTGGAGAGAGCTCAGGGATATCCATGGTTGAGCCAGCTCAGGTACTTCCAAGGTTAAACCACTAACTCTAGTACCTGCTCACCTTAAGACGTATGTGCCGCTAGTACACCACCCTACCCCCACCTCCATTCTCTATGTGCCTGCTGGTGGTTTGTAAGCCCCATGACTATATAAACCCATTAGAAAATCTCATTCTCCAGACCCTGCCCGTTCTATTTGCTGTAATTGTACTGCAGTTCCTCAGGACCCATTTGGTTGTGGGGCCGCACCCCACAGGTATCAGTATAGAAAAGTCTCTGTGACTGTTGTAAGCTATTAAAATTAATGATCATGGGGGAGAAGAGGCAGCAAGCAGGAGCTGCAAGTTGCTGTAAGGCAACCCCATAGCCACACGTCTCCTAAGACACTGTTCTCAGCTTCATTTTAAAGGCAACTACTTGGTGGTCAGGGACCCCTGTACAGTTAAGTGCTCAACTTCGATTCCAAGGGTTGGTGATTCAAACCCACCCAGAGTTGATCTGTTCTACAGGGTTTTCTTGGCTGCAATCCTTACAGAAGTAGATCATCATGCTTTCTTCCATGAAGCTGTTTTTCATGGGAAAAAGATGACTAAAGTTTGAAGAAAAACTAGACCTAATAAAGGAGCGGAGCAAAATCTAACATTGCTTGACAATATGCAGACGTACACTTCACACTGTCCATGTAGATCCCAGTGATCTTTGCCCCTCTGACTACATCTGAATTTTCGCAGTGATGAACTGGTCTTAAGTGGTATTCTGTCATTTATCCAGACATGATAGTTTAGGCTTCTGTAGAGAAAGCATGAAATCTTAGTTTAACTACAAGTACATTCTTTTAAAAAGAAAGAACATTATAAGAACTGAAAAGCCTAATGCTAGTTTTACCTATTTTCAATAGCCAGAATTTTTAAAATATAAACTTCAGAATATATGTAACTCAAAGCCAACTAATGGCAACTATGATATATAATTTAGTTATATATAAATTATATATGTGGTCAGTTAATGGCCCTTCCAGCCAATATTCATGATGTGATGCATAATTCTGGGCCTATTCCTGTGGTCACACTCGAAGTCCCATTTTGAAGGGTGTTCTCTACTATACTGATGGGCAAGATTAGGGTGAGATAAAGACATGACTTTAATAGGGGTTGTGAACCAAGTAACATCCTTTGTTCCCTTGGGGGCATCTCTAAGACTTTTACCTGAGGATGTAACTTAAGATAATCATCCTTCATTTTCCTTGGTGGTATGAGCCGGTAAAAGATAACCCACCCCTCCATCAAAGTCATTCCTCAGTATGTAAGAGCCATAGGACACAGAAATCCAAGGACTATTTGGAAAAGCACATCCAAGATCTCTGCTGAAGCACAGGCCACTGAGAGCAGCTGCACCTGCCACTTAGTACAGAAGCTCAGAGCAGCAGTGCGGAGATGACGAAGTACTTCCTCTTTATGGGGTCTGTGATTATGGAACTGTGACACTGAGCAATGGGCAGGCTGGCTTTCTGGCCCACGGAGACAAAGCCAAGGGACCTGTCTGAGTCTGAGGACTGGAGAAACAGGCTGAGAGGTGTGGCTGTGGACCAATGGCTGTACACTTACTGTTTGCTGAACCTGACGTATAGTACTCTATTAGCGTCCCTAATAAACACCCTTCATTGTCTGAGATCTGTGTGGCCATTGCAATGACTTATTGAGTCCTGCATGAACATAAGAGTAATGTGGGAGGAACGGTTGTTGTCAGGATAGGTAAAGGAGGATGGACCACAGAGGCATATCTGATCCTGTCTCAGAGCAGGAGGGAAGCCAGAGGCCAGCTATGTCCACCTCCATTGTCGTTTACTGTATACCTATTATTCCTTTGTTGAGACATGGGGCAACTGACATTTAGATAGGATTAAGTACGTTGTATGATGTCATACCATCAGGCGGCAACACCACTGAATTCAAGACAATGTAGTTCTGAGTCGTTTTCTTCACTTTCTTGGAATTCAGAGATGGGGAAAGTGGCAGTTTCATAGCTATTTTTCAGTTATTCTACCACAAGTTTTAATCTCCAGAATGAAGCTTCTGATGTCGAATGAGTGCTGACCTGTGCCTAAAGGATTTTATACATTTGATACATTCATAAGGTTTCTCTCCAGTATGAATTCTATAATGTTCACTGAGGTGTGCTTGCTTGCGGAAACTTTTTTCACACTCACTACATTTATAATATTTCTCTCCAGTGTGAGTTCTCTCATGTTCAACAAGGGTCGAACTCTGATTGAATGCTTTCCCACATTCAGTACATGTGTAGGGCTTCTCTCCCGAATGTGTTCTCCTGTGCTGTGTGAGACATGCTCTCTGGTTAAAAGCTTTCTCACACTCATTACATTTGTAAGGTTTATCTCCAGAGTGACTTCTCTGATGACGAGTAAGGCAGATGCTCTGGCTGAAGGCTTTGTCACATTCACTGCACTTATATGGTTTCTCTCCAGTATGAATTCGCTGGTGTTTAATAAGAGACGGGCTCTGGCAAAAGGCTTTCCCACATTCTTTGCATTTATAGGGTTTTTCTCCAGTGTGAATTCTCAGATGCTGAACAAGAATTGCCTTTGTTTGAAAGGCTTTCTCACATTCGTGACATTTATAAGGTTTCTCTCCTGTATGAATTCTCAAGTGTTGGGTCAGATTTGAGTGTTTACGGAAACAAGTTCCACACTCACTACACAGGTCGGGCTTCTCCCCTGTATGAATCTTCTGGTGCTGGGTAAGCGATGATCTCTGAGTAAAGCATTTCCCACATTCAGCGCATTTTGAGTTTTCCTTCCGTCCGTTTAGTCTCTGGCGTTTGATTTGGAGTGAAATCTGCATGTTGCTTTTAGCACACTGATGGTGTTTTTCCCCAATAGCTTCAGAGTCAGGTCAAACTTCTCTCAAATTGTGATACTTATAAGGCGTTTTCTCACAACTCACATTAGAGTAACACTGTGCTAAGAAGAGTCTCTGTATGTGTCTTGTTCCCGCAATTATTACTGAAAGATTTTCCTTCTTAATCGGTGTGCATTTTCAATCATTTCAATGAAAAGTCCAGTTGACGATCCTCTGATTCTTCACTTCTCAGATCCATTTACACCAGGCTTTCTCTTTGTTGCCTAAAAAGAATAATTACAAAATAAGCCAGTAATTAGAGAATTTTTGTCAAAATCACACATTACACAGATTCCAAAATATCTCAAATAAAAGTTGGCCAAAGTTAGGATCTACTTGATCCATTAACAACTGTATGCACGTAATGAATTTACCTTTTGGGGCCTCAGTTTTCCCATAAATTGTGAGTCATTCATTCAATTAATATTATCTTCTATATGCAAGGCACTCAGATTGATGAGGAAAACGGATAAATAGACTCTCAAAAGTTAAGAGGGTTGGGAATTCAACAATAAAACTCACTTTATTAAATTTTTTTAAAAAGTTAAGAGGGCCAGCGGATATGATACATGTATAAAAGCCTATCATAAAGGGAAAAGTATATACAGTAATACAAGAATCTGTTATTGGACATGCAATTAAGAGCTCAATTAAAATAAAATGATTTTTTAAAAAAAGCTCAATTCAGTGCAACGTGGTAATGCTTGACCCAGGGAAATTAATACTTTAAAACAGTATGTCTTCTGTGTACATAAACATTTGCATCTACAGTCATGTATGACTGTTAATGTCCACAATACATTCTGTGAAATAGGGTGTTAAGTGATTTGGACATTGGGTGACCTATATTGTAGTCTGGGCTGTATTTTCCTTTAAGTACCTCAAACAAGCTTCATGCCTTACAGTGATCATCAACAGGCTGAGAAAGATTCTTGTGACTGTCAAATACAACATGCCTAAATCTCAAGCAATACTATTTACTGATTTTCCACTGTTAGTTTAATAACCTTATTTCACTTTAAATCTGATATTTCCCCTTTGCCTCTTGCTGTGGCTATTTCTGGCACTGTTTTGTTACATTTGGGACCTATGGTGCACCTCACAGTAATATTTAAAACAAATTAAACAGAAATAACACTACAACATTCAAGGTGAACAATACATGAGATTGGATGCTTCTGCATAAGAGTCCAAGCATACAGTTGCACAATAAACTTTTAAAATAGAAAATACAGTACAGTGTATATATTACCATTAACATCTGCATTATTACTATCAAGACATATATTAAAAAGGGAGGAATGGAACTGAGGATCAAAAGGAATAATGGCACATTGAAGGGATTGTAGTGGTGAGCTGAATCAAAATGGGTATGGATTATTGAATAAAATCGATGATCTGCTCGGTAGACCTGCATTTAATTCACAATAAAAAATTTTAAAGACTTCTTTATTATAGGTTACCTCTGTACTGTATACAAGGGAATATATATGTGTGTGTGTGTGTATATATATATATATATATTTATATTTATATGGTGTGTGGGAAGCTGTTACATTTGTTATACCCTGTTCTTCAATCTGGATTTCTGAGCCTATTTTATAACCGTATGTGACCACAGATGTCTGAGCAGCTAGCTGTATGTTGCTCAAATACATGTTACGTGATTTATGCCTGTAATTGGAAAATGTAGTGTGTCTTGAAGTTTTTAGTGTCAAAACCTCCTTAAAGCATGAAGTTATAAATGGAGAAATATTTAACCTAGGGCTGAGTGAGTTAAGCATTTAAAAAATATTTTGGGGGGGTCACAAAAGAAAATATACATTGTGCAGAACAGAGAAACTGCGTTATGGAATCTAGACTTTTATACTCTTCTCTATAGAAAAAAAAATCACAGTGAACTGAGGAGATTAGGATAGGTAATAGGGAGGAGGAAGAACTCAGGGAGCAGGCAAGAAAAAAGCATTAAGTAGCAAAAAGCCTTGTAAAGCCTAAGAAATGTCCTATTGTGACTGATTCTGAAACAACATTAAAAATGAATCTGGGTGATTTGGGGCCATATAGATTTGCATTCAGAGTGATAAACAGTAGGAAGAATGTGAAAGAGACAAGGGTCCCACGTTTAGGTAAACTGCATCAGGGGTAAGTTACTGCTCTCGTCTTTAGTGCCCACTCACCAGGTTATATGGCAAAAATAATTCTGTTTCCTTAGGTGGCCTGTAAGCAGTATGCTGGCAGACAATCCACTGCCATCAAGTCAATGGTGACTCATAGAGACCCTGTAGGACAGGGTAGAACTGCCCCTGTGAGTTTCACAAACTGTAACTCTACAGGAGCAGAAAACCCTGGTTTGCTCCTGCTCTTCGCTGCCTAGTGATCATGGAAAAGGCTGTCCTTTCCAAGGTTATCAATGGTGAGCCAGGATCTAATGTGCTAGCTCCACCCTCATCGTGGGTAGCTGCCATCCTGGACATTTATTATTCTCCAAAATATAGCTTTCCTCTGAAGTCTGACTGGGAAATCTCTAGGTTTGAAAACTAGTCTTGCTTACTGAGAGAAAAGAAGTGCTCTTTCTGCCATCATCTTGGGTCCGCGGTCCCGGTATAAAATGCCCCGGGAGGCCACAGACACTGTCCCTCCCACAGAGTAGGAAGGGCCACAGCCCCAGGCTGAGACAGGATCTGGGACAGAATGCGACGGTGATGAATTGGTACCAGAGCTCCAGGAACAGGATTCCACGCAGGCCGCCACACAACGGGTGCAGCTGGCGGCCGCAGCTGAAATCACTGAGGAACCAGCCAGTAAAGCAAGGCAGAGTCCGAGTGGAAAGAACATGGAAGGTTCAAAACCACCAGTATGTCCACACGGGGCCTTTGGCAAGTTACTAGATCACTATCCGAAAATGCAGGAATGTCCACTTTGCCATCAAAGCCAGATGTCTACAGGAGTCCTGCTTCGGATACCTGCACAGTTTGGGGGAAGCCAGGATGGAGGATTTATCAGAGCAAGCACAGCTAGCAGCTGCTGAGAAGTGCAAAGTTCAAGGCGAAGCTGTCTCGAACATTCAAGAAAACACACAAACTCCAACTGTGCAAAGGAGAATGAAGATGAAGAGGTTGATGAAAGAGGTGTGGAGGTTAAAGACATAGAACTGGTCATGTCACAAGCAAACTATCAAGAGCAAAGGCAGGCCGAGCCTGAAGAACTGCATTAACAACGTAACCATCTGAAAACAAAGACCTGTGTGTGTGTGTGTGTGTGTGTGTTTCTAAAGAGTAGCTGCTGTTTGGTTTGCACTTGCACTGTTGCTATCATTAATAAAGTTATGGCTTGTTGGATAAAAGAGAGAGAGAAAGAATGAAAAACTATCACTGTGTGTTTGCAGAAAAAAAAATGGCACGAGGTGGTGCCCAGGGAGTTAGCTCGCATAGGACAGTGACTTCATGGTCCACGATCTGACTCTCACCTTCATGGCCAAAGCAGTGCTTCAGAATCCAATGTATACCAATCAAAGAAAGTCAGGCTACTTGTTTACAATGAAAAGTTTCTATTCTCAATGTCCAGCTTGTTAATACACTCCAACTCAATTTTTATATAGTGGAGAGAAGTGAAGCACAGAAGAAATGGATGCACAGAAACTCCGTATCACAGCATTGAAACACCCAGTAGGGTTTCTTGGATTAAAATTTTAACGGGAGCAAATCGCCAGGTCTTTTCTCCCCAGAGCTGCTGATGGGTTCTAGTCGTCCACCTTTCAGTTAGCAGTCAAGACTGTGCTGGGCACATGGTTAGTGCTCAGTACCTGTACTCTTAAATATCCAACTGTCTAAAATAAACAAACGCACAACTAACTGCTTGTGATACGCTGGACCATCTTCCTTCCCCATTTGGCAGGCTAACACGTCAGTCATTTTGTAACCCCACCCTCTGAATTTTATGTTTGGTAAGTACAGTCAATGACATTTCGTTAGAAGGCATAGAGTCTTGCTTAGAAAGCAAAGCAAGGACTACTAGACAATGCAACGGACAGATCTAGAAACGGGCTGTAAGCTAGGAAATTCTAGCCCAAGGCCTGGGACTCCCAGTCCGGGGAGCCTGACACGGCGTGTGTGTGTAATCTGCAGGATGGGCTGGGGTTGGGGGTGGCGAGAGGAAGAGACTGGTATCGAGACAACGAAATCTGAGCCCGGGAGTCTCATTGCCAGACCCGGACCCTCCCTCTTGTTCCTCACTCGTCCAAGCTAAGGTGCGGCGGCCGTGTGAGGCTGCAGGCCGGGAGCGGCCGGGTCCCGCGCCGCACGCGCAGGCAGCTCCCGCTCGAACCCCTCCGGCTCCGTCCCCGGGGCCAGCCCGCTCACCTGAGATCCCGAGACTCCCTGCGGCCCCGAACGAACGGGCAGCTAGGAACCCCACGCGCACCGAAGGGGAGGCGCAGGCCGAGCCCTCCGGGACCGGAAGAGCAGTGGCTCAGCCGGAAGTGCGTCAAGAGCGGCCGCGCGCTATTCGTCCAGCGCCCCCTGCCACTGCCTCTCTAGGCAGCAGGAGGAGCATGAGGATTCCAGCTTCACAGAGGAAGAGCTAGGTGAGACTTGGTTTTTCTCCAGATTCTGACATCGCATCCAAGACCACCTGGACTCGGAAAAACGGTGACTACCTCATCTCCTAAGGGCACCGGAGAGGAGGACATTCGGTGACGGAAAGAGTGCTGAGTAGAAGTCAGAATGGGTCATCTCCACAAGGGACAATATTTTCCATCTGTTTAGAGTTGATGAGCCCACAGCCCCCAATTACGAACCTCCAGTACATATCCTAACCAACAAAGCAAAAAGCACTGCAATGGAATGGACTCCGACTCATGAAGACCTATCGGAGGGAATAGAACTGCCTTCTTAGGGCCCGAGGTTGGAAATCTTGACGGGAGCAGAAAGCCTCATCTTTCTCCCTTGGGGGAGGCTGGTAGGTTTGAACCGCTGACCTTGCAGTTGGTAGCCCAACAAGAGTAACCCATTATGCCACCAGGGTCCCTTACTACTCTAAACAGTTAGAATAAAAGATTAACTGCCAAATAAAGTGACCACAACCAGCAGCATCGCCAATTGGGGCTATCCTACTCACTCCTCTGCCGTAACTGAGTCCGCATAGGTCACCTGGTCCAGAGTCCTTTTTCCCGGGATTTGTTCTCTCTCTAACATCCCCTCGCTGACGCTGCTCCCTGTTTACCTCAATCTGTTCTCTCCTGACCTCACTCACCCAAGTCATACTGTTTCCTGTACCAAAAGCCCAGTGCCAATCCTCGTTTGATCAACTTGTCAATTCAATCCCTGCATTCGCTGGCCCTCTGTTTACTGACCCTCTTCATACACACTCAGGAGCACTAGCGGCATCATGGGTTACATGCTGTTCTGCTAACCACAAGGTCAGCAGTTGGAAACTACCAGCGGCATCGCGAGAGGGGAAGATAAGGCTTTCGACTCCGGTAGAGCTACCCACAGGGGAAGTTCTACCCTGTCGAATAGGGTCACCATGAACCAGAATAGACTAGATGACAGTGAGGGTTTTTAATTTATTTTTTTATATAATATACATGCTTTCATAGATAGATTTTCAGGGAGATGTAAACAGGTAACAGGCTGCCCAAGAGCAACTAAAGGGCCCAACCCATCTCTCTACACCTCTACCAGGCATATGATCTCTTCTTTGCCATCATATTCCAATATCTATACACTGTCTGCCAGATAAGGCATTCCATAAATACCTGTTAAATCCATAACTGCGATGTAAAAGTTAAAATAGAAATGATTTTATAAAAAAAATTTTTTATTGTGAATTAGATGGGGCTTTACAGCTCAGGGCATCACGTTTACATTCAGCTGCAACAATTATTTGCATTTTTGAGGATCCAAAGGATGGGAATGCCATAGGTTAAGTCCCCCACACGAGTTCTCTCCACACTTGGAAAGAAGCTCTGATAGATTCCACAGGTTGGAAGTACCTCAATCCTTGGCTTGACATGAGAAAGAAATTCATGCTGAAGCCTGGTTTGTGATCAAGTGAGTTTTTTATAAAAGAAGAAGTTTCAGGTTTTACACACGTGGCAACCTAAGGCCCGAAAGAGACCACAGGACCACAGCCACCTGTAAGGCAAAAGAGCAGCGTGGGGGTGGGGGCGGCAGTGGTCTCCAAGTTCCAGTTTTTAGGACCTTCTGCTGGGAGGTGTGGTTGATGGTACTGGTTGGCCCCATTGGCTGTATTAAGCCTACCTGGTCTAGATTGGGTTGATCCAGGTGTACTGGTCACCTGGGTGTACTGCTCCCCACCCTTGGGCCTGAATTGGCACATGCCTAGTAGACAACCTGGTCCCTGTTCTGCTCCCTAATAGCTCCACCAAGTTAGGGAAGGTGAGCTACCCTCCCCACCCCCCCACCCCCACACACCTAATGCGTGGCCGTTCCAAAGCAGGGGAAGCCGAGACACATAGAACCGCCTTCCAGAAAATGTCAGCCTCGTGATCCTCAAGCTCACAGGGCTGGAGGATTCAGAACAGGGACAATGGTTTGGAAAATTATATCAGGTCAAGCTTCCCAGGGGGGTGGATGTTAAGGCCAAGGAGCAGGCATTTCATGTCAGCAGAAATCAAGGATGCAACTCTTTCTCCCAAAAGGCAAAGCCAGACGGGTAGGGAATTTGAGAACTGTGCTCATCAAGCCTCAAAAGGCATCTCATGTCTAAAATCTAAGGGACAATTTCAAGGCAGGGCATATGCGAGGCTCCCTCGTGTGGCCTCCCAGGTTCCTAGAGCTCGGGGAGTGCAGGGAGGGCCCAGAACAAAGGGAAAGGGGTTTCAGACTTGCTCTCATCACAAACAGAGGTGTCTTGGCAGGGAACCCAACTCCACAAGGGAGGATGAAAAGAAAACCTCTCTACCCATTCTGATACCATCTATTCCCCAACTCTCTGCCTGTCTGCTTCTGGGACAGAGAAGTCATTAGCAGTGTACGGGGAACACGGGACATGTCCCCTGATACGGAAAGAAAGCTGAGTTCACAGACGTTTCTTCCCCAGAGGCAAACCTACAATGCTGGACCTCTTTCCTAGGGGAAGAAAGTCAGCTGTCAATTAGATGACCAGATACTTGTTCATCTCTGTGCTGGGTCAAGGTCAGGGCCACCTTAGTGCTTTGTGTACCTTCTTATCTGTGCTTTGTGCAGGGCTCAATGGTTCAGACTGTATAGTAAGCATGCTTTTATTTAACAGCAAACAGGAACCCAAAGAAAAAGGGGAGGGGGGGAATTAAAGAACTTACTATTTCAAAAAGTGCCTTCCAGATGTTATCAGGAGAAAATTCAGAACTTGATTGAACTCCTTAAATGTACGGTGATTATTATTTTGCAATCGAGTCAGTGCCGACTCAGCGACCCAGGAGGGCAGGGTGGAACTGTCCCTGTGAGTTTCCAAGACTGTAACCTTTTTTTTTTTTTAACATTTTATTAGGGGCTCATACAACTGTTATCCCAATCCATACACACATCCATCCATTGTGTAAAGCACATTTGTACATTTGTTGCCATCATCATTCTCAAAACATTTGCTATCTACTTGACCCCTTGGTATAAGCTCCTTATTTTTTCCCCTCCCTCCCAAGACTGTAACCTTTATGAGACTAGAAATCCCCATCTTCCTTCAGTGGTCACTCCAGCCTCACATCAGAGGATCCACAGCGTGGCAAAACCTTCCCCTGTTGCTCCTGCTCTACTGTGCCTCAGAGAACCCATCTGGGGAGAAACAATATCAGGGTCATGAAAGTAGCAGAGCCTTCGGGCAGGGCTCCCACCTTATTCCCACCAGGCAGCGCATGCCCAGAAGAAACCTCAGCTAGCTCCTTGGATCAGTGCCCAGAGTGCATGGTGCAGAGTTTAAGGCTCCTCTTACTCCGTGTTTATGTGTGAGATCAAGTTATGTGTCCTCTTGCCTAGGCCATGATTCTCAGCGGTTTGGCAGTTCTGATGTCGTCATCCCCCACGGTGGGATCAGACGTGAGTGGCCAATCAGTTGAATGAGGGTTCCTGTGAGGGGTGTGGCCTGCTTTTAATAGATGTGAATGCTCCGGAAAAACTTGCTTGCTTTTTTCTGGGTCTGGATCCTGCATCTGACTCATCCAACCTCTCCCTTTTCTGGACTAATCAATGAGCTGCAGGATTGCCTGCCAGTCCCGGGAGTCAACAGCAGCCTGCTGTCTTCCCTGCCAACTCCAGACCCAGCTGCCTCAGCCAGCTGCCTGCTCAGAGAACCCAGATTAAGAGAGTGTGCCTGCCTTACCCAAGCCGACCGCTCACAGAGACTAGAGTGGGTGAGAGCACGGGAGATTCTACTGCTGGAAACCAGATGCACACGCACAGTGACTGGAGACTGTTGGTTGTCTTGCTTTCTTCGCTTTGTCTTCATTTCTCATGTGTTTCCAATCAGTTTGAGCTCCAAGAGGTAAAGGCTAGGGCCTCTCTCCACGGTGTCAGGAAACCCTAGAAGCCCTTTCTCTAATGCTGAGCACATATTAACTCAGGAGATTCTATGTAGCAAGTAATTATTAATCCTCTTGCAACATCCCACCCACTTGGCGGGTCTGTGAATTGTGAGATGTAGAGCTTTGGTGTGCTGTAATTGGGGGAGCTTCGAAGACTCCCTCTGAGCAGTGCTGATGGGCCTGTCATGTCTATCATCATGTGGGTGCCACGTAACTCAGTCCACAGCCATGCCCTGTCTCCAGTCCCTTTGGTACATGCCACTCACCTAGCAGCTCTCCTAATGGCACCTGTGGGAAACAGAAAGATTTCTCCCAAATCGTCTCCCCCAATTATATATTAGACTTAGGACACTGCTTGCAGCTAATGGTAAATGATTGCCAAGTTACCTCCCTGAAGGCAGTCAGTTGCCAGACTACTATCTGGTCCCACCACAGGTAGGCCTACTCCATTAAGGACAATGGGCTTCTTCTCCCTAAAGGCTTGGGACTATTAGCTTGGCCCCTGTAGGTGGGGTTTGCACCCTACCGATAATGGTTTCTATAGTGAGCCAGAGAACAGGTCAAACCTGCTCAGTGACATCCAAAGTTAGGCTGCCATCTTGAATCTAAGATCCGCCCATCTTGTCACATGTGCACCCCTAATCCCTCCCCTTCCTATTATGTGGATACCCCTAGATCACCCCCTCCCATTACTGTATTACCTATAGCACAACCCTTTCCTGTGATGTAAGTTCTCACCTGTAATTAGGGGGCTTGCACATCCCCAGAGAATATAAAAGCCTTGGTTAGCAATAAATCTCTCTCTCTCTCTCTCCATGTGGACCACCAAGTGAGGCTGAGGTGATCATGCTACCATGAAATGTGTCTGACTCCATTATTTCAATCTCTCTTCTATGTCTCATGTTCTCTATGACTTTATTATAATCTATATATATCTCAACCGTACAATTGTGCCTATTGAACCCGCAATTAGTTGTGGGGAGCTGGCATTTCCCTAGGCCCACAGATAAGGGTGTCACCTGGAACGGTGCTCCAGGTTAAACTCTGACAGCCAACATGTTTCCCAACCCAGGAACGCTTGGTTCTATCCAGCTGAAAGATGGCAGGCCTTTGCAGCTTGGCAGCCTTTTTGTGGTTGACAAAGTCACTTTATATCCCTCATTTCATCCCACCTTCACAAGCAGGAAGGACAGACTGATGTTCTGGGAGATGAGATAGTTTCTAGGAGATGAGATAGTCAAGGTTTATTGTGCCAATCTGGCCGATAAACACATGTGGGGTTAATTGAAGGGCAGAGAGATACATGGCTCGGTAAGCCTTGCCTTTCTATTTCTCAAGTCTCTTGCTCTCTGATGGTCAGACCAGGGTGAAGCTGCCTTATCCAGTTCCCTACTTCTGCTGGCAAGGATCAATTCCTGCAAGACATCCCTGAGGAGAAGCCACATGGATCTACCCCAATGCAACCCTGGGAGCTGGAGCAGCCACTTGGAGACAGACCCCTGCCAGCACTGAGATGCTTACACACTCACTGACTCAGCTTTCTTCCTGCAGTTGGTGTCATAGTGTGTGTTTTGTGAGATGGAGGAGGACTTGGTAGATCTGTATCAGGCATATGGGCTAATATTGGACTTATGAGCTTGGACAGCACTGGATTGGGATGCTTTCTTAATGTACACTTACCCTTTATATAAAACTCTCTCTTAGACATATGAGTTTCTGTGGATTTGTTTACATAGTTTATAGCTCCACCGGGGTCACTTCAGAGCTATTCTTTCAAAGCAGGGCATGTTTCCACCTGGTGCTCTTTTTCCTGGTCAGTCAGAACCCGAGCACAAATTTTGCAGCAACCCTTCTCATTACCAAATCTTCCATTAAAAATTCGCCGAATGGAGCTCCAAGATAGTCCAGCTAATTTCCCCATCTCTTAGAGCCCAAGTGCAATAATTTTGTTGGCATTTTTGTCCGTTTGGGAAGTTGAACAGACTCATCAATCAGCATTTTACCTCTTTTGAAACAAGAAAACCACGCATACACTTGAGTTTTTCCCATAGCACTGTCCTTGTAAACTGTGTGCAGCATCACAACCATTTCTGCGGCATTTTTCCCAAGCAGGAAACAAAATTTCTGCACACTGTTCTCTTAAATTGGCTCTCACAAAAAAATGAGGTGCGAGCAAAACTGCTTTGATGAAAAAATTCACTCTGACCAGAGAGAACCTTCTCAGGTGATGCCACTGGGTGCACTAACTCAGAGTGAGTTGCTTGATGCTCGCCTAGTAGGGAAAAATGCATACTACGAAACCTCCACCCAACAGAGCTTTTATTTGTGTGTTGTTGTTTTTTTTGGAGGTGGGGGTACCCCCTCATATATACCAATATGGACTGATCTCCAAGACACACTAAGTGAAAAAAAAACAAAAACAAGTGTGACCTGTGTGCATTATAATCTTCCCTTTGTGTTTTAAAAAGTATGTGGTGAGCCTATGCAACCACGAGGTGTCGAAGGGATCAGGTGTAAGGCATCATCAGAACAAAAAATCTTACCATAGTGAATGATGGGGGGAGTGCAGAGTGGA
>NW_022108124.1:18368261-18372739 GCF_000313985.2 Echinops telfairi | reverse complement strand
AAAAAAAAAAGAATAAGTAACAATGTTCCACAATTTTACAATTCAGATCGATGATCTTGAACTGTGATTTTAGTGTAAAATATTGCTTTTATTTTAAAATATTTTATTACTTTGAGATGAATGTAAGAAGTTAAGACATTGAAGCCAGTAGATTAAAATAGATTATAACCATTCACATTTTTAATGTCAATTAAAATTTTGTAATAAAATACCATGTCATTTTACATCATTAAAATAAAAAAAAATTAAAAATGTTAAAAAAAAAAAGTGTGTGGTGGAGAACGAAGGTAAGGTCACAAAGGCATGGTCTACCTCTGAAAGGAACCGTGGGAAACGTAACACACAGGTTACCAAGTAACTCATTCTCATCGATTCGATTACGACTCATAACAACCCCGTAGGACAGGGCAAAACCGCTCCTGTGGCTTCTGAGACTGTAACTCTTCATGGATGTAGAACGCCGTGCCTCTCTGCTGAGAAGGTGGTTGTTTTAAACTGCTGGCCCATTGGGTAGGCAGCCCAAGGTATCACCCTCTGACACCAGGGCTCCTTCTGGTTACGGGGCTGGGGATCTAGGCTCTGGTTGGGAGGCCTTAGTTTCCATTGTATGCCTAGGTACCACTGAATTTTTCCCACAGGCACATAGTCTATATATGTCACCAAGAATTATTAAGTAAGCAGAGAGATGAGGAGGGACACCCTGGGGCACACTGGGAAAAGGGCCTTCAGACTTGGGGTCTAATCCTGCTGTGACTGCATGGCTTTGAAGACAGGAGAAGTTCCCTCCTCAGATGAGGATTGAATGAGGTCAAGCACAGGTAGCATTTAGTAGGGCCCCTGGCACATAGGAAACACTCAACAATTGGTGGGATTATTAGAAACATGCTTTTGGCCCTGCAGGGAGACCTGCCTTGTGAGAATGCAGGTCTGGGGGGGAAATCTACCAATGAGCTCAGGGTGGTGGTGGAGACTAACCTCTCCCAGCATGACCTGAGTCGCCAAATCCCTGCTAACCCCATACCCCACATAGGCATTAGCCACTAAGAACACAGGGCAACTCTGAAGAGAGAGAAAACCTGGACATCTCAAGCATGGGCCCATTTCTCACTGGTTCTGAATCTCAGCAGGGTGTCCAAGCCCAGATGTCTGCGTTGGAACTCGAGGCTGGATCCGCCGTGTCCTTAAGACTTGCGCCTTCCGTCTCCTAGACAGCCCAGTTTCCGCTCCTGCTTGCCCTGACACAGCTCAGGGTCAGAATCCCACAGGCTTTACTGGGCTGTGACAAGAGCTGCCTATGTGGTCTCAGGGCACATCTCTCGCAGTAGTAGTTAGTCTCACACTCCACACAGGAAGATGTGTCCCACACCGCAGCAGCGTGTGCTCCTCCACTTAATTCCTTCCCTGGAATTGGGAGCTCAGTTGTAGTATTAAATAAATAAATATCGACGCCGAAGGAGGGTGAGGGGCCAGCCCCCACCCGCTGCTACTCCTATGAGTTCAGTAATACTACTTCTGGGTTCAGTAATGCACAATTGTACGGTTGAGATATATAAGTATTATATTAAAGTCATCGAGAGCATGAGAGATAATACAATAATACAATAATAATCCTTCTTTCTTCAGATCCTTATTCTGCTGCCCCCCCCCCAACACTGATTACTCTCTGAATCAGCCCTTATCTTTCTTTCTTTCCCTCTTATCTTTGCCCCACCTGGTCATACAAGTAACTCAGGCTCACCTTGGAAAATGGGGCCACCTCTTCTACCTGCTGTATTTAGTTTCTTCCGGACTTTTTTGAAAACTGGGCATTCTGAACACAGATTTTCATTTTGTCCTTTATAGTTTTCATTCCCTATTGTAAGAATTTTATATTGCTAAATATTCTTTGAGATTGGATTTTTAGTAGTTACCCAATATTCCATTATCATTTCTTATTCTTAGTTAATTTTCTAGTGTTTAATAAAATAAGTAACATTTATATTATATATATAACTTTTACATATGTGTGTATGTGTATATATATGTGTGTGTATGTGTAAACAGTTGAACTGTTTGTTTTCTTTTATTGCTTTTAAAAAATGGCTATCAACATTTTTGGGGAAAGTGCTTTAGCGTTTCCCTGAAAACAGCAAGAATGGTCTAAAATCTATACATAATCATGGCATCCGGGGCTTCAACACATCCTAGCAGATGGAAGTGGATGGAAACGGATGTCACGGTGGAGCGAGGGAGGTGTTTTGTCCTGCACAACCCCAGGGAGACGTGGAAACGCCAGGGACACTGGAAGGTGGGAAGGAGAAACGAGGCCCCCGGGTCTGTTGCTGACAGTCTGTATCAGGACTCTCGACTCTTTCCAAAGATCTGCACCCCAAAAGAAGGAGGCCACAGGAGTGTGCCCAACGTGCCCTGCAGTGGCAGCACTGCTCAAGCTGGTCAGAAGGTGGAAGCACGTGGAGGCCCGTCGGGGGGTTGATGGAATGAAGAACAGACTGTGGGCTGCACAGACAATGGACAGTACTCAGCCACAGGGAGGAGCGAAGCCTGCACCCGTGCAGAAGCCGGGACGGGCCCTGAAAGAATGGTGCTGAGAGAACTCGGTCTCTCACAGAGGCTGCCCCACCACCGGCTAATGCAGGTGGTTCGTTGTCCAGGGACAGGAGGAGAGAACAGGCAAGGGGAGTCATCCCTTCAGGGACCCCGAGTTTCTGTTAATGGTGGCAATTTGGAGAGAGACAGCCAGGGTTGCACACAATGGACATATGTCACATCACCCTGTGTGTGTGAAAAAAAGGTCTGATGTTTTGTCACGTGTGTTTTTAACATGTTATTCACTTTGTTGTTGTCGAAACGACACATAGCAAAGCACACGAATGCGACAGTATTACCGGTAGAATTTAGTGACAGCCATTCTTCAAGTGTTGTGCTTATTCTCATTTTTTTTGAATTGTTCCTCCATTAACATGAATTTGCCGCCCTCAAGGGTCCTATCTGTCACACGTAGCTTTACTACAATTAAGCAGTGCAAAAAAATTAAGACTTGACTCAACTCTTCCTGGTAGACCTTACAATAGCCAAACCTCAGACCAAAAACAAAGACCAGAGGATTTTCCCCTAGAGAACGTTATGAACCTCAGACAAAAGCGATCTGCCTTCTGGCACTTTGAGGTCTCTAGGGAAATAGCCGGCTCCCCATCAATCACCCCCAAAGGGAATCACTTAGTGGACAAACCCCACTCCTGTGTGCAGTGGGTTTTTATCTGCCATGTGGCCGAAGAGCAAGATACTTCACATGAAAGGAGAGGCCAATTCAAGAGGAGCTTGAGAGGTATCCTAAGAATGAGAACTGCAGGCTATGAAAACAGAGAGAGTACACTCTTACAGATTACATCATTGCCATAGTAATTTTTAAAAAATCATTAGACAACTTGAAGGGACTCTCCCACAAAAAATGAGAGAACAGAAATAGGAGATAAAGCAAGAAAGGACTGATCCAAGAGGTCCAACATTTGATTGGGAAGACTGCAGAAAGAGGGTGGGGGAAGGGGGAGGGGGAGAAAGGGGGAGCCAATAGCAATGATGGATGTATGCCACACACACCCCCACCCGAGGGGACGAACAACTGAAACGCGGGTGAAGGGATACAGTGGATGGTGTGAGATATGAATATATATATATATGTATATATATATGCCGTGACCCTTTAGTACACTTCATGTGGTGGTGACCCCTCAGCTATAAAAACATTTTCGTCGCAACTTCACCACTGTCATTTTGCTACTGTTAGGAATCGTCATGTAAATACTTGATATGCAGGATGCATTAGGCGATGTATTGCTTTTGGTTGAGAAGAGCTGATGTAGCCTTTCTTGGTCATGATCTGAAGATGTGCTGCCCGTGCAGTGAGGGGGTGAAAGAAGAAAGACCCTGTTGAATGCAGGACACAGTGGAGCCGGGGACAAGTGAACAGCAGAAACATCACTGAGCACATATCGGAGCAGGAGGTTGGAGGCAGCTAGAAGAGAGCTAACAAAAAAAAATGAGAGAGAGAGAGAGAGAGAGACTCAACAGAATATTTCATTAGGAGAATTTGGAAATCATTAAGGGTGTGCTAAATGGGGAGACAAGGCAGTTGGGGCCAGTAGACACATCAGCAAGAGCAGAAAGTTGTCCCCCCAAATGTAATCCCACCAAGAGGCTTTTATCTGAATTTGTAATGCTTACACTATTTTCAAGTTTCGCATGAAACGAACAAAGCATCAAAGACTAACCATGGTCACAGAATAGAATGTAAGAACGAGATCGACACTTGACCACAGCAGAAGCAGAGAAGTAGAAAATAGAAGGACATTTTCTACACTGTTGTTTCCAAATCAGGCAGTACTGCACCCCTGGGGGGCCCTGGAACGATCAGGGATGGGGTTGCTGCAAAAGCAAATACCTACACTTTGTCCTGGATCATGGGCTATAATTTTAGTTTT
>NW_022108124.1:18359037-18368161 GCF_000313985.2 Echinops telfairi | reverse complement strand
CTCAAAACATTTTCTCTCCATTTAAACCCCCGACATTAGGTCCTCATTTTTCCCCTCCCTCCCCGCTCCCCTCTCCCACATGAGCCCTTGATAGTTCATAAATGGGTATTTTGTCATATCTTTAATTTTAGTTTTTCATTGCCAGGGGAGTGCTGAGTAAGTTATTCTCTGAAAAGGGGGCAGTAGGCCAAATTAGCTTGGAAACCGATGTGCTTGCTATACCTTACCAAATGGGGACTTGAGATACTGCTTACAGTTAGTACAATTAAAGGTATGTATGCAACAACTAAATTTCACTGGCTATAAAATTCCTGCTTCCTACAGAAAAAAGAAAAGGAAAAAACCCACCTTGTAAGCCGTCATACTTCCCTTACCTTGGGGACTTGGGTTTGAGTCTAAACTCTACAATTCACCATCTGTCTAGCTGTGAACACGTCACTTAGCCACCTGCACCATTGTGCTGTATTCCCTTGGGTAACTGAGCTACACACGTTTAAAATGTGCACCATGTCTACGTAACAGCAGTCATATATGAGATCTGACTCTAGGATTTTGGATGCAGATTTCCACTTCAAATATAAAGCCAACTCTAGGTCTGATCAGCCTGGTCAGGGAGTAGTCAGGGCTCCCAGACACAGACTGAGCCAGATCTTCCAAGAAACGGAGGCTAGACAAAGTAGGTGGGGAAGTGCTCCGGGGCTAAGGGCTGTGTGGAACAACGTGAGTGGAGAGGCTGGAGGAGATTAGGGAGAGTTCGGTAAACCAGACAAAGGCCTCCGACGCTTTCTGCGAGTGCCGAGAGAGCAGGGTTTGGTCACTTCTGTTAGCTTTGGCACAATGTCTGCCACAGGCAAGTGCACGTTATGAACGACTGACTTGTAGGAAGGCAGAGGTGTATTGTGGGTTAGGCTGGGTGCCCCAGGTGGTGGGGATGGTGTTTGTCATTTGCTGAGAAAGAAAACCCAGGAGAAGCAAGAATTAAAAGGTTATGCGTCTGAACAACAGACTTAGATTCCATAGTCGGATCACTTTTATTTATTTCACTTTTGATTTTTTTAATGGCACAGTCTACTACGGATCACACCGCCACCTGAGTTCTTCCCCCCAGAGAATTCATGGATTGGCTTCAGGAGGCCAGTACATCCCCACTAGCCTGAGGAAAACCACAAGCAGGAGGCATTTTTCTGTGAAAGGATCTCCAACCCCAGGTTCTTATAAGGCAGTGGTTCTGAACCTTCCTCATGCCACGACCCTATTATACAGTTCCTCATGTTGTGGTGATCCCCCAATTATAACATTATTTTCATTGATATTTCATCACTGTAATTTCGCTACTGTTATGAATCAGGTGACCCCTGTGAAAAGGTTGCTCGACCCCCTAAGGGGTTTTGACTTACAGGTTGAGAACCACTGTTTTTTCTTCTTTAAATCATTTTGAAAAAAATAAAAATAAAATAAAAAAAATCATTTTGTTGGGGGCTCATACAACTCTTACATCCATCGAGTCAAGTACATTTGTGGCCATCATCAGTTCTCAAAACATTTGCTTTCTACTTGAGCCCTTGGTATCAGCTACTCATTTTTCCCCTCCCTCCCCACTCCCACTCCTTCATGAACCCTTGATCAT
Organism: Echinops telfairi; assembly: GCF_000313985.2. Classification (NCBI taxonomy): domain Eukaryota; kingdom Metazoa; phylum Chordata; class Mammalia; order Afrosoricida; family Tenrecidae; genus Echinops; species Echinops telfairi. Next base: position 18,366,534 of record NW_022108124.1, on the reverse strand, counting down.
TTATAAATTATTTTGTCATATCTTACACTGTTCAACATCTCCCTTCACCCACTTTTCTGTTGTCCTTCCCCCAGGGAGGAGGTTATATGTAGATTCTTGTAATTAGTTCTCCCTTTCTGGGCCACCTTCCCTCCACCCTCTGGGTGTTGCCTCGCTCAGCACTGGTCCTGAAGGGGTTCATCTGTCCTCGATTCCCTGTTTCCAGTTCTTATCTGTACCAGTTTCCAGGTCTTATCTGTACCAGTGCACATCCTCTGGTCTAGCCGGATTTGTAAGGTAGAATTGGGATCATGATGGGGTGGGTGGGGAGCAAAAGAACTAGAGGAGGGGGAAAAAAAACTAGAGGAAAGTTGTATGTTTCATTGTTGGCAACTGGACATCCCCTTACAGAAGGGTGGCGGGGAGGAGACGAGCCAGACAAGGTGCAGTGTAGCAATGAAAACCGTTGTTATAAGAGCTGGTGACCCCAGCAAGATAGAGGACGTGGAGAGCAGTCACAGATGTGGGAGGGGATGAGGAACACAGTGAAGGGACTAGCTTTTGGAAGACACTGCATCTTGAGAACAAGAATGAACTCTTTCAATGTCAGAGGAGTGTGGGGGTGGGGGTGGCAATCTTCCTCCCCTGTGCTCCCCAAGCACCTGTACAGGACTTCACTCTCCCCTCCACGCCACTGGGCCCCACTCATACCCAGCTGTTGTTGGTCTCACCGTTTACCTCTGATGGCCATCACCACCCATGAAAACTCTGATACAGCAGAATCCCGGTACTGAACCACATACATCAGTCCTTGGCATAATCGGATATCAATTCAGTGTTGAGAAAAATTTGCATGGGAGCTCGAACAAAACCAGATGCAGGCGATTTCTGTAATCAAAAGCAGTTCGTGTTTCGGTCACTTGACATCAGTTGGCATTGTCAGTACACGTTTATTTAAACCTCTTACGGCTGTGTTTCAAGCATTTTGCTATAATTACCTTAGTTTTTGTGGCTTTTTGTACTGTTTTTAGATAAAAAAAAATGGGTCCTAAGAAAGTGTTTTTTTAAAAGAATCATCATAAGGAACTGGTTAACTGTGTTATCAATAGTGTTGATAATTTAGTAAACCCTTTTAGAAAAGTTAAGGAAACACCAACAGCAGACATTAGACAGATTTTTTTTTTCTTGAGAAAGCCAGCCAGGTCCTAGTGAAAAAAGACAAAGAAGGAAAAACTCCCGAAAAGCAGCTACCAGTTGATTTTATGGAAGGGGATTCCCCTTCCAAACAATGACTCTCTCCACATCCTGCCCACAGATCCAGATCCTCATCAGTCTCAAGGTATAGGCCATACTGTAGCTGTTAAAAACGTTTTTAATGTTGTTTCTTAAATTTTATTATTTAACGCTGATCTTATTTACTTTGAAATGTAATGTTTTGTATAAAAGTGTAATGTTTTGTATAAAAAGGCAAGGTTGGGGTAAAAACTTGGTGGTTGAGAACAGATTAATCTGTTTTCAGTTATTTATGGGAAAAATTGATTTGGAACTCAACTGCATTACATCTCAATGCTCCTTCTGGAATGGATTGGTGTTGAAGTCGGAGGATCTACTGTAAAGCTCTTGGTAACATAGGAAGAGAGGCTTCAGAGTTCCAGACCAGCCAAGGAAGAAGGGCAGCAAGCCAGGGGAACAGGAAAAGCTAAGTCAACTCCGACAAGGGCGTGTTGCACCCCCTATATTACAGACCGTGCAGAAGAAGGTGGGTAACCATTTATTTCGAGAGCTAGAAAGAAGGTCAAGTGGGGAAGAACTGTAACTTGTCAAGGCTTCTGAGGGTATGCGCTTCTACTAAATTTGGGCAGGATTGGTGAAGCTGGGTGGTTTGTGGACAGACATGGACTACAAAGCTAAATGCATAAAATTATTTTGTTGAATGAGGAACATAAAATGTTAACGTAAAACCTGGTTTCTTCACATAAAGAAAATGTTTAGTACATTAGAATACAACGTAACAAGTTTGGTCTTATAATATCAACGCCCAATGAAAATCATGCTCGTCTAGTCAAGAGTTGGCATAGTTATGCTCCGAAATTCAGTGAAACATTCCACTATCTTTTAACTCACTTCCCACCATCTTTTGAAAGTCTCTTCATATAGTTCTTTGAGGCCCCAATTGTGTACACATGCCGAGGCTCATGACCTTGGCTGAATATGCAATCTGCCACTTAAAAAAAAAACAAAACCAACAACTGATGTTTGGACATTTCAAGAAGTGCCTGCGTGAGTCTAACCTGCTTTTAAAATACAGTGCTTTAAGGCTGGATAAATGGGTCCCAAACTAATCTTTGCCATCAGAAACCCCTGGATAGCTATTCTTTATGGAAATCCTTAGCCAAGCAATGTCATCCATGGCTAATTATTAAATTATGAGGATGAATAGGATAGTGAAACTAGAAGATTTTAGCAGTCTCAATGGTCTTAAATTCTGGTTATCTTTCAGGAAAGTCTACTTTTGGTCTGTTGGTGGGTCAGGGTCAGAATTACTCCAAAGTTTCAGACCTCTCTCCGCTCTCAACTTCCTGACCATGGAGGGAGAAAATCTAATTTGTTCCAAGTCTCAGCACTGACTCATGATGTTACCTTTGGGTCTCTCCATTCTCAGATAGGTAACAGGATCAGTCACCAACTTTTAGGTCGAGAAGGGTATGGGCACTTCTGAATCCCTTGAGGGCCTGTATGTGCACCTATGACTTATTATTAGAGTCAAACTGGGAAAATAAAGAAAAAAACCTGCATGGTAAAAAGGGGGAATGAGTTGAGAAATTAACAATAATTTTCATGTATGCTTTCTGCATGTGAAAGTGCTCTGTACAGGAAACACGACCACATTGAGTATTGAACAGGACAAAAATGGGAAACTTCTGCATGAGAATTACATGACTGCTCACAAGGTACCACTCAGTTCACTCTGAGAGACCCTATTAACGGCTGAATGAAACACGATCCGGTCCTGTGTTCTCCTGGCACGGCACTTACAGTACATGTTCCAGCCTGCTGAGGTGTGGCAAGGATGGGGAGAGAGGCCCAGAAGTCAAGAGACCCAAAATCCAAGCCAAGATTGGTTGCTTTCTGGGCATACTGCCTGAGGCACACAAGAGGAGTCACCTGGAAATGAGGACTAAACATCCCTTTCTGAGGCTCTTCCACATGTCAGAACATATGACCTAGACTCGTCTGTGCCTTGATTATGGGTTCGAGGACTTGCTAGTGAGTTACTCTTGTTAGGAGGCCGCTCCCAGGTAATGGAGAGCACACAAGCCGTCAGTGCTATAAGGACTACTGGCAATGAGCCACATGAATGCATGAAGTCAGTGCTAGGTACCCTGATCCCAGGCATAATGGTATACAACAATACAGCTGTATATCAATACAAGGCAGCATTTTACATAACACTACCTATTGCATCGTTTTTTGTTTGTTTTTTTTATCAGTTTTTCTCCAGGAGTACAGGTTTCATGTCAAGGCTTACCGTACGACCTTAGCCAATTTCTTCATAATGCTGAACGTCCCTATATTCCAACATCCCAGAACGCCTCAAAACAACCATCCTACTCCAAGACCTTGGGAGCCCACCCTTCCCCCCTCTTTTGCATTCCTTTTTGGTCCGCTCAGACTTAGAAGAGCCCCATTATTCCCTTTACAGACTATCCAAAAGACTCTCAAAGTGTGCCCTGGTTGGGCCTGTGCAGAATGAGAGCAGAGACTAATCGGGCATGCCACCAGGCAAGCTTTATTCTTTTCACTCTTATCCAGGAAAGGGGCTTCCCGGAGCATCTCATCCAAATGAAACGCAACGGTGGTCGTTGAGGGTTATGTTGTTTGAAGTTGCTGATCTCAGCAAATGCATGCAGTCCTACAGCCTTTGTGGTCAGCGTATGATGTCGCCACAAGTCCCCGAGTGCTTGGCCATGCAAGCTGGGACAGAGAGAGTGGGAAGAGGCTGCAGGGCTTTACCACATCGACGTTAAGGGCACGTTGACATGAGGGAAAAGGCTGTTGCCTGCTTTTGTCCTTTTAGGAGCAGCAGTTCTTAGTATTTTTGTTCATTTTGATTGGTTTGGTGTCTTAACTGCCTAAAGGCAGGAAGTTACAAATGTTGGTGAATGGATTGTAGAACTGCTACCCAAGTGATCTCCTGTGAACTCACTACTAGAACACAAGGTTCAGGGCTCAGAATTCAAACAGGCGGACCTAAACCAGTCACCTGCTTATTTGCTTAAAAAGTTAACAAAATCCTTAAAAATAAAATTAAGCAAAAAAAGGCCTTCTCCAGAATGAGAATCTCTATCCTCAGAAAGCCACATTCCAATTCAGGGACACAATCCGTTTAGGGTACAGTTTTAAAAAAACAAACCCTTGCCTTTCTTGGTTTTCCTTTTAAATTGGCTCTGAAATGTTTTGTGCTGCATTCCTGAAAGCATAACCTTTAGGGACATTGAAGGCCTCATTGTCTCTCTCTCGCTCTCTCTCACACACACCCCTAGCAAAGGGGGATGAAAATGTCAAGGGGGCATTTGGGGTAGTAGGTAATGATTAGTGCCTACAGCAGTGGTTCTCAACCTTCCTAATGCTGCGCGACCCTTTCATACAATTCATGTTGTAGTGACCCACCCCCCTCAACCATAAAATTATTTTTGTTGCTACTTCATCACTGTCATTTTGCTGTTATGAATGGGGTAACTCCTGTGAAAGGGCCGTTCGACCCCCAAAATGGGCCGCGACCCACAGGTTGAGAACCCCTGGCCTAGAGGAAGGTCTCTCCATCAGTGTTACTCAACTAGGTGGGTTCTGTGATGTCTCATCAGGTGAGAGTTAGAAATGAAAGCCGCACCACACCTGGCACACTCGTAGGGCTTCTCCCCAGTGTGGGTTCTCTGGTGTACAGTGAGGCTTGACCTCTGTCTAAAGGCCTTGCCACATTCACTGCATGTGTAAGGCTTCTCCCCATTGTGGATTCTCTGGTGAATAAGCAGGTATGAGCTACACGTAAAGGCCTTTCCACACTCATTACACACGTAAGGAAGGTCTCCGCTGTGAATCCTCTGGTGGACAATAAGGCAAGAGAGCTGACTGAAGGCTTTCCCACACTCACTGCAGTCGTATGGCTTCTCTGCAGTGTGAATTCTCTGGTGCACAATGAGATGTGAAAAACAGCTAAAGGCTTTCCCACACTCTTTACACTCATATGGCTTCTCACCAGTATGGCTTCGCTGATGCACGATAAGATTAGCACTCTGGGTGAAGGCTTTGCCACAGTCATTACAGGCAAAGGGCTTCTCCCCAGTGTGGATCCGCTGGTGGACGATGAGGTTGGAGCTCCGAGTAAATGTTTTCCCACACTCATTGCACTCATAGCACTTTTCGGTGATGTGCACTTTCTGGTGCCGAGCAAGCTGAGAGCTGTAACTGAAGGCTTTCTCACACTCACTGCACTTAAAGGTTTTCTCTAAGGAGTGAATTTTCTGATGCACAGTCAGATTTGAACTCTGAGTGAAGGCTTTCCCACATTTTGAACAAACATACGGTTTCTGTCCAGTGTGGATTCTCTGGTGCACAACGAGGTTTGCACTCTGAATAAAGGCCTTTCCGCACTCGTGACATTCAAAAGGCTTCTCCCCGGTGTGGATTCGCTGATGCACAACAAGGTTTGCACTCTGACTAAAGCCCTTCCCGCACACGCTACAGGTAAAGGGCTTCTGCCCCGGTTGGATTTTCTGATTCTTAACAGGGTCAGAACTAAGGCCGTGTCTTTCCCTAGGGATGTGACACTTCTGGTCTCCTTCTTCTTTGAAGCTGTCAGGTGAGTGGCACTCTTTCACTGTCACTTGTCTGAAATCTTTCTTTTCCCTCTTGATTCTTTGTTTCTTTAACGTGTTCCCCTCTTCACAGGTTTCTCCTAACTCAAGTTCTCCGGGGTCAGCTTTCTGGATTCTTCCTAACAGAATAAATGGTTTTTCTGTTTCATCACACATCTCGGTTTTCAAAACCAATGATGGTGTGCTTCTGATTTCAGCACCTGAAATAAGAAACAGAAAACACAAAAAAAATTTCTGGTCTAGAAAAAGGGTAAAATCAAGACATAAAGTTCAGGAAGTATATACCTTCAGTATCTCTAAGAAGTGACTTCATTAATGAAAACAAGCAAACAATTTGGTCCCTCTTGTACTGCCTCTCCTCCGTAGGTTGTTCTACAGGGTCCATATTGCCCCTAAATCTAGAACAAAATCACTTACCTCCATCAAACACTAAAGCTACGACCTCAGGCCAGGGAAGTCCATTCTCCAGACAGTGTTCTTCCCAGATGACTCATTTTAAATTAAGATTGCCTGTGAAGGATTACCAGGAGCCTGGTGACCTCACGTGTCACGTACGAGCTGTTAACTGCCAGATCCACAGTTCTAACTCGCCAACTGCTCCACCAGAGAAAGATGAGGTTGTCTGCTTCTGCAAGGATTTAAAGCAGCGGTTCTAAACCTGTGGGTTGCGACCCCTTTGGGGAATGAACGACCCTTTCACAGGAGTTGCCTAAGGCCATTGGAAAACACGTAATTCCAATGGTTGGGGTTCACCACAACTTGAGGAACTGTATGAAAGGGTCGCAGCATTAGGAAGGTTGACAACCACTGATTTAAAGTCTAGGAAACCCACAGGGGTAGTTCTATTCTGTCCTGTAGGGTTGTTATGCATCCTAATTGACTCAATGGCAGTGGATGTGGTTCTTGGTTTGGATGAAGGCCACTGGGAGCCATGGTGCAGTGGTTCAGCACATGGCTACTAACTGAGATGTCTGCTCTGTGGAAGACAGAGGAGGCCCTTTGCTTCTGCAAAGACTTAGCAGCCTTGGAAACCCTAGTTCTACTCTACTGGATAGGACAGACTCAACAGCACTGGATTTGGTCTCTGCAGTTATGATCATCTTTTGGGGGGGAGGGACGTACATATTCTCATTAGGAATATTTGCTGCACACATGTTGCACTAAGTAATTTGCTGATGCTGTCATTCTCAGAAGTTCACTTGTTGATTGTGGTAGTTACATAATCTGGTATCAACTTGAGACTATTAAGAATAAAAGGAGTGGAGTGTAGCCTGTCAATCAGGTCGCAGCTTGATGACCTCATCTGGAGGTGTTAAGGGGATAAATAGCTCACTGGAGGCCAGATACACACTCTGCTTCATCATCCTGCTGACTGGACACATGGAGCTATGCTGTCGGAGCCAGAGCTCTGGAGCTGGAGGAGCCGAGAGGAGACCCACAACAGCACTGAGATGCTTCCACCACCACCGGATCCACAATACTTTCCACCCACTGACCTGTGATCTTCCTGCATTCAGCTTGAGGCTAAAGAGGAATTTGTGGACTAGTATCGACATATTGGGTAATATTGGACTTATGGACTTGATTTGGACTGGGCTGGGATTTTTTTAATGTACAATTGCTCTTTGATATAAAGTTTTCT
>NW_022108124.1:18345058-18358230 GCF_000313985.2 Echinops telfairi | reverse complement strand
ATACATTTTTAAACTTTTTTTAAGGAATTAAACAAACAAACAAACATGCCTGCTAGCATAGCTGGCTAATATATGCTGAGACATAATATAATCTGATTAATTCAATTTATAAATCTAATTCATTAGATACACAAGAACTGTGTGTTTATCAATATTTTATTTACAGGATTTATAAGTTGGCTTAGTGAGATGTTTGAAATGTTTTAAAGGATTAGATATATTACATTTTAAATTATATATTGAAGTAGTTAAGGAAATTGGATATATAAGTGCTTAACAATAAAATGAAAATAAGCCGTGCTTAAAGACTTTAATAAATGCTTTCCAAAGGACTTTCCTGTACATGGGACCTTATTATCAAGCTGGAATTGTTCTCCCTCCATCCTATGGGAGCTCAGAAACAAGGAAGGGCTCAGCTATGTCTTATTAGTGAATAACAGTATCTCCAGGACCTATCACATTGCCCGGCAGACTGTTTGTGGGCCTCCAATCAAACCCACTGCCCCCAAGTTCATTCCAACTCATAGTGACCCTACATAGGGTTTCTGAGACTGTTTATCTTTATGGGAACAGAGAGGATTTCTGGGAAATCATTTATTGGAACCAGGGACTGGCTGGTGGGTTTGAACTGCCAACTTTGCTGTTAGAAACCCAACGCCTAACCCACAGTGCCACAAGGCCTTCTAATTAAGTAGGCCCCAGATATCCCATTTGTATGGAATGTGTGTCCACCGAACAGAAAATGGATGTGTAAAGAGAGAAGGGGCCTGCTCCAGGTCAAAGTTTGCATCTGCAGGTAGCAACTCAAACAGGATCTCGGAATTCCTAGAGCTCAGCCTTCCTGCCATTACCTGTGGTGATGGAAATAGGTAGTAGCACAGAATGGCAGTCTTGGGTGAGAAAAAGGTCTTGAGGTAAGAGGCAGAGAAGGAAAATAGAGGTCACTCCTGAGGGAAGGCGGGGGCGGGGAGCTGTTGGACAAAGCACTAGCGACATGATTAAATTAGCAACAAGATGAAAGGTGGAAGTCCCAAACTTCCCAGTTTTGGTTAAGGAAAGTCATGTGGTTCTCAAAGACATACACAGTATTGGTTAGAATGCAGAGTGGGTTAAAAACATGTGGACCAGCCCTGCAGTTATGCAAATTCAGAAATGTGCATACCAGAGGCGCTTTGGCAGTCATCCAGGTAATCGCTTCTCCAACACAAGGCTCAGGTTAGCCCTCATACCTCCCAAAGTAAGCTTCCACCACTGCCGTACAGAACACACTTCCTTTTTCCTATTGCCCAGCTCATGAGAGACTGTTACCATCAGACCTAGTTTTGAACATCATTATGGTTGGTACAACCCCTTAATATCACGAGTTTCAAGACAGCTCTGTGGGAAGGAAACCCCCCCATGGCACTTCTTCAAAAGCACCACCAGAGCGGACCCGTCCCACCTTAGCAAGCTCCTCTACGGTCACCATGAAACACAGCCAGGGGACGTATGTCCACGTGTGAATAGGCACGAAACCTGCGGAATAATTAATGACTGATAAAAAGGTGGATTTGGAGTTCACGAGTATTTGGCTGGTAACTTCAGGTGATGTGCAAAATAAACCACTTCCCTTGACAAAGGCATAGGGACTTCTCGGCATTCCCTGATACTTTCAACGCTCCAAGACCCCCTGCTGTTCAAGCCGGAGACGAAGACCCCGCCACAGCCGAGGAAGGCCCATGGTCAGACTCACACTGTGAATCAGAGGGTTCACCTTACCTAGAGAAGTCATGTCTCCCGGAGGCTCCAGTCTCTCACTCTTGCCCATGATCACCTGAGCAGATACTCCGTGGGCCCCAGGTAATGAGTAGTCGCCAGGGAGTGATCCAGCAGGTGCCTCCTTCCTTGCTTTCAGAACCACTGCCATGTCCCAGAACACGTTCTGACCCTAGAGAAAAGCAGCACACACGGTTCATGAGGGGACTGGTGGGGGAACGACTACATCACCGGAGCTTTGAGGACAAGTACACACGTGTCTTTCCTGACAGTCACAAAACACCAAAGGAAAGGAAAAGGCCAGTCACCTGTAATCCCCAAAGTGAGTTGGGCAGAGACTAAGCCTGCCACCTTGACCTCACCTCACTGTCCACTCCAGCATCTGCATCTAGCTTACCAGGGGCGACATGACAGAAATCCAATGGGGAGACTTTTCAGGGTACAGATTTTTCTGAGATTTCAAGAATAAAGCAGCAAGGTTCTGATCCTATAGCTGGAGGGGCCCTGGGGAAGCTCTGCTATCATTTGGCCAGTGATGTTAAGAGGGATGTTTAAGAACAGAGCTTCCGCTCATTCCAATTAGACTTCATGCTGAGAATCTGCATTGCCATCCAGATACAAGAGGGCTTCCAAAAGTTCACAGAGATATGACCAAAATAAATGACAACACAATTTTTTATGACCTTACTGAAGCCCCCTTGTATACCGAATCTGAATCTACATTTTAACAAAATCCTGAAAGGATCTTTGGAGAATCACCAGGGCTATTGTTAAAGTGTAGCTTCTTTTACAGTACATCTAAGGTGGAAAGGCAAACACTTAGCAAAGGGTGGACCTGGGCTGGCCCAGTCTGAAGCCCGCAGCAGCTCACTGCCTTGCTCCTCAACGTGTGGTCCATAGATCAGCAGTGTCAGCATCGCTGGAAACTTGTAAAAAATGCAGAATCTCAGACCACACTGAAGACCCCTTAGAATCTGGATTTTAGCAAGATCCCCAGGAATAAGGGGTGATTAGGATCATCTATAAAGAACAGGTGAGTCCCGGGAAAGAAGCGCACCAACATCCGTGATCCAAAGATTGTAAATTACATGATCCAAATCCAATGAAAGGAATCGTCTGAGCTTAAAATTGTGAGATTCTCGTGTGCAGAAGGCTACGGATGACAGGGCAAGCCCAAAACGCCTTTACAGGATTTACACAGGGAATGAGCCTCCAGTGACTTCCCTCTACCCTTAACGGGGAATGGGAACAACCTGGTTATCAGCACTGGAGAGGGGACGATGGTGGATTGAAATGATTCGTCGGACTTGGTTAAAACCTTGTCATTCGATACCCTTTGTGCTGGATCTGATGGTTACTATTTTCTGGGTTTGTTTTTCCATGTTGGGCTTTCTCTCTATTGTATTGGTCATTGTTGGGAACCTTCTTGACTCTTGCTATGTATTTTCCGATGGTTTTCAGTACAGGAACCCCAGGTGGGGTGACTCTACAGAGACAGTGCAGAATAAAGGTTGGGGGGGGGGGTGTGTGTGGCAGCGGAGGTGGGCGAGCGTTAAGGGGACTTGACATCAACGAGTGCAAGAAGGAAGAAAATGTTCTGTAAGTGATTGTGGTTATCGATTGCACAACACTGCTTGATATGATTTAATTATGGAATGGCACGTTGTCTGGATTTGGTCCTAATAAAATGGTTTGAAAGGAAAAAATAAAGAACAGGTGATTTATGTGTACATTGAGAGTTTTGAGAAATATTGGTCAGATGTCAAACCCTGACTGGAATCACCAGGACAGTTTTTTTTTAAACACAGCTGCCTGGGGTCTTAGGTTCTGATTTAACCACCATGGCCTCTGGCACACCCATGCAGGCCTGAAACACAAACTACTCCAGGCAATTCTGACTCACCACCACCATGCGGCACCGAGCAGCATGGTCCTCGATAGCCTTTCATGGCTGGGACCTTCTGGAGGCAAATCTCCAAGCCTTTCTTCCCAGGGGTCCTGAGTGGGTCTGAACAACTCATCTGTCCTATTAGTTCGTGAGCGCTTAGGCAACTGTGCCACTCAGGGACTCCTGGCACCAGGCATCAGGATCTCATGAAGAGTCCTTCTGGTACTTCTACTATAAAGGTTGAGAACCACAGGTTTATGGAAAAGATTCAACGTCACTTCAAACAAAAAGGAGCATATCTATTACTCTCCAAAGGACTGCGGGCCAGCCTACTAGCCAGGAAGCAAGACTCCTTCCTCCCAGGGCATCGGGTACCTTCTCCTCCTGTTCTGATCCATCCAGGCCTGTCCGAAGACCCTCCCCGGGGGCCCAGACTTTGATGTGGTCAGAGCACAGCTGTGGCCTGGGGGCCTGACGCAGGAGCCTCTCTTCTTCGTCCTCCTCCTCTTTCACTGTCACTGAGCCCCAAGGGGCCAAGGCCACGGTCTCTCTCACGTCTGCAGTCATCTTCCCAGCTCAGTTGGGAACTTCTACAGCTGGGGGCTGCCCAGCAGAGGTCAAGCCCCATCTAATCTTTACGTCTCAAAAACTTCTTCTCGAGTTTCTTCCTAGGATGAGAAGCGTCCACTGCAAAATCAAAACACATTGTTAGCACCAAGCAGAGGTTTCCCAGGAGGCCAGTGAGCCCACGGCTGATTTCCCCAGCACCCAGGCAGCTACCTCTCTGACCCAGGGCACGCTTCTCTCCTCCCTCAGTACGGAAGTATGAAAGTACCCCTGGACAGTCACGGTATAAACAGATTTATATACACTATGCTTTTTTTCGGATCATAAAACTTAAACTCAAGGGGGTTGGGGAATGATTGAGAAAAATCACCTCAGGTTTCCTTCCAGAGAGATTCGCCACATACCATAGAGTTTAAGACATATACAGGGAAAAATAGTTTGTGGGAAAATTCCATGATCTTTTCATTCAACGTTTCCAGGGACTTTCTGAAGGCCTCTCACGTGTGTGTGCTTATAGATTTTGTTCTTAAAAGGGAAAAGCTCTGTGCACACTAACAATGATGATTCTATTGTTTTACGTTGTTTTGTTTTGGTTGGAGGCTATGTCTTTTCCCAATCACCACATTAGCGTGTTTTTAAAGAAGACATTACAACACACAGATTCTGTACTGCCGAGAGACCCGACGGTGTGGGCCCAACAATGACAGGAAACAGCCTGTAAGTCTGGACCTCACGTGTTGTTCGGAGCAGTTGTCTCTGGGTGGTGCCGTGACAGGTAGTTTTGAACTGGGCTTCTACCTTCGGCTGCGCAGTTGACTTTCCAGCAGATACACAGAATCGGGATCGCCGAGGGATCTCGCTCAGAAGGAGGTGCTGATTCAGTGTAATCAGATCCCAGGAAGGGGCTCAACTGGAAGGAACCAACCGGTTTGCGGCCCAAGGTTTGATTTTCCTTTCGTTGGTTTGATTTTTGTATTTCTCCTATCTCCCCAAGTATCCAGTGAGACCTTTTAAAATAAGAAAATAGGCTGCTCATGTTGCTATTCTTCATGTGTATTTGCTTTTTTAAACAACCGCATAATAACCTATGGTACTGATAAATTTCTGTCCTCATAGGAAAAGGGTCAACATACAAAAAAACATACACACACTATACAGGATCACTCTAGGTATGCACCTAGTCCTTTCTCTCTGCATTAGATATATATATGTACAACCGCACACATACGGCTTTGTAAAAACATAACTTTAGATTGCATTTGCATATTGTTCAGCCACCACACTTTTTGTTTCCTACCTCGATTCTTCTTCCAAAATGATCTTGGAAATCTTTCAATTCATACAGATCTTCCTCTTTCTGGGATCAAACTCCAAACTCCCTGGCACCGAGGCGGCTGTGACTCATAGTGAGACCACAAAACAGGGTAGAACTGCCCCTGGGGGCTCCCGAGATAAGGAACTCTCTCCGGAAGTACAAAGCTTCCTCTTCCTTCCGCTTTCTGGGACCGTGTTCCAAGTATTGGTGCGCTGGTGCCTTAACTCTAAGACACTGGTCTGCAGAAGGCTGCAGCCCTCCGCCACAGCCCGACCTCCACCTTGAGCCTTGATACAAGTCCAAATGCCATCCTGAGGACATCACACACTTCTGACCACTGACTGCCCAGGGACAGAGGCAGTGTCAATAAGCAGGGAGAAGCAGGTCACCCCCAGGAAGGTAGCCGAGCCTCAAACTAACTATTGCACACACAGGGCACTAAGGAGGTTGCAGCTTGGCCTCAGCTTTTCCTTCCAGAACAAACACATTTCGATGAACGGCAACGATCGCTCTTGTCGTCCCTGCTCCAGCCTGTTGGACCAGAGGACCCTCCTATTGTTTTACAAATTTCAAACTTCTATTGATGATATCGTGAAAAATAACCACGATGATTCAATGGTATTTTGCTTACCTATGGAAGCATGCTGCTTCTACCGATTTTTAAGTTTTATATACATGGTTGGTTTTGTGATGTTCAGCAGACCTTGTTCTGATGGTCTGGCCTTTTCCCCCCTCTGTTCTCTTTGCTGCTTCCCCAAAACTCAAATTCACTGCCACCGAATCAATGCTGACACATAGAGACCCTATAGCAGTGATTCTCAACTTGTGGGTCGAGACCCCTTTGGGAGTCCAACAACCCTTTCACAGGGGTCGCCTGATTCTTAACATTAGCAAAATGACAGTGATAAAGTAGCAACAAAAGTAATTTTATGGTTGGGGGTCACCACAACATGAAGAAGTGTATTAGAGGGCCGCAGCATTAGGAAGGTTGAGAACCACTGCCCTATAGAAAAGGGTAGAAATTGCCCCTGTGAGTTTTGAGACTGTAACTCTTTACAGACGTAGAAAACCCTGTCTTTCTCCATTGTAGCAGCTGGTAATTTCCAAACGTGGACCATGAGGACCAAGCAGATTCCAGCCCAATTTGTAACCATTATGCCACCAGGGCTCCTCTACGCCGAGTAAGATCCATTCTCATCACTGCTGTCACTCTCTGGTAATTTTCCATAGGAAAATGAGTACACAATATTTTACGTAACGACTCCATCTGTACACCACTCCTTTAGCAAAAGCTTGTGCTTCCGGTTTATTTCTTCAATAATTAGTACTTTCACATTCTGTGCAGTTTCCATTCTGTCATACTATTCTTTAAGAATAAATAGGATTGGGGCAAGGGAACTGATAGCAATGATGACTGTATAATAACCCCACTTGAGGGAAACAAATAACAGAATTGTAGATTACTGGATATATTGGATGGGGTAAGATACAGCTTAAAATATACATAGAGAGAGAATAATAATAATAATATATAATAATAACAAGGGTTCCTGGGAGGAAGGGTGGAGGAGGGACGGAATAAAGGGGAACTGACATCGAAGAGTTCAAGGAGAAAGAAAATATTTTGAAACTGATTGCAGTAGCAATGGTACAAGTATGCTTGCTGTATTTGAATTATAGAATGTTACGACACCTTTAAGAGCTCCCAATAAAATGATGAATAATTAAAAATAAATAAATAAGGATTCCTGGTTCAACAGTACGCACAGTGGATATCGATACATACTGTCAATTTACTGTCTAAAGGGCTACCAAACCACCTCACCACTTCACAGTTGCACTCTCCTATCCATGGGAGGATGACCACGCTTTCTGAGCCCATAGAGTAAGTCTACAGGGTCACGTGAGTGGGAGTGGACTTGGCAGCAGTGAGTTTGGGTTCACCTTGTTACCATGTTTGGCAGACGAGACCCCTCAAGAGATGGATCCACAGTGGCTGTGACAATCGCATAGCAATAAGCTGTGTGGCCTCCTTGTGGCAGTTACACAATCTCCTATAAACTTGAGGAAGGGGTGGAGTCTGGCCTGTCAATTAGGCCGCAGCTTGATGACCTCATTTGGAGGCTGAAGGAGATGAACAGCTCACTGGAGGCCAGACACACTCTCTGCTTGTCTCCCTGCGAGACATTTCCTGTTGACAAGCCACATGGAGCTTCGCTGATGGAGCCAGGAGCTGGAGGAGCCACGGGGAGACCCACACCAGCGCTGAGATGCTTCCACCGCCACTGGATCCACAGGACTTTCTACCCACTAGCCTGTGATCTTCCTGCATTGAGAGTCATTGCATGTGTTGCATGAGTCTGAAGAGGGATTTATAGACTAGTTTTGGGTATATGGGCTAATATCAGACTTAGGGACTTGATCTGGACTAGGCTGGGATGTTTTCTCCCATGTCAATGTTTCCTTCCATTTCTCTTTAGACCGTTTATTAGAAAAGGGTGCTTACATTTTATTCAACCCTCTTCTTCCGCAGCTTGCCTTGAAGATCACGTGCTTTTGCCTCCTTAACGTACTCATTATTCTATTGAATACATTGCATTGCTTGAATAAGGTCATGCTCGCGTTCCTGAGTCAAATCTTAATTCGGGAGTGTAGTCCATGACCTAGTGGAATTCTCCCTTCTGGAAGGCGTGTGAGGCTCGTTCCACTTTGTGTCGGTGGGAGGGCTCTTCTCCAGTACTCATCAGACCCCAATCTGCCACTAGCCGCAGGTGGCACATTATCAAAGGCTTCCCTTCCAAGTCGACCCTTTCTGCGTTCCACTGCAATCCCTTCTCTCCATCTGCAGGACCATCCTGGCCGCATCACCGGGATCTGCCCGGTCCCCAGGAGGGTCTGCATCCATGCTACCCGGGAGCCAAGCCTCCGCCAGGAAGCGGCCTCAGTGCCCAGCGGGGACGCCAAGGAGCCGCCCCCCGGGCAGCACAGCTGGGATCCCCGTACCCAGCGAGCTGCCCCTCGCTCCGCGGTCTTGGACTGGTCCCTCCTCCGCCCCCGACACCCGTGCCCGCCCCTCGCCGCCGTCGGGCTCACCGTGCACCGCGGGAAAGCTCGGCTGGAGCTCACGGGCTCCGAAGCAGGAGGGCAGCGGGCCGAGCGCTCGGAGCCCACTCGTGCGAGAACAATGACCGGACAGGAAGTGCCTCGGGATGGGCTTCCGGTTCTCGAAATAGCCTGACCGGTCTCTCTAGGAAGCTCGGAGGTGCTCTCTTCTCTATGGGTGTCCAATAAAGCCCCGGGCCTGGGCGGGGAGAGAAGCGCTGGATTGCAGCGGCTGGGAGGATGCTGCGGGGAGCGTGTGAGCGCGGAGAAGCTTCCCAGGCTGCGCGCGGGCATTAAGCCAGGTGAGCGCCCTGGAGCCTAAAGATACATTTTCTCCAACACGTTTTATTTTTAAAATGATAAACAGTACCATGCCAAATCTAATTAAAATGGAAAGAATAGTACGATGAGTATCTGTATCCACCTGGAGTCAACAATTTATATTTTGTTCTTTTCTCTCTCCATCCTTTAAAAAAAATAATAATAATTTGAAAGTTGTAGGCATCAAAACACTTCACTCCAAATACTTCAGTAACCCAAACTCACTGCCACCAAGTCAATTCTGACGCATAGTTGACCCCAGTGGACAGGGTAGAACGGTGCCTGTGAATTTCCGAGATGGGAGTAGAAAGCCTGCTGGTTGGCGGTTTTGAACAGCTGACCTTGAGGTTAGCAGCCCAATTTACAATTATTCCACCACCAGGGCATGGCTTAATAATAAAATTAGTAATTCTTCATTATCATCTGATATGTAACCAGATTCAAAGTATCCCAACTGTCCAAAAGCATATTTAATAATTTGTATTTTGTAAATCAGATTCATGCATGGGATTTAAAATGTGTGAATATGAATATGTGACTGAGCTTTTTGTGAGAATTTCCACTGCAATTTAAGGTCCCACTTGACAATTTCCAAATGGTTGGGTGACCATAGCTGCATGTATCAGCGTGGCCACATTCTTTTGTGTTCTGTTGTTCTCTTTCAGCACTGTACCTGCCTCCATACCTTCTTACCTTTGCTTCTGAGAAATTGTTGACCTTTTGGCCCAGACTAATGGGTTTTTAAGTAGGGCACCAATCTTATGGGTAATACCTTTTTGTGCCACTCTTGCTAAAAGGTGATCTTAAGAGATAGGCTCCGTTCTAGGCATGAAGAGTGGCTCAGGGTGATAATTCTCCTGGCTTCCTCTGTTCCAGTTTATATGGCCTTTTATTATTATTAAATATAAGAATTTTAGATCTGCTTCATATTTTTTACCACTCTATCAGAACCAGCTATTGTGGCCTCGGTAAGTACAGTAACAGACACCATCTAGTTCTTCTAGCCTCAGGGTGAATGGATTGCGGCTTCTCTATATTTATATCTGTTCTGCGCTTTTGGTCTCCTTCTGTTTGGCACCTGTGGAGTCTAGACCCCGAGTTGTCTTGGACGGCTGCTTGCAAACTTTCAAGACCCCCATCACTTCATTTAGGACACAGGTCATGGTTTTTGTGAACTGTTATGCCAAATGACCAAGTCGTCCCAAGAGAATATGACCCTAAGCTTTTGAACTCAGGAAAGTAATGGTGGAAGGTGTTTGGTTGTCTGAAGACTTTGTGTCTTCAATGAATATGTGTGTATGTGCCCCACTAGCAAATGTGTCACAGCACATACCTATAAATACTTGTGTTTTCACTTAGGTGCCCATCTGTAACTCCCGATGTCCTAATTTGTCTGTACCCAATCAAAGATGCTCACACGTGTTGTTCCTTTGGTTGGGCTGTATTCACAACACTCACAATTGGTGACACTTTTCCCATCACCAAAAATAACTAAGAACCATCTAGCTCAGACGCAACAAAGCCCACATGGAAGTACACCAGCCTGTGTGACCACGAGGTGTCAAAGGGATCGGGTATCAGGCATTAAGGAACAAAAAAATCATATAATTGTAAATGAGGGTGAGTGCAGAGTGGAGACCCAAAGCCCATCTGCAGGCAACTGGACACCCCTTACTGAATGACAAGCCAGTCAGGGTGCAGGGTAGCAACGATGGAATATACAACTTTCCTGTAGTTCTTAAATGCTATCATACCCCCACTATCATGATCCCAATTCTACCTTACAAATCTGGCTAGACCAGAGGATGTGCATTGGTACAGATAGGAACTGGAAACAGGGAATCCAGGACAGATGACCCCTTCAGGACCAGTGGTGAGAGTGGAGGAAGGGTGCCGGGGAAAGTGGGAACTGATGACAAGGATCTACATGTGACCTCCTCCCTGGGGGATAGACAACAGAAAAGTGGGTGAAGGGAGACATCAGACAGTGTAAGATATGACAAAATAATAATTTATAAATTTTCAAGAGTTCATGAGGAAGGGGGCACCGGGGAGGGGGGCGGGAATAAGGAGCTGATATTAAGGGCTCAAGTAGAAACCAAATGTTTTTAGAATGATGACAACAAATATACAAATGTGCTTGACACAATGGATGTATGTATGGTGATAAGAATTGTATAATCCCCCAATAAAATGATTAAAAATAATAACTAGGAAGCATACTTTTCTGGCTTCCATTCCTGGTCATCACCAATCAACACTGGTCTAATTTTTTTAACAGTTTCAATAGCACCTCATCCATATGTCAAATGATTCAATCCTGTCCAGAAGAGTTGTACAACTGTCACCATATTCAATTCTAGAACATTTTTTCTTCCTTAGACTGTTATTCATGTAATTATTTTTTTTCTAATTGTGGCAAAAATATACACAACAAAACATTTTATAATTCCAACACTTTTTTTAATCCCCTCCTACCTGCCCCCCCAACACTTCTTGTATAATTGTGTCATTGATTACATTCAGTGTTGTGCAACCATTATTGAAATCCTTTTCCAAATTATTCCACAACCATTGACATAAATTCACTGTCCCCTGAGGAGCAACTCTTTCCCCTTCACCCATGGTAACTGTTGGTCAAGTTAGTTTTTCGGTCTAGTCTTGAGAGAGAGAGTACAGTATTTGCCCTTAATAAAGGTCTTTAGTTTTGTTTTCAACTTTTTATTTTGACATTATAGATTCTCAGGAAGTTGCAAGGAATCAGTACAACTCCCAGAGGGCTCACATCTTACATCATTATAGTCCAACATCAAAGCCAGGATACTGAGTTATTTCATGTGTATGTTGTCATAACCACCACTTTTATCCCAATCAACTGTTCTATCACCACAAACCTCTCTGCTTTTATAGCTTTGTAGGTACATCCTCCCCCCCCTCTCCATCCCTAACCTCTGGCAACAACTCACTTGTTTTGCATCTCTTAACTTTGTCCTAACAGTGTAACAAACATAGCAAGTGTGAGAATGGTACTGGACTGGCCAGTGGTTTTGTGCTGTGGTACATTACAGGAATCAGCTCAAGGGCCTCTAACCATTTTGTCCTTCTGAGATTATTATATGGCGGGACTTGAATGGTATGTGGCCATTTTAGAACACATTTTATTCAAAATAATTCCCTTGAAGGCCATTTGATGTGTTTCAGGTATTTCATGGTACAGATATATGTTTTAACCTGATGACACTGGGTGGATTTCAGGTTTAACTATTACAAATTATAGGGGTTACATACATTCACATCCATGCTTTTGTGTGCACGTTAGTTCTGTCTGGGATAAATGTTAAGGAGTGTGATTTGGGGGTCATATAGTAGGTACAGGCTTGGCTTTATAAGGAACTGCCAAAATGTTTTCCATTATGACTCCACTACTTGACATTCCCAGCAACGTATGAGATGTTCCCTCACACCCTCATCAGCATATTTTAATTTCAGCTCCCCTGAGAGGCATAGAGTGGTTATTTCAGTTTTTTCATTGAGGTCTTCTTGATAGTGAATGATTTTAATGGGCTTGTTTGCCATTTGTCCTTTCGATGGAATGTCTGTGCATGTCTCCTGCCCATTTTCTAAATGGATTCATTTGAACATTACCAGTTGAGTTCTTTACCTGACTGGGTACAAGTCTTGGGTCAGACATGTGACTTACGTATCGCCTCCTACTCGCTCGTGTTCTTCCTCCTCTCACAGCATCTCACACTGAGCAAGTTCATTGTGATGCATCCCACCGACCATGTTTTCGTTCTACGGTTTATGCTTTTGGGTCACGTCTTGGAACTCTTAAACCTAAATCCTGAGGGTTTCTGCTGATGTCTGACCAGCAGTTGTCTAGCTTTATGTTCTATGCTTACCCTTCTGAACGGGGCGGGGCTTTGGTGTTGGTCTTGCCTATGGCTATCCATCCAATTGCTCCAATCCTGGTTCCTCCTCCATGCCTCTGCTTCTGCATCTTTGTCACACACCAACGAGTCATCTGGTCGGGTCTGTTTGGGGTTCTGAGAGTCACATGGCTCTTCAGTATCTTCGGTAAATGACACCCTCATCTACATGTTATGTGTTTTATTACAGGGCATGTCATACACATACAAAAGCACAGAAGAGTATAATGAACACCCAGGACGCTCACACGGCTTCAGCGATTTTCTCTCCCTCTTGAGTCTATCTTTTTTTTTT
>NW_022108124.1:18336120-18343127 GCF_000313985.2 Echinops telfairi | reverse complement strand
AGTGTTTTGCCTCAGTGAGTGCAGAGCATTTACTGATACAACACTCATGCTGCACATCTGCTCTTGGGGGTCACAGATCTTGTTCGCCCAGCCCTGTCTTTCCTATTAGGTCTAAGGAACGGGATTACATCGAAACATTTGTCTGGATTACCGCCTCACGTAAAGAGGCACATCATACAGGCTGTCCCCATCTTTAAGATTGTTAACATTTTATCACTTGCCTAAGAGGTGAATGCCAGTTCCCCACGGTGAAGCACAACTCTCCTCTGTATCTATGAAAATGAACTTTCACAGAGAAGAGCTGGCATTGAACTCTTCACCAAGTGATACGATAGAACAGCCCTGGGGGCTGCGTGCACGGCTGCGAACAGCGAGATCAGCAGTTCAAAATCAGGGTGAACCAAAACCAAACGCACTGCCCTGGAGTCAATGATGACTCACAGTGACCCCAGGTGGGTTTCCAAGACTGGGACTCTTTCAGGCGTAGAAAGCCCAGTCTCCCAAGGAGTGGCTGGTGGTGGTTTCAAACTTGTCAACCATGGGGATTGCCACCCAACTCAGAACCGTTACACCACAGGGCTCCTTCTGTAGCGTTAGTGTCTCAGAAACCCACAGAAGCAGTTCTATCCTCTCCTATGTAGGCGCTCGAGTTGGAATTCCCTCAACAGTAGTGAGGCTGAGGTGCTATGCGGTCTGGGGGGGATACTTCCACAACAAGGCTACCTGGAAGGGTTTCTGTATGCCCCATGGCCCTCATGAGCATGTGACCATGAATCGGGCGCCCTGTATGGGGTTCACACCACATAGCTGCGGCTGGCTATATTTGACTGCAGGGACTTTTGTTGCATGCTAAGCACGGTGGTCAACAGTCTCCTCTGAATCTCACCTGTCCTCTGCACTGTTGTCATTCCCAAGGGCTATACACAGCAAGCCACTTAAAGTTACAAATCAGAGACCCTTGTAGAGGGATAGTCTGCCTTCCTTCTGCCAAAGCCTTTTCTGAACGTAAACACGGGAATTGAGAGCATGCTGGCATCTGTCACTGACCCCACTCCGGCAATGTTCTTTGGGGGGGGGGTACACCTGTCTCGCTGTAGGGTTCAGGGTTTGGTTCTTCCACAAGTCACTACTACCTTTTCCCACAAAAGCTCCCCACGTCTACGCCAGCTTGAAATACAGTGCGAACACCTCCGAGCATCTTCCTATTCATGACCTCCAAAGGGCTCTCTGAGGTAGATGCTATTAATCCTGCTCAACAGACAAGAAACTCAAAAAGTCCCATGAAGGAACTTGTTCAAGAAAAGTGGCAGAACGTAACTCAAACATAACCCAGGCCTTAAGGCTTCAAACCACAGGTCCTTTGCAGTGTTCCCTCCTTCATACCTTTCCATCTAATGAGCAGCTTTGGGGTTGAAGTGGTAACACTTGCAGTAAACACAGCATGTAGGGGCTGCTACCACTAGAAAGCACAATCCTTGATAGTAAGGTATTTAGAGTGTGGCTGCTGAACTGGAGTTCTGAAAACAACGTATTATTGCCAACTCAAGTTCAAGATCACGTGATGAACTCTATCTACAGATGTCCAAGGGCACAGATGGAATACATGATTGGTTTGTAGCAGGTTCTTCGGTGCTGGCTGCCCTGGGTATATAATGCATTGGGTCCACCAAAGCATAAAGGGCCCCCTGTGAAAAACTTAGGTAGTAAGTTAAGTGCTTGAACAGAATATTATTTCAGAATAGTTTTCTCACCCAGACTCAATCCAGGAGCCTACAATTCCTTGCTCTGTCAACTGCTCTCATCAGCAAGTGACAATGTGTGAATTACTGTCCTCCCTGAGGCTCAGAAACCTAACAGGAGAGGTTGGCTGCAGTTTGTTGTAGTCCTTTTTAATCAAACAATGAGGGCATGTCGTAAAATTGGGAATGACGGTGGTGGCAGCAGCATGCCCTTAGGGGCTAGGTAAGGTTAAGCATTTTCTCCATGACCAAGGAGAGCAACATAGGTAGATCCTTCCATTGACACTCCAAATCTATCAGGTTTTGAATCTGAAGGTGGAAAATTAGTATTCCTGGACATCACTGTTTTGTCAGGATATTTTTTTCTTATAATAGCCCAATACTTTTTTTTCCACAGAAAGACCAAGTAGACATATTCCGTGACTTCCTTAAATCTTATTAAAGATGTAATTTAAAACAATTATTCTTAGAGTACTTGATTCTAGTTTGAGATACACATGCTTCCTTTTACTCTACAAATGAGCCGCTTCTGAAATCCAATATTCAGGTTTAATGAACAAATGTACACTATGCCACCTACAACTTATGGTCTAAAATTTGACTTTACCTTTTTTTGTTGCATTTTATTGACAACAGAGTGATTTTACGAATGTACAAAGACCCTTATACTGAATTCTCACAACAACCCTGTGAGGTGGGGATGACGTCAACATGTGATTTAGAAGGAAACAAAGACTTACTCACCAGTCCAACTTACACCATCGCCGACTGCGTAGGATGAGGAGTCAGGACCCAAACCTTGGTCTTTTGATTACAAGACTAGTGCTCTTTTTAGATTGTTCTCAAACAGCAGACACTTGCCCACACAAACCCATGTCTTACAAGTTTGGATTGTATTAGCTATAGAGACTTCTGCAACAGTCATGCCACCTTTGAAATGTTCAGCACTAGACACATCTTTTCAGAACCAATGCCTGCTTTCTAAAATAAAGACATATATAAATATACATATGCATATATATATATACATATATATATATATATCTTACAAATATTTTTTGCTATCATTTACAACAGCAGTACATCTCATAAGACAGTACACTGTTTGTCTCAGTGTCCTTACTTGCTCCAAGGGTCCTTTTAAGGGTCCTAACAGATGGTGTGACATTAGACCTTTAACTAGGAAGTGGTGTGTGCTGCTATAGGTTTGAAAGTCTAGATTTGAAAACTTTCCTGCCAGGAGCCATATACTGTCATTCCTTCAACAGTTACGTAGGTAGCAGAGATTTTATTTGATTTCAAACTCAACTTTCTGAATCTCTATCATGGACTCACTGATATTCTGTAACCAAAAGAATTCCTCCACAGTATGGATTTTGGGGTGGAAGACTTGAAGCCGGAGAGAATTCTTTTTCAGACTCATCACACTCATAGGGTTTTTCATCTGAATGAACTTTCTGATGAACGGTCAGGTTTTTTCTTTGTCTAAAAACCTTACTACAATCGTTGCACCCATAAGGTTTCTCCCCTGTGTGGATCCTCTGGTGGCCAACTAAATTTCTCTTAGAAGTAAAGGATTTCCTACACTTGTCACACTCATAAGGTTTTTCCCCGGTGTGCATTCTCTGGTGCACAACAAGGTTTTTGTTCTGACTAAAGTCTTTCCCACACTCACTGCACTTGTAGGGCTTCTCTCCAGTGTGGATCCGCTGATGCACCATGAGGTTTCTGCTGGAGGTGAGAACCTTCCTGCACACGTGACATTCATAGGTCTTTTCGCCACTGTGAATCCTCTGATGCTCTATCAAGTTTCTATTGTAAGTAAACCCTTTCCCACACTCATGACATGCATAGGGCTTCTCCCCAGTGTGGATCCGCTGGTGGGCGACCAGGTTGGAGCGGTAGCTGAAGACTTTCCCACAGTCGTTGCATTTGTAAGACTTTTCCCTCGTGTGAATTCGCTGGTGCCCGATGAGGCTCTTCTTCAGAATGAAGCACTTGCCACACTCGTTGCACTCGTAGGGCTTCTCCCCACTATGGATTCGCTTGTGCTCGACGAGGTTTCTATTAGAGCTGAAGGCTCTGCCACACTCACTGCATTCGAAGGGCTTTTCCCCAGTGTGAATTCTCCGATGTACCAGCAGGCTTGAATTGTAACTGAAAGCCTTCCCGCAGTCCTCACATTTGTACGCTTTCTCTTGGGTGTGGAGTTTCTGGTGGACCGTAAAGCTTTTGCTCATAATAAAGGTCTTCCCGCACTCCGGACATGCATAGGGCTGCTCCCCATTGTGCAGTCTCTCATGGTCAAGGAGGTTTCTACCGGAGCCAAAGACCTTGCCGCAGTCTTTACATTCAAAGAGGTTCTCGCCGGTGTGGAACCTCTGGTGCAAAATGAGGCTCTTCTTCAGAATGAAAACCTTCCCACACTCGCTACACTCGTAGGGCTTCTCCCCGTTGTGGAGCCTCTGGTGGTCGAAGAGGTAAGCACTCTGGGTGAAGGCCTTGCCACACTGGCTGCATTTGTACGGCTTCTCTCTGCTGTGCAGCCTCTTATGCTCGGCGAGGTGAGACTGAGAGCTGAAGACCTTTCCACACTTCTTACAGCCAAAGGTCTTCTTCTCGGTGTGGACTCGCTGGTGCAGGAGGAGGCTTTTACTCCGGATGAAGACTTTCCCACACTCTTTGCACTTGTACGGGTTCTCTGCACTGTGGAGTCGCTGGTGGTCAGCAAGATACGTGGTCTGAGCAAAGGTTTTCCCACACTCATCACATTTATAGGGCTTCTCCCCAGAGTGAATTCTCTGGTGCAGAATGAGGCTCTTCTTCAGGATGAACGCTTTCTGACACTTGTTACATTTATACGGCTCTTCCCCTCTGTGGAGTCTCTGGTGGTCGATGAGGTAGGCGTTCTGAGAGAAAACTTTCCCACATTCGTTACATTCATAAGGCCTCTCTCCGGAGTGGCGCCTCAGATGGATAAGGAGGCCGGAATGCCTGTAGAAGCCCTTGCCACACTCCTTACACTTGTAAGGTTTCTCCCCGGTGTGGATTCTCTGATGGTTCAGAAGGTAAGCACTCTGAGAAAAAGCTTTCCCACATTCATTACATTTATAGGGCTTCTCACCAGAATGGTTCCGTAAGTGCATCAGAAGGCTTGAGCGCTGAATAAAGCCTTTTCCACACTCCTTACATTTATAGGGCTTCTCACCCGTGTGGATCCTCCTGTGGTTTATCAGATGAGAGATCTTGTTGAAAAGTTTACAACATACATCACATCTGTAAAACTTCTTTCCTTCCATGCCTATTAAACTTTCAGAAAGAGCTGCACCCAGAGCCAAGCTTTCTTCCGACTCCTTCCACGTTGGAAGCCCTTCGTCTGGTGCCGTCCTTCTCTTCCTGTCCCGCTCACGTGGGGAGCCTTTCTTCACTGTGGCCGCCCTGTTTCCCATGGCGTCTTCCCACTGATTTGCCGACACTTGCCAGTCACACTTTTGCTCAGAGTTAAGGATGGTGGAAACACTGCGGTGGAGTCTTTTAGAGGTTCCTCTATGAGAGTCTGAGCGCGGAGAAACGCCTGGCTTGGATGTCACCTCCTCATCCTCAGCCATGGTCTCCCATTCTGGTAAAAGGAATTGGAAACAAATGTTACGATGTTGTCTCCATGTTTTTAAGAATAAGATCTTCAAATAACTTTAAAACATCCTAGAAGGGTACACTTTTATACGCAAAGAAAAAGTGTCAACATTTTGCAGTACAAAAGGAGACATGTTTCATTAGATGAAGATAACAAAAAGCTCAGAATTATACTGACAGTCTCTTATAAATACATTATCATAGAACTTACCTGAGACACTTCTACCATCTGTGTCTTTAGGGAACCGACAGAAAGATACCAATGCTACTGAGAAAAAATATGCAAGAAAGAATCAAGAGAGAAAACATGGAACTTATGAGGGGGTACCCCCCCCCCAAAAAAAGTTGGAATTCCACTGGGTAGAATGGAGCTTGAACATTGAGCAACTTGCTCTGAGTTAGTGCACCAAGTGGCGTCAACTGGGAAGGTTCTCTCTGGTCACAGTGAATTTTTTTGTGAAAGTAGTTTCGCCAAACCTCATTCTTTGTGATGGCCAATTTAAAAGAACAGCAGGCAGCTGTGAAATTTTGTTTCCTGCTTGGGAAAAAATGCGGCAGAAACTGTTATGATGTTGAACACAGCTTATAAGAACAGCTCTATGGGGAAAACCCAAGTGTACGCGTGGTTTTCTCGTCTCAAAATGGTGAAATGTCGATTGATGACAAACCTCATTTTGGACATTCACCAACTTCTAGAACGCACAAAAATGTCGGCTTGTAGTGCATTTGGAGTTCATTCCACCAAGTACGACTATTAATCAAGCTTTCTATTTAGAGATTCTGAAAAAGGCCTGATTTGTGGGAGACAGGAGACTGACTGGTTTTGCCAACACGACGATGCACCCCTCAGGCAGACATCTCAGTGTGCCAGTTGTTGACAAAAACAGCATGCCTCTCTTACCCCATGCACCTGACTCACCTGACCTCACTTCATGTGGCTTTTTTGTTTCCATGAATAAAGAGGGACATGAAAGGACAGGGATTTGATGACATAGAAGAAAAAATGAGGGAGATGCTATCAGCAGCCATCCAAACAGATGAGTTGAAAAATGTTTCCAAGAATGGAATTGCAAAAAAAAAAAAGACTGGAATCGCAGATTTGACAAATGTATTAAGTGTACTAGAGAGTACTTTGAAGGTGATGAGGTTGTTTTGTGAAAAAAATAAATAAATAAGGGAGATGCTATCAGCAGCCATCCAAACAGATGAGTTGAAAAATGCTTCCAAGAATGGAATTGCAAAAAAAAAAAAAGACTGGAATCGCAGATTTGACAAATGTATTAAGTGTAATAGAGAGTACTTTGAAGGTGATGAGGTTGTTTTGTGAAATAAATAAATACATACATACATACATACATACATTGCTTTGGGGAGAAAAAAAATTCTGGGTTTTTTTGGGGGGGTACCTCCTCGTATGTATGTGGTTAAGATCTGAGGATCAGGAAGTTAGGTGGAAGTGGAAGAACCACTTGGCTTAACAAGAATTCTTTCCTCATTTCTCCATGATGGGAAAATGAAAAGTCTAAAGGAGATAACACATACCTAAGGACTGAAAGGCAATTGTTAATATTTGAAGAGTCAAGTGCATGAGTACTTTTTAATTAATTGGAAGCAATTGTCCTGCAGGAGAAAAAA
>NW_022108124.1:18323270-18335823 GCF_000313985.2 Echinops telfairi | reverse complement strand
GGTCAGGCTTTAATATTTGGAGACTCTGGCAAACTGCCAATCACCTTACCCTACTCCACTTCCACATGGCTGCAGGGACAGGGAGGTGTCGTAGGCCAATTCCTTAGTGAAATCTAGTTTCCCTGTCCATAGGGATTAGATCAAGGAGTGCTCTCTGGATTCAAACAGGCCATCAGTGTCCCTCAATGACAGCTGACACATAGATGCTATTAGAAAAGAGCTCTCCTCCATTATATAACAAAGCAATTGCTAAATAAGTCAACTTGCATGATATACCCACTCCTCACTATCAACATGATCAGGACATCATGTGAAGATCAGTGACAAGGAGGGTGAGCATCTCAGTACCCAACATCAAGGATGACTACATCATTACCTGACTGCCAAAGCACTGAGAGCACGATCCAACCAAGCTGCCACTTAGCCTGCACCGTCACAGTCATCGCGCCTCTTGCACCCACATTGACGTATGTTACCTCCAGACACACATTAATGCACGAAATGTTCGATGGCTCCTACAGGACAGAGTACTAGTGACTAAGCACAGCTACTGTCTGCTTGTTTTTCTGATATCACTTCTTTTTTTTTTTTTTTTAAATTTATTGGGGCTCACGAAATTCATAACTATACATAGACACCTGTGTTGCGCACTTCTATTCATTTGTTCTGCTTTTTTTTTTTTTTTTCTGATATCACTTCTTAAGAGCACGTTGTTGCCCATGAATCTAGCATGGCTGGTCTACTTGTAGTCATCCAAACAAGTCATGATTTCGCTCTGTTCTCTGCCCGACTGCACTTACTCTTCCCAACTCCCTACAGACCCTCTACCTGTATCTTTAAAGCTCAAAACTCACCCCTCTGGGAACTGCTCCCAGGCTTACAGAAACAACAGAATTATAAAGGAAGAAATCTACAAACAATTGTGTGACAATGAATTAAACAACTGAGACAAAATGGGCAAATTCCTAGGAAGATATAACTACCCTCTAAAAAAACCCCAAACACTAAAAAAAACCCTCACTACCATTGAGTTGATGCTGACTCCCAGAGACCCTATAGAACAGGGTAGAACTGTCCCTGTGAGTTTCCAAGGCACTAACTCTTTACAGGAGTAGAAAGGCACATCTTTTTCTGAGGAACAGCTAGTGGCTTTGAACTGCTGACCTTATAGTAAGCAGTCAAACATGTAACCACTAACCTCTAAAAATCAGTAGTATATCTGAATCGACCTATAACAAGTAGAGCTTGAGGTGTAGTGCTAAAGCAAAACAAAACAAGATGAAACCTATCCATACAGAAAAGTCGATGGGCAATTACTTCACTGGTGAATTCTACCAAACATTTAAAGAATGAATACCAGTTATTTACAAATTCTTCCCAAAATAAGCAGTGGCACGTATCTCAAAAAATAAATTCTATGCAGTCATTATTAAAATACAGCAACAACACTAAAAAATAAAACTACAGTCCAGTAAGTCTATGAATAGGTATAAAAATTCTCAATAAAATATTATCAAGGCAGATCCAGCAACATATATAAATGATCATGCAACATTAACCAACATTAACCTGATATATATATCAGGAATGGAACATTTATCACCCAAAACAATCTAACACCCATGAATAGAATGCACCATATCAATAGAGAAAAACACATGACTATCTCAATAGACACAGAGCAAGCAGCCCACAACACCCAACATTCATGGCAAAAACATTAAAAAATTAGAAGATATGGAAATTCCTCAACCTGATCATGGACACCTACAGAAAATTAGTTGTTGACATCACACTTAACGGTAAACCACTGCATGCATTCCCTCTCGGAGGACCAACCAGGAAAGGCCATCTCTCTCCCAGCTCTATTCAGTGGTGCTGTAGTCAATCCCAAGTCATAACCACCCTATGCGGTAAGGTAAGCGGCCACAAAGGGTTTCCTGCGATGTTTGTTCCCATGGACACCCTGGAGGGCTCAAGGCCCAGGCTGCTGGTGAGTAATCAAGTGCTGAACCGCCTCGCTTCCTCAAGAGGGTTTCAGCCAGCGCACCCAGGCAGGAGCAATGGACTGAACGCATCTAGACTGGAGAGAAAAGTGATCCATGTTTGCTCATAAAATGATCTTGATTATAGCAAAGACTAGTGGAGCCACTAAAAAAATTGCAGAAGTAACAAAGTTTAACAAGATGTAGGATATAAGATAAAGGTACAAAACTCAGTGGCATTTCTTTGCACTTCCTTAGCTGATACCAGCAGTTTGTGATCAAAGGCACCAAAGAAACTTCATCCTAAGATGTCCTCTGAACCGGGGACAGAAGGCACACCTGGAGGTCACCTTTCAGCCAAATTATAGACTGGCAATAAAAATAAGCAATATCAATGACATGACACCAAATGTTCAACATTTACCCAAAAGTAGAGATGAGAAGCAAGGAGGAGCAGGGAGGTCAACCAAAGGAGACAGAACAAATAGAGCGGGCCCTGAGAATGCAGACACATCGAAACAACGGTCAGCAAAGTCCCGGGGCAAGCTGCACAAATCCTGTTACACGGGACCCGAATTTGCTCTGTAAACTCCTATCTAAAACACAGTCAGCTATAAAATATAGCAATTTTAAAATAAACCCTGAACGGCAAACAAAACAATTAAAAACTAATGCTGACAGTTAAAAAATGGGAAAAATACATGTAAAGTTTGACAAAGGATTAGATAAAAGAAATTAAGTTCCATGCTCGAGAACTGCAGAAATTTTATAAATGGAAGAAAAATGACCAATAAACATGTAAAAAGATTTCAACCGGGCTAATAATCAAATTAACGAAAACACACACACACACACACACACACACACACACACGGGATTACTCAATACCCTTTATGAGTGTAAACACTCCATCGCAGTGGCTGGGGGATTTGAACTGCTGGCCTAGCTAATTGCTTCACCAATGAGGGGGGAGCAGAAAGAGCATGATAGTGCTCTACAGGTAAAGGGGGAAGAGGAGAGTGAGCACCGTGCAGAGTTGTTGGCATTAGGAGCCCTAGGACCATTCCAATGCTTAGCCCTAGTAACTCTACTTCTAAAGAATAAACCTCAGCACCGAGATGCTTACCATCACAATAAGGAAATCACTGACTGCATTACGGTACAAATTACACAGCAACATACAGACATGACTGGCGGTGTCTATTAACACAAGGGGGCACACAGGAGCCCGTGGAGGCTGAGTCCGTTCCATGCTCTGGCCTGCTGACTGAAGGCCCGCAGATGGAACCCAGGGTCCTCAGCGGGAGGAAGGGGAGACTGTCTTCTCCTGGAACGATTGACAGCCTCTACAGGAATGGGGTGTTTTGAGGGAAGGAGAAAATAAGGGAAAGTAGGCTACACACACACACACACACACACACACACACACACACACACAGCAAACACATAAAAAAGTTTGACTCAAAATGTCAAATGTTGATAGTAGCTGTTGGAAAAAGTAGCACTGAGAAAACGGTTTTCTTCTAATTTTCTTTCTTTCCCAACATAAATACATATCACCATGATAGTCTGAAAACCAATAAGCAAAGATCAATAAGACAAAGACTAGTGCTATGGGAAAAGGGGTGCTTACCTAGTGAGGTCACATTTCCATAATTCTCCAGCATCACATCCCAGTACAAGGCCCTCTGAATTGGGCCCAGACAGGCCCATTCCTCGGAAGTGAAGCAGACAGAGACCTCTTCAAACATCACCAATTCCTGAAACAACAGGTGTGTGGGAGTTACCCCGGCTCAGGAGCTCCCCGACTGAAAGGCTCCTTTTGCTTATGGGAAGGACACTTTGTGTAGCCAAGAAGTGGGTAAGGGATATCAAGCAGAAGTCAGGAGTCCTCCAGGGGACTAATTTCTAAAATCTGTAACAGCTTCTATATGTGGAATAAGATATGTATTATTCTGGCAAGCCTGTGACAATCATTCTGTTGCATTTGGTTTTTGTCTGCTCACATTAGAGCACATCTCAGAGATGCTATGGGGGGCGCGGATTACCCTCTTGAGGTTGCAATACAAGTTTTTCTATTTTTCAGTAAATGAAACCCAGGATTAATGAACCCATAGGGATAGCAAGTAGAACAAAGGGTGGGGGGAGGAGGGGGAGCGGGGGTTGTGATAAAAGGGAGATGATGTCAGGGTACCCAGGGAGAAATGGGATGTTTGGAAACCAATTATGAAAGCAATGGCACAATGCCTGTTTGATGAGATTGAATAATACAATGACATGTCATTTGGGTTAATTCCCAAATAATAATAAATTGAAAGAAAAAACAAACAAACAAACATAAATCCAGGTATAAGTTTGGGGCACACACTAAATCCCAGCTCCAACTAAAGAGCAATTAGTTCTTACATGATGTTCCTGCTCAGTACTCGCCTCCAGGAAGGGAACACAGAGGAGACAGGTGCTACAGGAAAATACAGCCGAGAAATTAGGTGGTGCCTGGCTATCAGATAAAAGAGTGTCCGGAGTCTTAAAGGCTTGTCTCCAAACAAACAGCCATCGAAGCGAGATGTCAACTAAGTCCACATGGAAAAGCACACCATCATCAGTCACCGAAGGCTGTGAAGCATACAATCCGAAGTCGAAGGGAGGGATGAGTATCAGACTACAGTCTGGGAAACTGCTTTGCATTGGAGAGCTGAGTGCAGAAGGTCAAAGGCATAAGACTGACTTGAATAGTTACAACTTGCCAGCAGTTTCCCCCAAGGATGTGTGCTGGGTCTGACCTGGTTTCCAAATCCTATGTATTTGGGGGTTGTATTGTTATATTTGGCTTTTGATTGTACATATTAGGGAGTATATCAGGAGTGTTATGTCATTGGGGATCACCCTCTTGAAGTAGCAGTATATGTTTTTTCGGTTTTGGGTGTATGAAAACTAGGACCGATAAACCTATAGAGTCAGCAAGTGGAATAGGGGGGAGGGGGCACAGAGGTAGGGGCAGGGTGAACCTGTGATGGAGTCAAGGGATCCACACAGTAAAAGAATGTTTGGGAACTGATTGTGGAAGCAAATGCACAATTCTCCTGGATGGGATTGAACTATGGAATGATTTAATATGTGTCCTAATCCCAATCAATTTTTAAAAAAGAAAGAAAAAGAAAGCTTAAGCCCTCAACAAGATGATGATGAAAAATCCACTTAAGAAATGGGCCGAGGGCACAGGGGCAGTTCATCAGAGGAGAAACTCGGGCCGCCGACAGAATACGATGAAGGATGCGGAATCATTAGCGATCAAAGCAATGAGGAGATCCCACCGCACCCAGACTGATAGCAGCGCTCAAAAGAGCAAGAGCAGCACCGGCTGGAGAAGGTGCAGTGGGACTGGACCCCTCCCACGCTGCTGGTGGGACTGCAGGGCAGCACAGCAAAGCAGTCTGGCGCCTCTACGAACACTGGGATGGAAATGGCCTTGGATCCAGCAACGGAGTTACTTGGCACATACCCGACAGAAATAAAGCACACAGGACACACAGATAGATGTACACGCATGGTCACTGCAGTACTGTTCACAACGACAAGAAGATAGAAACAACATAAATGCCAATCGGTGGAAGAATGGGTAAACAAACTTTGGTATATAAAGCAAAAAACCAAACTCACTGCCATCAAGTGATGACGACTCACAGCAACCCTATACGACAGGTAGGACTGCCCCCTATGGGTTTCCAAAACTGTAACTCTCTCTGTTTTTTAATTAGTTTGTTTATTTTTAAGTTCTACCAACATAAAATTCACATATGCATTTCAATAGTTCCATCACATTCATATGAGTCGTGTAATCACCACAATAAATTCCAATACATTTCTTCCTTATTGCATTTGTGAGCTCCCTGTTTCCTGGCAGCCTCCCCTGTCTTATCGGTTTGGATCTAATAATCCAGTTGTAAGACTGGAACTCTTAAGGGGAGTACAAAGTCCCATCTTTTTCCTACAGGGCAGCTGGTGGTTTCAAACTGCTGACCCTGCAGTTAGCGGCCCAATAGTACACATCATCAAAGAATAATGATGAAACGCTGAAATACCTCATGATGTGGGTGGATTTGGAGGACATTATGCCAAGTGAAGTTAGTCACAAGGAAACTCAGACCCTGGTGGCTAGCAGGGGTGGGAGAGGCAGGAGAGGAGAGCAAGCATGGCTTAGGGAACAGACAGGCACCCGGGGTGAGGGGAAGAGAGTACACTGCAAGACAGAGATAGGGGAAGCAGGCGGGAGGCCTGGGGTGACAAAGCCAGCGATGTAGAGGTCTGAGAAGTTAAGCTGCTGAATGTAAGAACGATGATCGGATATGTAAACACCCCACCAAATTCACAAGAAAAGGTTTGAACAAGGAAATAAAACTAAGAAATGAGTCCCCACGTAAAGTCTGTCACCCAGCAGCACACACCTTGTGTATGAGCTGGCACCGCCGGGACTCTGAAGCACCCGATGCAAGAGAACACGGAACCACTGAGAAGTCTAGACAGGGCCTCAGAGACGACAAGCAATACACAAACCCACTGCCAGGGTCAACGCCGACTCAGCGAGCCCTCGGGCCGGGTACAACTGCCCGTGGGAGTAGAAAGCTTCATCTTTCTCCCGAGGAGTGGCTGGTGGTTCCAAGTGCTGACCTTGCCGTCAGCAGCACAGCTCGTAACCACTCTGCCCCCAGGGCTCCGTCAGGAAGAGACGAGGACCAGACCTTACCTGGGGCTGGGCTGTGAGAAGCATGAGGGCCATTAACTGATTTCTTGGGTTCTCTTCCTGGGAACGGGCAGACACCTCGGCGGCCAGAGGTTCTGAGGAAGAAGAACAGCTGCATGTCAGGTGACTCCTGCCCTGTTCACCGCCACACGCCCCTTAGCTCCTACACGCAAGTCACATATTTACGGCTTTAAAATGACCCACCAACATTGTCCGAGGGACCCTGAGTTCAGGGCCGGAACAACTCAATGAGTAGCAAGAACAAGGGATAGAGGGGCAGAGAGACCCAGAAAAGGGCCAGGGAGAGCAAGAAGAGGTGAAGCAGCAGAAAGAGCGTGGCGCTGTGAGACTTCCCATCCAGAGCAGGAGTGGAAGTAGCAACCTGGGAGCAGGGGTGTGTGCCAGACAGAGGGCAGTCCTAAGAAAGTCCAAAGCCAGGGCCACTGAGTAAGTACCATGTTGAAGATCCTGGGGGTTAAACACCACTGGGTCAGTCAGAGGACTCGGGCACGCTCCCCCTGATCGGTGACAACCAGCCAGTGCAGAAGGAAGTGGTGTTCCTGAAGAGCTCCTCCCCTCCTGCAGAGGGTCCTGGACCTGCGTACGGACCGGAACCTGGACACAAGACAAAATAAATTGGCTCTTCTGGTACCTCCAGAAAACGGACTCACCTAACCACCTCGGACCTCCTTCTACCTGAGATCAGAGATACCCACCTCCAGTAGGGGGCATCACAACAGCAGTAAACCTTTGCCATGAGAACAATGGAGCTGCCATTATGCCCTGTGGCACTCGTGACCTTTCCAGAGGACAGTGGACAGAACAGTGGGGACAGAGCCAGACCTGGGGGTGGGTTAAGGAGGGAATGGGAAGTAACGAGCAGTAATTAAGAGCATGGATTTTAGAGTCAGACCTGGGTTCAATCCCAACTCTGCCATCGATTTTCCCCATTACGGAGCCCATCCTGCCCCAGTAAAACCCACACTGGACAGGGAGTTTACACACTTTGCTTTGCTGCACGTTACCCGTCTGACCAACCTGAAGTAACTCATCCACCTTTTCCTGACGGTTTTCTAACCTCAAGGGAGGAAGAGGTTGGTTTAGTGATCCTTAATTAAATTCACAGCTTTAAAACACTTCATTCTTACGATTAAAGCAGGCAAATACGCCCATCCTTGGTACCACTCCCAAGTTTAAGTTCTAGGTCAAATTTCATCTATAGATGGGTTTCTAATGAGCTACAAATTGGCAGAGAGGGATCTTACTCAAATACCAGAGGCTATCTTAAGATTCCCACTTAGTGGTCAAGGATATGAATTTGTTTCAGATTCAAATATTTCACCCCAGTCCCCTGGCTCCCAGGGTCTCCAGCAAGGGCACCCAGCCACAAGGTGAGGTCTTAGCAGATCTGGGCTGACATCATCATTCCAAATGGACTTACACAAGCAATACAAAAGCTTCTATTTAGGGAACACTATAAACACTGTGCTCTTCCCGTTTCGGGACCAGCCTCTGCAGTAGAGAGCATCACTGTGTGTGTGTGTGGCAGGGGGGGGGTGGGGGGATGGACAAAGCTGAGGCCATGTCTTTTTGTTGATTTTGAGTTGGGTCCAAAGACTCTCATCATAAATCTATTGCTCTATAGATACTCTAAAGAGTCCCAAAGGCTCATGGGCCAACTTTAATTAGCATTGGGCTTGCTATTGTGGTATTGTTTTTTTTTTAAATCCACAAGATCACCCTCCAGCCCACCCTGTTGTCTCCTTGCCTCTGTCCCAGGCGGACCCCCACCCCCTCAGCAGTTTCTTACTTTTAGTGCTGGTCCATCAAGGTCCCTCTGCAGCTCCTCTACAAGGGCCACGGCCTCCTCCCCACTGCCGGGCCGATGCAGCTGCACCCAGGTGCGGAGCTCCCCAGGCAGGATGCTCAGGAACTGCTCCAGCACCAGCAGCTCCAGGATCTGGGCCTTGGTACGTGCTTCTGGCCTCAGCCATCGGCGGCAGAGCTCCCGGAGTCGGCTCAGAGCCTCCTGGGGCCCGGACGTCTCGTGGTAACGGAGCTGTCTAAAGTGCAAGTGGGAGGTCTCCCACACAGAGGCGCTGCTCCCTGGGAGGCCGGTGCCCCACTTCCAGACATCATCCTTCCCTTTCACAAGACTCTCTTGTCTCAGAGCACTGTGGGTCCAGTTCTCTCTTGTCATTGTTGTCATTCGAGAAAAGTCTCCTTCCTCTCTGGGCCAACCTCACTCCTTGACTTCTTCTTCACAGTATGGGCAGCAGCATCTACAAGATCTCAAGAAATCATTGTTAAAATTAGCCCAGAGAAATAGTCAAGCTCTCTAAGACCTCATTCAACTCTCAGTCATCAGCATGAGGTGAGCAAGTTCAACTGACTACCCTGCTGTTTTTGCTGTTAGCGGAGCAATGAATAACCACTAGACTACCAGGGCTCCCACTACACTGCTGTTTTTAAGTACTACACGTGATCATACTTCAAGCAGCCCCCTGTTGTTAGGCATCTGGATGACTCCTCGTTGTCCCACTATTATAAGTGAGGCCAGAGTGACTCCCCTTGCTAGCGTGTCGGTTATATCACCGCTGATTTCTTTGGTATAAACTCCAAGAAGAAAAATAGTTTGGCTGATGGGCATAGCTATTTTTAAACGTTGCTGATTATAAAAGTTCTGTTCCCAACAGCCACAGATGACAACACCCTCAAGTTGACATCAGACCCGGGCCCTTTCTAAGCTTGCTTATAACCTAGCAGAAAAATAAACACCATTTAAATAGAATGCTGAAGAGGAGAACAAGCAAGCACAGAATGGATGAGGAAAAAGGTGATTCTGGATGGACTGGGCTTTAAAAGAAAAATAAAAGGGTTACTGGAGTGTCAGGAACACTGCTCCAGGAAGAAAAGGGATTTTGAAAGCAAAGGAGGACAGGAATGTGCTTTGCAAGCAAGGAACTCTGATAGTAGCAGCTTTCCGATCAGAGGATATGGTAAACTTGATCCTGGTGGCTCAAACCTGGTGTAATATGATACTTGGTCAGTTGACCTCCCCCTTGACTCAACCTGAATTTGCTCTAGGCTCAAGTATTTCTTGCTTATTCCATGGCAGAAATTTTGTCTCTGGCTTTTAAAATATTGATGGTGGTCTTTTCTTTCTTTCTTTTTATTTTTATCTTTACATTGTTGTTATTTTCTTCATGCAGTTTTTTTTGTTGTTGTTGCAGTTTTGTTTTTTATTGTTTCTGTTGGGATCCCCAGTTTATGAAGCACAGGAGGAGTGGCTGCACAGAGACAATAGCAGACGCGTGGTTTAGGAGGGACGTTGGGGCAGGTGGGTCGGCCAGGGTGACGGGATTTCAGCAGGAAACAATGAATGGGGAAGGCAGGAGGGAGCATTAGAACTGACTGTCATGATGTGCATACAACTTTTAAAAAGGCAATTTAATTATGGAAGTTATGATATTTGAATACTCTATGAAGAAAACTCACAAAAAAAGAAAAAGAAACGAAACATGACAAATGGTGGCCATAGGTGAAGGAGGAAGATTTGCTGCTGAGGGGGCATTCAGTTTATGTTAATGATGGTGGAATAATTTGGAAAAGGATATCAGTAATGGTTGTACAAAACAGAGTATAATCAATGGCAATGAATTATACGTGTAGAGGTTGTTGAATTGGAGAATGTCTTGTGTATATTTTTCCACAATTAGAAAAAAGTAATTACATGGATCACGAGTACAAGAAAGAATATATTCTAGCATTGAAGCTGATGACAATTAATTGTACAACTCTTCTTGATATGACTGAATAATTGAATGATATGACATGTGGATGAAGGGCCAATGAAACAGAGAAGAAGAGTTGTGTTTTGCACACAGAGGAAGGAAGGAAACATTAGAGGCAAGGCTCCATCTAAAAACCCAAACCCACAACCATCGATCGATTGATTCTGATTCAGAGTGAACCTCTGGGGTCAGTGTGTGGAGAGGGCAAAAGAATCAGAGCAGGGAGAGCAATCTTCTCCTCTAAGCAAGGAGCAATCGTTATTATTATTTTTAATTTGAATGTTTTATTAAAAATAAAATATTTTAAATTGTAGTGTTTCATTCAATAATTTGAACATGTTTATATTAAAAATATTTGTCATAAATTCAAGCTTAATGGGGTATATTTCATTTTATCAGACAACCTTAGCTCCAACTTTATAACTAGACCCTTGACAGATGCCAGAGAGAAAGATCTTAAAAGTGTTTTTGTTTGTTTGGTTGGTTTTCTTTTTTTTTTTAATTAAACAATCATTTTATTAAGGGCTCATACAACTCATCACAATCCATACATACATCATTTGTGAAGGAGCAATTATTTAAAGAGTTTTCACTTTCCATTTTCCCTTGTTTTCTGTTTGTTGGGGTTTTTTTAACCGGTAATCAATTGACTTGGTTCAAAATCCAAAATTATAATACAGGTTGTGTTGTTTCCCACTCCTTATTAGTTTCTTATGCATGTTCAGCTCTGAACATTGTAGACAATATGTACATATGTTAGTTTACAGTTCACTTTTCCCACAAAAGGTAGAAGACCATGAATAATGTGTGGCACCTTTCTCAATACACCTTAGAGATCTTTCATGCCAGTACTTAAAAGGAATGGCCTCTCCTACCTTCTTATGGCTACAGGGCATTGCTGTATAGCTGTGCCATCAGAGATTAACAGATGCACCGCTGTACTGATAGAGAAGGGGCCCTGGAGGTAAACGGGGTTATGAATTGGGCTGCTAAGCTCAAGGTGCCTCAAGGTGAGGCTTTCTTCACGAGATCCAGCCTCATCAACCCCCAGAGGCAGTTGGACACTATCCTATGCGGCTGTGAGGGAAGTTAGACTCAGTCACAGCAAATGCTGAAGCGGGAGGTCCCTGGATAGTGCATGGGTTTGCAGTCAGCTACTGACCCAGAGATTGGCATTTCAAACCCACCCACTGGTGCCACGGAAGAAAGGCCTGGGAACCTGCCTTCATAAAGACCCCCCAAAGCCCGCTGCCATCAAATCAAGCTTCGCTGTCACAAGCAGTGCGTGACTGATGGCTAACCTACAGAGAGGGCTGGCAAACAACTGCACAGTCAAGAAAACCTAACAAAGATGGTCTGTTGTGGAAACACACGCGCACACACACACACACAGCTGCCCCGAGTGGGTGTCACCCCAACTGGCAACAGGTTTGGTTGTGGTGCAGAACGAGGAGTGCCTGGGGGGCGAATGGTGTACACATGGGTTGGCTGCTGAGCGTGTCCTGACTATTCTGATCGTTAAGGTTTCCAATCAATGAGGCTGGGCCAGGATTCCCAGGGGTTTGGCACGCTGGAGAGCCCCGCCCAGGGCAGTGCTCTACTTCTGAAAATTACTGCAAACCCTACTGGGCACAGTTCGACTCTAACCCGCTCGGGGTGGCTTTGGCACAGTCATCGTGAAGGCTCTCAAACGTTTTCCAAATGCTAGTCCGTAATACAGCGTTCACCTGGCAAGCTGTCCAACGGGAAAAGTAGCAAGTAGTCACAGCTGCTGACCGGATGGCAATGACCTTGGTGTGTGCACGCTCGCAAAACAAACAAAACCTGACCTTTATTCTGAGTGTACGGTCTTCCTACTGGTCTTGGGTGGTCAACTCTTCTGTGATGTTATCAGTTGCCTGGGTGGTCTACGTTTTGTTTTCAAATACCAGTAGCTTGCTAATATCAAAGATGGCAACTGGTCCCTCCTTTAAAAAATCAAAAAACCGTCTGGAGTTGCTACTCTGGCGATGTCTCTCTGGAGCCGTTACTAG
>NW_022108124.1:18320543-18321695 GCF_000313985.2 Echinops telfairi | reverse complement strand
TGACACAATGGATGGAAGGATGGATTGTGATAAGAGTTGTACGAGCCCCCAGTACAATGATTTAATAATTTTTTAAAAATCACTGCCTCGTGAATTTTGCCCACGGTGGCTGTATCTCTTGCGCAAGCGATGAGCTGAGGCTTTTCGGTCCTGTGGCGTCTCAGAAACAACGGGGCACAGTTCTCCTCTGTCTGCAGGGTCACCCCTTTGAGTCCCAATCGACTTGATGGCAGTGAGCTTTTGTTTGTTTTGCTTACACAACAATTCCACTGTAGTTGTGAGGTCCTGTGTAGATAGATGGGGGCCTGAGGGGGGCGGAGCACACGCCCTCTTCTGAAGGAGGTGGTCATCCCATCACCCTAGGTCAGGGAGGGGGAACTCTTTCCTGCTAAGGGCCATTGGGATATTTATGTAACAGCATTCACAGGCCATCTTGGCCAGGCACTTAATCCACTCACCC
Source organism: Echinops telfairi (assembly GCF_000313985.2). NCBI lineage: Eukaryota > Metazoa > Chordata > Mammalia > Afrosoricida > Tenrecidae > Echinops > Echinops telfairi. The sequence goes on along the minus strand of NW_022108124.1, from coordinate 18,321,235 downwards.
CTAATGTGATAGCGGAAAGTGGTCCTCTTTGGTGACATCTGTGATATTAGCTGGTATAGATGATTTCTGGGGCTTTATTCAGCCTGTGGGCAGGGTCTGTCTCCACCCCTGCCCTTGGTAAAGGCAAGTTCAAAGCCCTCTGTCTGTTAGGTTCCAGGATGCGGGAGCTGACAACACTATTAGACTGAATCTTGAATGAGGCGGGGCCCATGTATACTTAACATCGAAGCATCTTGGGGGCTAGCTGAATTAGTGAGATTTGTGTTATTCTGTAGCTATCTGTCTTCTCTCTTGACATTCATTAACCTCGTACTTAGTTTTTGCAGCTTTCATGGATGCAACCATTCAACAGCTATCAACTGAGTGAGCAGTTTTAGGGTGCAAAAGAGACACCCCCATCTCAAATGGAATCGAAAGAGAACATCTTAAAAGAGACAAAGACGACGTAGGGACACATCATTGGGATGAGGGAGGCCATCAATGTGGGGTTAAGATGGCCTCCAAGGGTTCACAATTGAGAAGCAAGATAAATAGGGCAGGGGGGCAAGGGCGCGGGGGCAAAAGAAACGGTCACAGAAGCTTGATTGGTGGCATATCAATACATCACAATTATAGGTAGGACCACAAAAGCAGGAACAAGACCATGATTGGGACCCATGTGTACAACGTTAGAAGGGCTTACGAGATTGGTC
>NW_022108124.1:18305751-18318858 GCF_000313985.2 Echinops telfairi | reverse complement strand
GAGAACTAGAAAGGCGAGGATCACTGAGCCATTTATCCCCAGTTCATGAGGACAGCCACTTTTTGTTTGCTTTTTACCTGGAAGAATTCTGCAGAGGGGCAGGTGTACACAAACAAAATGTACGTGGCTGAAAATAGCGCCTTTTTGTCTTCCTCGGGAAGAGTCTTAGTACTAAGCTTAAGAGTGCAGAGGAGACCAGCAGATAATGGAAACCTGGGGGTGGGGGGGATAGGCAGCAGTCTAGGGATGCCTTTTATGCCTTTGTCTAGAGTAGCCCAATGTCCTGTGAAGCCAAAAGCGATCGCAGGTTTAGCACCCGCTGTTTAAGGTTACCTTCAGAAGGGTTTGCTTGCCCCTGTACTGGTCCCTGTCTTACTCCTGTTTTCCCTGTCAAGTTGAAGATCATTTAATAAGATTCTCTAGATTACTAGATATCCTGTAGTCACTTTTCCTAATCCTCATCTGCTTTTGGTCCAAGTGCCAAGTGTTGCTGCCTACTTTACAGTTATAGATCTCTGCACTGTCTTTTTCAGCATCCCAGTTCATGAGGACAGCCCGTTTTTGTTTGCTTTTTACCTGGAAAAATCTCTATTGTTGGCAAGTTTTACTCCAGGGGTACAGTGAAATTCTACTTCTCACAGGTATTGCATTCAGCTTTGGCCCCATTTCAGTTGAACCCTGTATGAGCGCTGTTGTAGAGACTACTTCATGGTGTCTTCCCAGTTTCATGAAACATAATGTTGAAAACACCATTCTGTTGTTACAATACCTGGCCAACAGGGGGCACAACATGTCAAAAGAAAAACTGCACTCTGCCTTCCAAGGGATTCCAAAGGACCAAACTCATTGCCATCAAGTGAATGCAGACTCAGAGCAACCCTATAGGATAGGGTAGAATTGTCCCTGTGGGTTTCTGAGACCATAACTCTTTATAGGAGTAGGAAGCTGTCTGTCTCCCAAGAAACAGCTGGTGGTTTTGAATTGCTAAACCTAGGGATGGCAACCCAACTTGTAACCACTATTCCACCAGGGCTCCTGAAGTGTGCCTTATTTGCTGTCCCATCACCAGAGAGCAAGAGAGCGAGGGGTGGGCCTTGCAGAGCCATTTATCTCTTTGCCCTCCAATCAAACGGTGACCTGATGAATCCCACATGTCCTTATTGGCCAGGTTGGCACAATAAACCTATCTAGCACAGTTTCATTACCAAACGAATTTGCTGCAAAGTTTCAGGGTGTAAAAGCTGGGGTATATCTTTCTCAGGTGAAAAACACCAGGGTCTCTGACTGGGAGGTCAAGCCAGGTGGAGGACTGACCCTGAAATTCAGATGCCCTCCTGCAACCACCAACCAACCACCACCACCACCCATGCCCAACAAGTGACGTGGTAAGCCGAGGACTTCGCAGAAAGGATTTGATCTTAATTCTGTCCTCACAAACACAGGCATCGAAAATTAGCCATATTTTGAGAAAGCCGTCCATTGTCCCGAGATGGAAATGTTTTCAAATGCACATTCTCCGGGCCGAATAATATGCCCCCTGCAATAGCTTCCCTCCCTCACCCTGCCCTATTAAGGAGCAGTCTTAAAGGAACTACCAGCATAGATGAATCATTGCTGTGTGTGGCTACTTCACTGTGCCTGAGAATGATCTATAGATAGGAGCAATCAGGTTCCATAGCCAAGCCACAGTAAAATGTAGCAAACTACATTTTACAAGAGACATCTTGACATCTCTTGCTTATACTAATCAGAGGTTACTCCCCCTGGGGAGGGTTCAGGGGGGGGGCGGTTCAAGTCCAACTAGCACTAGGTCAAGATGGTGACTCACCTCACTGATTATTTATTATGTTACTTGCTTATGATATTACCCATTGACTATGTGTTTGTTAGCTGTATGACATGCATGCCTTATGAAAGATCTGTAAGCCCCATTACATACACCCATTGGAAAATACATTCACTCTCTTGGTCCTGACATTGGGACAAGAGCCCCTGTGTCCCACTGTCTGTCTGTCTGTCTCTATTATTTTCCACAATCGCAAAGTTGCTGCTGAGGACCCGATCGAATGTTGGGGATTTAAGTACGTTTTATTCTATCAGTCGAATGGAGACTTGGAGTGATGTTACAATTGTTAGCTGGTCATTCTGTATAGCAAGTGCTAGTCATTTAACACTATGTTGGTTTGGTCATAAGAATCTTGGTTCTGCGACACTAGACCCTCAGGTGGGGGAAAAAAACCGATCTTCCATACCCCGACGGAAGCAAACCAAGAAGGAAAAAGAGAAAGGGCAGTCGGCCTAGACACCATACAGGCACACCAAGGCCAGAGGATGAGGCCCCTGCATGGAGCTGCTAAGGCACAGAGAGGACTGTGGGACTACCAACAACTCAAGACGTGCTGTCCCCTAACTGTAGCAAAGGGAGACAGGGGACAACAATGGGGACACACGGCAGGGAGGCAGTAGGGGAATGGAGCATAACTGATCATCACTTGGAGTAAAGCCAAGCCACAGAGCCCCCGAGGAGCCCCAAGAATGGACTTTGGACTAGGATGGGAAGCCCCGGGATCTCCCCCAGGACCAGGGGGGAGGGACTCATGGGGGCCAGCAAAGAGACCTGGACCTATGTTTGTTTGTTTTTTCTTTTCTTCTCCCCTCATCTTTTTCTCTCTCCTTTTCTTTCTTCAACTGTATGTTTTCTTACTGTTCAGACTAGGACATTGATGGTTTGCCTAATTATATGGTTGGACATGGGAGAGAAGCCCGGGGAGAAGGCAATGGGGCCAATGGCCCCAGAAGGTAGAGGAGGAAGAAGGAGGTGGGGAGAAGGGTGTGGTGAGCATACGGTATCATGGACAGGGGAACAATTAGGGAAGTGGAACCAGCCTCTAGGAGAGGGTAGAGATCCTGTGAGTATTAGAGCAACACCAAGCGAGTGGAGACGGGGACGCGGGGAAGGAAACATTAAAGAATTAGAGGAAGGTTGTATGTTTCATTGTTGCTATACTGCACCCTGACTGGCTCATCTCTTCCCCCCCCCCACCTTCTGTAAGGGGATGTCCAGTTACCTATAGATGGGCTTTGAGTCTCAACTCTGCACACCCCCTCATTCACAACGATATGAGTTTTTGTTCTTTGATGTCTGATACCTTATCCCGACACCTCATGATCACACAGGCTGGTGTGCTTCTTCCATGTGGGCTTTGTTGCTTCTCAGTTAGATGGCCACTTGTTTATCTTCAGCCTTTAAGACCCCAGACGCTATATCTTTTGATAGCTTTCTTCCCACATTTGCTTATGCACCCACTTTGTCTTCAGTGATTGTGTTGGGAATCTCGTTTCTCTTTATCACATATGCTGAATAAAGTGGTTTTCCTCGCTATGATAATGCTGTGGTGATTTCCCCTAGGGCACACTTTTATTAAGTCTTAAACAAGGCAAAGACAAGAACAAATCACCCAGGTAAAGAGTGAGAGAATAATGGTGTCCAAAAGATTCATGGATACTTTGTTCATTATAGAATACAGAGAACTAAAGAACTGGGCCACAAAATCACGATTGGCAGCGTATCATTTCGTCGCTGGCTGTCCTCGGTGGGAGAGGGAAGAGAGGCTGGGATGGGTGTCCACTACCACGGATGAGAAAAGGTTGCAGGATGAGTCCTGGCCCTCTGATGCATGCTGACCTTGTGGTTCTGGTCACCACCCATTTTCATCAGGTCCTTGAGGGCGAGATGCCCTTCACTGAGCTGGCTATAGGAGTCACAGGAATTCACTTTAAATCAAAACACTCTCCCTGAAGGCAAAAGCGGTTTCCATTGTCAACTGACCGTGGGAATGAATTTACGTCAAGACTCACTGCAGCTGGAGTTCTCACTCTAGCCTTCCACCACCCGCATGCTCAGAAGGTAACCTCCAAATAAGCCACAACCAGAGGCATATAAACACTTGTGAAGATGGTACAGAGCTCGGCAACATTTTCTATTATATATGGGTGTCCATGAAACGAGATTCAGTATCTATTAGCAATTTTACAAAGGTGGAAATGGAGTCCCCAACTGGTTAAGTAGTCTATCCAGGCTAGGGTCACACAGAAAGTAGCCAAAAGAGGGACTAGGGAGCTTATGAAGGCTTTACAAGGAGGTGGAAGTTGAATTTGTCTCAAGAGATGTGCACTGTTCAGAGGTCAAGATTATAATCAAGGTGAAAAGAAGGCTGCCAATGGAAAGAGCTTGACACCTTAAACAAAGATGCTTGGGTTCTATTGTGTATATATTTGCTACGATTAGAAAAAAAATACATGAATAAAATTTCTACAAGGAAATTGTTCTAGTATATAAGAATTGTACAACTCTTCTCAATATTATTGAATTATTGAATTGTATGACGTGGATAAAATGCTAATAAAACTTTAAAAAAAAAGATGCATGGTGTTTTTATATGGTTGGAGTGCTGCTGTATTCAGTGTGAGAAGATAGGAGATACCCTACCTGGGGCACAAGCCAGTCCATGTAGTCCCTTCTGTGACCTGCTAAACAGACTAATTCTTGATCTCTAAAATAGGCATTTTGACTTAATTTGTTGAGGTGGAAGATTCTCTTAACAAGAGGCTACAGGGAAGTGAGATTTTCCTTGAACTTCCCTCTTCACTGCTTCCTTCAGAGTCTGACATCCCCTTTGCCTTTGAACAAGTGGTGGTTGCAGCTCTGGCAGAATTAAGGAGGCTACAAGGGTGTGGGGTACCAGCCTCGACAATCAAAGGGATCCAAGGGGCAGCTGTGTAATTGAGGAGTAAAATTAAAGAGACATCAGACAAGATAAAGCATGCAAGTGCTCACTTCCGGGACTGTCATGACTTCAGGAACCAGATCCCCACAGAGAGAGTGAATATATTTCCATCCAAGGCTTATATGCACTCTAGGGGCATGCCAGTCCCTCTTATTACAGATAACCACGTGTAACAGGAAGGGCTTGTACAACAGGCATAGATGTGACAGGAAGGCATACACGTAACAAGATAGGTGGGCTCTAGTCAAGATGGCAGCCTAACCTTGGTCATCCCGGGGTTGGCTTGACTGTAGGTGTCTTTGGGTTCTCCTTCAGGGGAACCATCCATTATCCTTATCAGAAAGAGTACGTTCTACCTAGGGTGGGACAGACAATAGGGCCTCATTGCCTTAGATGGCTGACAGCCTTCAGGCAGATAACCTTTAAGCAGTTGACCTCCAAGTGTATAGTCAGTGACCATGTGTTTGCAAACAGCACCTTAGGTTTGGCATATATTATGGGAGGGCATCCTGGGGAATAGCTTTTCTGTTTCCCACACGAGGGACCCCGTCTCACCTGAAGACCTGAGGTTTTGTGATGAATAGAGAAGAAATGACAGTGCAGATAGGAATGTGCATTGAGGGAAACTATATTTGAAGTAGAGGTAGCAGTACACTTTGGAAACAACCAGGCTTCCACTAGATCAAGAAGGTAAAGATATACATCCAAAGAAACAGACCCTAAATCCCAGAGGGTTGCATGAACGGGCTTGAAATATGGTAAGGGCAGGATATATAAACTATTGAATTAGAGCTTAGATTCTGAACACTAGGTTTGTAGAAGGTTATGGATGACAGTGGAAGCTGAAAATCCATTTGCAGTGTCCCCACTTGGATTAAGCCTCCATGGAATTCCTTCTGACCATTATTCAGAGATGTGAATAGTTTGCCTTCATGCAGAGTACATTGGAAAGTGGATTACCTCTACCACCCTGACCAGTCAAAAGAAGATAAGTCTCCTGTATGGGCTTGCATAAGTGTGTCCTTGACAGAGACTGGCATAGTAGGGTTTCATAGTCATGAGTCATTCCCTGACTGCCTTGGTTGGAAGGCCCTGGCAAACTTGTGATCTCTTTGAACAATGTACGTGTCTCAATTATGGTCCCATTCCCATGTCTGTAGTGCCACCTGCACCTGCGATATATTGATATGCCACTAATGATGCTTCTGTGACAATTTCCTTTGCTCTCCCATATTCTTTTTAAAAAACAATCATTTTATTGGCAGATAATCCACATATCACACAATTCAGTAGGTCAATCATATCAACAAGAGTTGTACAATCATTGCCACAATCAATTTTATAAGATTTTTTAAAGACTTCTTTTAAGTTTTCATTGAAATGAATGTGATAAATATACACGAACACTTTCTTTCATGTAGTAGTAAAGAGTCACTAATACTTTAAAGAAAGAAACTATTTCATTTCCTTACAACTTGGGATTCACCATCAACATGGTCCACAAATGATATCGGAACCTCACCAATAGTTCAACTCTCTTGCCCGGACAACCATCTCCATTCAGAAGGCAAAGCCTTTAGAAACAGCCCTGATGATGTAGGGGTTACATATTGGGCTGTAACCCTATGGTCGGCAGTTCAAAATCATCAGCAGCTTTTCTGGAGAATTAGTCTCAAAAATCCACTGGGGGTCTGTGAGTCAGCATGGACTCCATGGTAGTGCAACTGTTCTATAATTAAACCACTATTGTTCTTAAGTTTAAATGGCTATAGTTTGCTGATCTTTACACCTGCAACTGTCCTAAAACTTGCCTTGACTCTGTGTTTAGAAACACTCCTCTGATACCCTGTACTTATTAACATATGTCAGGTGTGGCAGGTCACATGTACTACCTCATTTAATCCCCACAATCCTGGGATGTAGTTCATAGATAAATACGAAGTTCTGAGAAGTTAAAAGACTTTTTTTGTAATGGAAAGGCGAGTAAGTGGCATACCTGTGATTGGAACAACAAAATTTCTGACCTCAAAACTTGTGTTTTTAGCCACTGCATTAGGCATTACCTATGAAGGCAGTTTTCTGTTAGTTTTGCATTAAAATGGTTGTATCTCTTCAAAGTTTTTGAATCTACAGGGGTTTCATTTTCTTTATTTTTGGCTTCATTTTCATAAGGGCCCAAATGTTCTCCTAATCTGAAGATTTTCCCACAGGTATGTGAGATGATCCATCAATTTTTTTTACCGTTCTTTCAATGTACCAGTAATTAATAAGTGGATTATGCACTTTGTTGACAAGTACAAGCCCAGCTTATCTCAAAGCGTAATGAACACAGAGTGGGAGAAAGATAAGGAATAGAGTTCAATATCATCAAACAGACTAAGCTTATTGGGTGGGTAGATATAGAGTCCCTAAGACGATGGTCCCTCGGTCATCTTTCCGGTCTAGAATTGAACTCGTCCTGAGTGAGAATAATCACATTTAAAGTCATAGAGGCAACGTTTTCCCAAGAATTAATTCAAAAGTTTAGAAAAGGAGGAGCAGACACAGGGGAAACTGGAAACGGGGGAAATGGCTTCAGTGATGACATTTAGGAGATTGCAGAGGATGAGTTGAAACAAAATGTATATGAACTGTTCCATGTAAAACTAATCATCTGCTCTATAAACCTTCACCCAATTCACAATAAAAGTATTTGTTTAAAGCTGATTGACATTTATTATGACTTTGTCAAACGGGAAACAGGTTATCAAAGAAAGTGATCTGTCCTTGGCTAGGGCATAGAGAAGATAACCAGTGTCCAGGGAAATCTCCATGGAAATTCCAATCCCAATTCAAGTAAGCAGGGGCAATCTTTAAACTGTGCCCCCCAACCCCAAATTCAAATGAATAGATTTTGCTAGCAGTGATATGTCAGCAAGCACACATTCTCCAGTCTTGTTTGGCTGCCTCAGTAGGTACCTTTCATATTTGTGATACCCTGTAATGTCCCTCTGTGCCTTGTCTGGTACCTCTTGAATTTGTACCTGTGATCAAGTGTGGGACCCCTCTGACTACCTTGCTTCTCGAAGGATGCTGCGATATACCAGTTTAATTAAAAAAACTTCTCAGTGGTGCCCTGCTTCAAGTGGCACTCAGGGCACACGCCATACCTGCTATACCTTAGATATGCCTATGGCCCATGGTTCCACTGCTACTAAGTACCAGCATTAGGCTACCATCCCAGGACTTTATACTCTATGTTCTTTATACTTTCCTAACAGTATTCAGTGAAAATAGACTTATGCTCATTCTATGAAAAAGTAAATAGCTTTTTCCTGAATATAAAAGTAGAACATTCCCATTGTAGAAAATTCTACAAAACATACAAAAGTATAAAAGAAGAGAGAAGTCACCTACAATCATATCTTCTCGAAATAATAACTTTAGCCTTCTGATTTGATTCATTTCCTTCCCAATTTTCTCCCCTCTGTGAGAGGACGTCAAAGAGTTCATGGAAAAATTCCATGATCTTTACATTCCATTTTCCCATGATTTTTTTTCTAGCCTCCTCATGTGTATGTTGAAGGGGCTTCAAAAAGTTCATGGGGAAAATGGAGTTAGGATAATGATATTTTCCCACTGGGACCCTGGTGGTACAGTAGGGATGCACTCAGTTGCTAACTGAAACATCAGTGGCTCCAACCCACCGGCAACTTCATGAGAGCAAGATGCAGCAGCCTGCTTCTGTAAATATTTCCACCCTTGGAAACACTAGAGGGCAGTTCTACTCTGTCCTACAGGAGCATGGTGAGTCAGAATGGACTCAGAGGCTGTGGACTAGCTTGGCATGAATATCCCTTTTGTTGATCTTTGTCCACTTCCGATTACGTTCTCTGTCTGGATTCTTAGAAGTAGAGCAAAGGTGGATGATTCCGACAAACTGCTTTCCAGAAAAGTACCGGTAGCAATTAACCCTATGCCCAACAATTTGTGTTTTTCATGAGGCTTCCTTCTCCTCATTATGTTTTCTCTGGTGTTGAATAAGTTGTGAGCTATAACGATAGGCTTTCCCACAGTCACTACATTTATAGGGTTTTTCCTTGGTGTGGGTTCTCAAATGTAGAATAACTTGAGAAGTCTGCCTGAAGGTTTTCCCACATTCATTACATTTATAGGGTTTCTCTCCAGTGTGAACTCTCTGGTGGTCGATAAGGTTTCGATTAGACGTGAAAGCTTTCCCACATTCGTTACATTTGTAGGGTTTCTCTCTACGATGAAGTCTCTGATGTTCTTTTAGGGTCTTCCTCAAGATAAAAGCCTTTCCACATGCATCACATTCGTAAGGCTTTTCCCCAGTGTGAATTCTCTGGTGGTCCATGATCTTCATATTAGAGCCACAGGTTTTCCCACACTCCTTGCATTTGTAAACCTTTTTCCCTTTGTGCATTCTCTGGTGCTGAGTGAGGTTTGAACTTCGGCTAAATGCTTTTCCACACTCGATACATGTGTACGGTTTCTCCCCAGTGTGAACTCTATGATGTGAAATAAGACCTGAACTCCGACTAAAGGCTTTCCCACACTCCTTGCATTCATAAGTTTTCTCCCCACTGTGGATTCCCTGGTGCCGGATGAGGTGTGACTTACCACTGAAAGATTTCCCACATATGCTGCATGGGTAAGGCTTCAATCCTGTATGGATTCTCTGGTGCACTACAAGATTGGAGCTGTGACTGAAGGCTTTCCCACACTGCTTACACTTATAGGGCTTCTCTCCTGTGTGGATTCTCTCATGTACTGTGAGGTTTGCGCTCTGACTAAAGGCTTTCCCACACTCACCACATACATACTGCTTCTTTTCGGTCTGAATTGCCTCGTTTGTTGCAGGGTCAGAGCACTGACTACCATCTTTTTCTGATTTCTGGTCATTCACCGCTGAGAATGTTTTATTGTCTCTAACTGTCTTTTGTTTGAAGTTTCGTGTTTTCTTCCTCATTTTCTCCTGCACGGAGCATACCAGGACTTCATTAGTCTTCTCTTTCTTTTCGGAGGCTTTCTAAAGGTTTACTTTTTGGTAACACCTGTGTGGAGTCCTCTCGAAGGTATACCCATATTCTGGCTTTTCGGGAAGGGTGTCTTGGAATCAGCACTTCTTCAGTCCCCGCTTGACCACCTGACATGAGAAAGAAAAATTGTACATGTCACCTATTTCTGTAGTAGAGGGGAAGAAATATCCAAGGACAACATGATCTAGTAGACCACAGGGTGTCAACATGGAAGAGTAAATGTTCAGAGATAGGGGGAACTGATCAAAGAAAGTGAAAGAAAGTAGTCTAGACATAGACAGGGAGGCCTAGGTATTGGCTTCTGGAAAGCTGGGAGCTGACGGGAGCCCAACAAGCCCAGCATCAGAATGAGTGTTGAACAGTAGCATGAGACCCACTCCACTTTCCTGCTCCCCATGCTCGGCTCCCAGAATTGGAGCCTTCTACCTCCCAATGGACACATTGCATTGGGCAAATCTGCTGCACACGACCGCTTTAATGTGTTACAAAGCAAGGGGGTTCCTTTGAGAACTAAAGCACACCTGACCCAAGCCATGGCATTTTCAATCACCTCATATGCATGTGAAAGCTGGTTGTTCAATAAGTGTGGTAGTCACCTAATCGGATGTCAATTTAAGGATTAAAAGTGTAGGGGTGGAGTCTAGGCTGTCAATCTGGAGATAGCCAATGAGACTTCTGTGGGCATGGCCTTCTCCTGAGAATTCTGGGAAATCTGGTACTTCCTCTTTGGAGGAGGAAGCCATCTCTCTCTCTCTGCTACTCTCTGAGAGACATTGCAGAAGACAAGCGAGATGGACACAACCAGACCTCGGAAGCAGGAGAAGCCACATGGAGACCCCTGACAGCACTGAGATGTTTCCAATGACACTGGATCCAAAGACTCTCTACCCACTGGCCTGTGATCTTCTGCATTCGGCATCATTGCATGTGTTTCGTGAATCTGAAGAGGACTTTATAGATTGATATCAGAAATATGGGCTAATATCGGACTTATGTACTTGATCTGGACTGGACTGGGATGTTTTCTTAAAATACAATTACTCTTTATATAAAGTTCTCTCTTGCACATATATGAGTGTCTCTAGATTTGTTTCTGTAGTCCACCCAGACTAACACAGTAAGGAAGACTGAGGAAGATTCAATGCACTTGAATTATGGTGCTGGTTAAGAATATTCAAAGCACTGTGGACCACCCAAAGAACAAACACAAGAACAAACTTCGGTCTTGGAAGAAGTACAACCAGAATGCTTTTTAGAGGAAAGGATGGCGAGATTGTCTCTCTCATCCTTTGGACATGTTGTCGTGGGAGACCAGTCCCTGGAGAAGGACATCATGGCTGGTAAAGCAGAGGGGCAGCTAAAATGAAGAGGACCCTCGACAAGGGGAAGTGACACAGTGGCTGTGACAATGGGCTCAGGCATAGGAACAATTGTGAGATGGCCAGGACCAGGCAGTGTTACATTCTGTGCTGCAAGGGTCACTACGAGTGACTCGATGGCATCTAACAACTCCTAACGGCAGGTCTTGCACTCTTGCAAAAGTGAATTGAAAGCATCTCAGTTCAGATGCACAAATAACTAATCTTCAGAGTTCATCTTTTTAGTGTTTGCTGACCTGTTTCCCCAGTATTACTGATTTCGTGGTTGGCATAAACTAACTGCCCAAGAATTGTCTCAGACAGAGTATGACTAAGATTTCCTTTTTCATCAGTCCAGGTAGCAGGCTGCCATCATGAAAACCTATCTTGATAATGAGTAACCCAATTATTCCAATAGTAGAGCTCCATCACATTGTAGCCTGTTCCATAAGGATCAGAATGTAATTAGTTGCATCCCTCCATGACAAGTGGTTTACTCTTTTCTAAGCTGTCACTCTGACAGACTTGAGTCCACTGGGTAAATGTGAGAGGCTGAACCATGGGAAGAGTTAGTTAAATCACTGCAAGGGAGACTCTGAGAGAACCTCATATTATATACCAGTAAAATGCACAGACTTTATGCAAGAGGTGCTGATACATGAAATCAAACATCAGGGGGTGAGCAGGAATTTGACACACTGTTCTGAACAATAGCATAACCACAGCAGACCCTAGGACTGGGTTGTAAAAGGACTCTGCAGTGTTGACACTAATTTTTCTCCTATCGTGCTCCTTTTTAGACTTGTATAGCTGCATACTGTTACATAGTTTCTAACATGTTTTAGATAACCTGGTATCCTTCTACTTAAGTTTTCCTAAGCATTTCCCCACAACGCTCTTTACTCATAACAGGATCATTTTGTGACCACACGAGGCACCATGAGATAGATTCATTTTGCAAATGTTAGACATTTCTGTCATCCCCACTCCATGTTCAATCACAAGCACTAAAACGATTATGACCACTTTATAGAATATTTGTTCTTGTTGAAATCTATCTCTTGGATAAATGTTCTGTGACTGGGTTCTTGAGCCAGAAAGAATTAAATTGTTTTACAGGACTGCCTATCCTTTAAAATAAAATTCTGATGAGGTTCCATTATCTCATAACTCTCTGATGAACTGAGTTACACTTTCTAAAGGCAAGCCCTGACCAGCGGGGAGTGCTCAAGAGCAGCAAGGAGGGAAACAAGAAGCAGACAATGTCACTTCTACCTTTTTCTCTTTTAATAAATCATTTTATTGGGGGCTTTTTCAGCTCACAGAGAGACATTCTGGAAGTAGGTTCACTTGCTATCCTATCTGCTCTGCAACCCACTGGCTTCTCACTGATATTTCCTCCACCTGCTTCACCCTATTAAGTTAGGAGAGACAGCAACATGTGGATGTGGGGATGCTCCTAGGATCTTGGCAAAAATCCACCCTTCTCCACCATTCTCTTATGCCTTCCTTTCACACACATTTCTGTTTTTCATCCCCCTTGGAGAGGATTATACATCAATCAATACAATTGTTCCCCCATTTTCTCCCCAGATCTTATAACAATCCATACATCAATTGTATCAAGCACATGTACATATGTTGCCATCATCATTTTCAAAACATTTTCTTTCTACGTGAACCCTTGGTATCAGCTCTTTTTAAAATCCTATCTCCCTTCACACACATTTCTGTTTTTCATCCCACTTGGGGGGATCATTACCATTGGTCCCCCATTTTCTTCCCAGATCTTCCCCCTACCCTCCTGGTATCACTACTCCCATTACTGTACCTGAGGGGTTTATCTGTCCTGGATTCTGTGTGTTGAGAGCTCTTATCTGTACCAGTATACATGCTCTGGTCTAGGTAGATTTCAAGACA
>NW_022108124.1:18294610-18304230 GCF_000313985.2 Echinops telfairi | reverse complement strand
TATATATACATACAAGGATATTCTTCTATTTTGTTCACCAGTGTCTTGCTAGCAACTAGAGAAGTGTCAGAAATTTAGTAAGTGCTCAAGCATTTGTTGTTATTGTAGAATAAACAAATGAAAGAATCATGTTGCCTGAAGTGAATCAGATGATAGAATTCTGGGAAATATAAGACAATGATGGGCATAATGCGATGGTCAATGGGAAACAAGTTTTAAACAGAATTAACTTTCGCCCCACACTCTATTTTCTTTTTAGCCTTCTCCGTTGGTGCTTTCTTTCTCTTTCTCACTCTCAAGCACGCAGTTTTTCAGGTGCTACCGTTCACTTTCCCTAGTCCTTATACTGCTTCACCATCCACAGCACATCCATGTTTCTGCTCAGCTTATAAAGTGGACAGAGGAGAGAGGCAGCTGGGGCATTCCACGGAAGGGAACTTTTTTTTTCCCTTTTGTTTTTTAAGACAGCAAGGGATGCCACCCTAGGAGTAGATCATATATCAGTTTTCCCCAGAACATTTTTGGCTTGCTATTCCAGGTATTTTGTGCTATTATTATTAACAGTGTCCCCCTTTCACTCAGGAAAAATATCCCACATTTGACAAGAAATTTCACCTTACACAAAAGTGACCTGAGAAAAATAATACATTAGGAAGATTAGTCCAAATGCATTAAAGGGGGGAAAAGAAGGAAAGAAGGGAAATAAGTTGGATGACATCTTCGTGGTAAGGGTGACTATTGGAGTTCCTCGTCCTTCTCAGATGCCCACTAGGGTTGGTTGAATAGATGAACACATAAATGAGACGGCAATACCCTCATTTAGACTGTGACAAAAATCCAGCCATTTTCATGAAAGTATCTACAGATAGTAGAGGCACGCAGCATGATGGAAGGAAGGAAGGAAGGAAACCAAGGTCATTACCTAAGTCTGAACACCACAAATAGTAGCATCAGTGAGAGAGGGGGAGATGTGGCAAAACAGTTTAAAGACGGAGGGAAATCTGTCAGGCTGGGATGCAAGTTTCAGAACAGAAAGACAAAGGGAACAGAGGAGAGCAAAAAAAATGTAGAAGCCACTGGGATTTGGAAGTGAGTTAGAAGAAGAAAGGAGGGAAGGTTAGGAAGGAAACAGGGGTGTGCTGTGCAGAAGGCCTGGGACCCAAGGAAGGGACACAGTTTGTCAGGAGACCAAGAGGACCTGCTTGAGGAATCTGTTTTCTCACTGCTTGATTGGATATGAAATTTCTTAAGTAATTCTAGAACATTCCCCAGGCACTAGGAAGGTAGGGTCCTGGCTGAAGGAGGAGGAGGAGGGAAGGATGAGGCCATGGGTCAGGAGGCATGAGGAGTATCCAGACACTATACGCAAAATGGGTGCAGAATGGAAGAAGGCCAATGAGGCTCCCAGCTCTCTCCTCACAGACTGGTGGATCTTCTAAACTGAGGACCATCATGCATTTGAAAACATCGAAGGGCACACACAGAGAGAGTGAAGCTTTATACAGAGATGCCCATTTTTTGTTTTTTAACATGCCAATATCAGCTACCAGTTCAGATTCCTCTGACCAATGGTCACATGGTCCTTAGTTATTGATTAGCTGCTATGGAGTGGGGAATAAGAAGTAATACATGAAAACATATTCTCATCCAATGGAACTATGGGTTGCAATACAATCTGTAAGAGCTCCTAATAAAATGTTTTAAAAAATAAACAAAACAAAAAAATTTAAATGCTCTGAATATAACAACTCTTTCCAATAATATATATATGTATCTATGTATCTATATATCTATATTCTAAAAAGACAGATGAGTAAAATGTAAAATCTGAATTAAAAAAGAAATGTCAAATAAGATCAGGGGTTTAGACTCTGTGGATTAGAGATAGCATGATGAGGGATGGAAATTTGGATACATTTAATTATACGCATGTTAAATCTGTCCATGGATCAAGAGGAAGTCATTTGAATAGAATATGGTGGTGGTGGTGGTGGTGGGGTGCTGATACCAAGGGCTCAATAGAAAGTAAATGTCTAGAAAAGAATGAGGGCAACATATGTACTAACATGCCTGAGTCAATTGATTTATGGATTGTGATAAGAGTTGTATGAACCCTCAATAAAATGATTTAAAAAAAAAAAAGAATATGGGGACACTGAGCAGTGTGAAACTGGAAAAGATGTGTGGCAGGGTTTCATCTTTTCACCTGACTTATTCCGTCTGTGTGCTGAACAAATAACCTGAGAAGCTGGACTGTTAACAACTTTGAAAAAATGAAAAACAAACTTTGCAAAAGTGAAGACAACTTAACGCACTTACTTATGAAGGTCAGAGACAGCCTCCAACGTGAAATACACCGAACACGAAGAAGAACAACAATCATCCTTACAACTGGACTTACAAATAACATCGTGATAAGTGGAGAGGAAAAAAATGAAGCTGTCCAGATGGACATTGAGCCTCTACTCAGGTACTCACTCCCTCAATGCAAAAACACTTTGTCTACTAACCCGGCACTCTGTGATGCTCACCTTCCCTGACATGATTGCCGAAGACAAAATGGGTGCATAAGCAAATGTGGTGAAGAAAGCTGATGATGCCCAGCTATCAAAAGATATAGCGTCTGGGGTCTTAAAGGCTTGAAGATAAACAAACAGCCATCTAGCTGAGAAGCAACAAAGCCCACATGGAAGAGCACACCAGCCTGTGTGATGATGAGGTGTTGATGGAAACAGGCATCAGGCATCAAAGACCCAAAACAAAACAAACAAACAAACAAAAGAAAAATCATATCAATGGAAATGAGGGGTAGGGCAGAATGGAGACCCAAAGTCCATCTGTAGGCAATTGGACATCCCCTTACAGAAGGGTCACAGGAAGAGACAAGCCAGTCAGGCTGCAGTATAGCACCGATGAAACATACAACTTTCCTCTAGTTCTTGAATGCTTCCCTTCCCCCACTATCATGATCCCAGTTCTACCTTACAAATCTGGCTAGATCAGAGCATGTATACGGGTACAGATAAAAGCTGGAAACACAGGGAATCCAGGACAGATAAACCCTTCAGGACCAATAATAAGAGTAGCAATACCAGGAGGATAGGGGGAGAAAGAGGGAACCAATCACAAGGATCTACATATAACCCCCTCCCTGGGGGACGGGCAACAGAAAAGTGGGTGAAGGGAGATATCGGTCAGTGTGAGACATGGAAAAATATTAATTTATAAATTATCAAGGGTTCCGGAGGGAGGGAGGTGGGGATGGGAGGGGAAAAAATGAGGAGCTGATACCAACGGCTCAAGTCGAAAGAAAATGCTTTGAAAATGATGATGGTAACAAATGTACAAATGTGCATGACACAATGTATGTATGTATGTATTGTGATAAGAGCTGTATGAGCCCCCAATATAATGATTAAGAAAAGAAATGTTGAATGAAATGAGATCAAATTCCATCCCCTATGGCGTGGAGTGTACCTGGGATGGTAAGAGGTGAACTTGCAGAACATCACCACCTAAACCTGATCATCCCGTTTATGCTTCAAATTGTCTCATCAACACCATGAACGTGTATTCATACTCTTGGCAATTCTGTCGAACAAGACCATCCATGAGTAAATTCCCTAACAGTGGGACCCAACTCCACTACTCAGCATCTTCAGATGGTCGGAGCTGGAAGAGAGATCTCCGTGTGTGGAAATGGGGAAACCAGAACTTAGAGACAGAGCTGGGGCTCAAGCCCATGTATCCTGACATCCTCCCACCCTAAAATTTGATCCCTCAAAGTCCAGAGCCCCTCCCACTGACCTGCTTCTCTCCTGCTCCATAAATAGCCATCTCAAAATGTTCCTTTTCACCCCTGGTCCCTATATCCTCCAGCCGTCAAGATTCAGTCCCCGACTAAATAAAACTTATAAAAATGCACAGCATAAAACTTACCTGCCCCGGAGAGAAAGAAACGACTCACCTTCACACCTATGTACTGCAACCTCACTCCAAAGGACGAGCCCAACACAGATCTTGTCTGATTTCTTCCTTGTATTCCGTGAGGAAGATTCTACTGAAGTTTTGAATCACTGTAAACAAATAAAATGACAGAGTCCTGGGACTTCTACCCCAAGAGGACACTCAGGACAATATCTCATTCTGGGGTAACCTCTCTTCTTATAGAACCTTGGGACAGTAGAGACGACCCCTTCTGTTTTAGAAATGTATTGAAGTTCCCGGGATTGAAGGATTTGCCCAGGTCTGATGGGGTTGGTACCTTCTTCGTCTGAAGAAAATGTTTTCTTCATTCTGTCGCATACCATAGCTACTCTTTTTGACCCATTCTATTGATACCTATCACAATTCTATTGATCCCTGTAACCATAAATCTTCTCTAATCCAAATACATAATCTAAATAAATGCATAAATAAGTTTCCTCTAATACAAATAATCTAGATAAATGCATGGTCCCCTCTAATCCACATACATAATCTAAATAAATGAATACGTAAATCTTCTCTAATCTAAATACATACCGACTAGAAGTTTGCGGCTAAACTTTGAACAAGAGAAGGGGATTTGCTGAGGTGGCCCTTGGGGGGGGTGGGGGATGAGAAGAGGATCTCTTAAGGAAGAAACAGGTTTCAAAGGGAAGCTAGAAGGATAATTCTCCACCCCACTTCCCACTACCCATTTCTTAAGACTACTAGGAGTCCCAGGGTAGTGAGAACGGTTAAGCACTCCACTAGTACGGTAGAGGTTGGAGGTTCGAATCTCCCCAGGGGCAAAAAAACACAGCCTTGAAACCTCTAGGGCAGTCTGCTCCGCACACAGGTGAGTCAGGGTGGGCTGCGGTGTTTGGTGGCCCCATCACTCTCCCCTTCCTAGGCTCGCTTCATTTTCGTTTCTTCCACACTACAGTATAGCAGTGAGTGCTGGGTGGGCGCTCAGGACTTCTTTACTGAATGAATGGGTGGCCTTGGGACAGCCTCAGCTCTCCTGTCCAGCCCGGCTCCTCACTAACAGCGGGGCGGGGCGGGGGGAGATTCCACCGGGAATCTGTTGCAGACAGCAATGTCCAGAGATCAGGGAGAGACCGGCTGGCGGGCTCCTCTTCCACCCAGGGGGCAAGGAGGGGTGGGAGTGGCGTTGGAGACCACCCAAGACAAAGGGGCATCGGCGAGCGAGGGGAGGGGGCAGCCTGCAAGATCCTGGGCTGCATTTTCGCAGCCGGTGGCCGCGGTAAGGGCCTAGCCGCAGGCCCGGGTCCCCGACTCACTCCCGAATTGGCCGAAACCCCCAACACCACGATGCCAGAGTGCCCCCACCCACAGCTCCGGGACCACCTCTGGAGACAAAGCGGAGGCGGAATCACGTCACGACTCTCCCCGACTCCCACCTTCACTTCGGCCCGTCCAGGCACCGGGAAGCTCCGGCTCCGCAACGTCCCCAGGACGGGACCTTCACGGCCCTCCGGGAGCCCAGGAGTGTTCGCCGGCGCTCTGGCCCCGCCTCCAGCCCAGACTCTGCTCTACCATTGGTTGAGAGGACGGAGAGCCCGGCGCATTCAACCAATCCGCAGGAGGGCTCTGGAAGAGGAGGAGTGTGGACTTGATAAGGGCAAAATTCACCAGCATCAAGTCAGATACCGTCCAGAGTGGCCCCACTGGACACAGGCGAACTGGCTACGTGGGTTCCCGAGACTGTAACTCTTTACGCCCCATGGGGCAGCTGGTGGTTTCGAACTGCTGGCCTGATGGATTACAGCCCAACGGAGGAAAGACTACGCCCCCAGGGCTTCTGATGCGGGCTGTAAGAGGAGCCAATGAACTGGGGAACGAGAAAGCCTCTCTGGAAATGAGGTTCCCTAAAGTCACGCCCGCTGCCTATGACTTGAGAGCGGAAAGAGCCTAATTCCTTCCACAGATCTCAAGGGCTCAAAGGCAGAAGCGGTTACTGTTGATTGGCAGCACAGGACAATATTTATCTACTGCCTATTAAGTGGCTTACAGCGTGGTATGGAGTCAGAGGAGAAAGAGGTGGAGATGGGACTATTTACCAGGCAACGGGATAAGCCGAGAAAGGACTTGAGCCATCCACGCCTGCAAATACCGTGGCCAGTGTTCCAGGCATTTCCAAGGGCAGGTGCAAAGGCCCGGATCACGTGGGAGACTTTATGGGCTATGTAGGGAGTCCTTGGGCTCAAAGATAAGAACAGTTGGGAGGATGGCACGGGACAGGGCAGTATTCCTCCGGCTGTGCATGGAGTCGCTAGCAGTTTTACCTGACTGTATCTAACAACAATGGGAACCCTGTGGTGGTGCCCAGAGTTAAACACTCAAGGACTGTCCTCGATGCTGGCAGCTGGAACCAAGCAGCATCCTGGCAGGCAGGCTTAGTGATCTGCTTCTGCAAGCTCACAGCCCTGACAGTCCTGGGGAGCACAGTCCTAACTCTGGGACACATGGGGTCCCGGTATGTCAGAACTGACTGGACAGCCAGTGCCACCACAGGCTATGACAGACAAAGGCCAGTCGGTGGTGGTGCAGAGGTATAATTTTCACCTCCCAAGTAGGCGATCCAGGTTCGATTTTGACCAATACCACTCTAGCATGGCCACCCCCACCACTCCTCTGTCAATGGAGACGTGTGCATGTTGCTTTGACACCAAACAGATTTCCAAGGCACTTACAGACAAGAGTAAGAAAGGCCTGGCGATTTGCTTTTGACAATCAACCAGTAAGGAACCTGTAGGTGGCAGCAGTTGGATTCATTGTGCATGGAGCAGCCCCAAGAACTGATTATGACATAGGCTTTGGATTTTGCATACATAACATGATGAGCTAATGTAGGGTTTAGAGATAGAGGAGTGACATGGTCTTTTTTACTGCCCTCCTCCCTTCCTGTCCCATCTTCAAAGATATGTCAGCTAACAGTCACACAAGGAGTCAAGAATCTGTTGCTATAAATTCTTTACTTACTCAGTGCTCTGGTGGGGACATTAACCTTGCAGAAGGGTTCCCCTCCATGACTTACATTGTCAAACTTTGCTTTGGCTGCTCTGTTGAAAAGAACTGAAGTTGGGCATGGGTGGAAGCAGACTGTTACAGTATTCCAGGCGAGAAGTGATGGTGGATTGGACTAGTGAACAAGGGATGGAGATCGTGAGGAATGGTTCTGCATAGATTTTGAAGGCAAAACTGGTATGATTTGTGAATGAATTGGATGTGGATTAAGAGTTTACTCCACATGTATTGATCTTAGCAACTAGAATAACTCTAATTTTTGAAAATGGAGTAGAAATGAGAGAAATCAATTTGGAATAGGAGTCTCATAGAATAAAAAATCAGCTTTTAATATATCAATCCATCAATCAATAAATATAAACTGAATACTCACAGAAGCCCCGATGCCACTGAGCGTTAGAGTCAGTGGTTCAAACCCACCAGCTTTTCCATGGTAAAGATGAGGGTTTCTGTGTCTGTAAAGATTTACAGCTTCAGAAATCTTGGAGGAGTCCTCTTCCTTACAGGGTCGCTGTGAAACAGAACTGACTTGAGGGCAGTGGGTTACCACAGTTCCTACCTCTCAGTTCACCGAGGTGGGGCAATTCTGCCACATTAAAATCAGGTTCAAGAGAAGTGATCAGACTTCCCAAGTTCACATGACCAGTTAATGCTAGAACTAAAACTCAGGACCCTTTTCTGAAACGCATAAGACAATTGCCCGGACCGCTCAAGAAGATTCATTTATGTTAGGACCATTATCATCTTCAATTTGGTAGTGTTTTTCACCTACATTTTTTAAGGGGAGGGGGGAAGTGTCATTAATTCTAATTCAAGCTTCTGTCCCCACATCTGGTTCCAGGGAGTAATGATTACTCCCAGTTCTCAAAGCAAAGAGAGCATCAGAATCCCTTGACTGCATATTAAAAAGTACAAATTCCAGGTCCCGATTCAACGTTTGTGTTCCTATCCATCAGCTTATTTTCCCTACAAAAGACTATATTCAGTCCAGCATGATGTCACTGGGTAGAAACCAGACCATTTTATTACCTACTATTTGCATGCCAGCCAAGGAAATCATGCCTCATATTTAGGTGAAAGAAATCAACATCCAATGGGCTGTTTGACGTTATTAGTCACGGTGGACTAGGGCTTCCCTTTGTGAATTCCTAATGTTTGGTGATGTAACTCTCCAGATATCAGAAATGGGTAAAATATGCTATATCTCCAGATATCAGAAATGGGCCAAAAATGGGCTTTCACTGCCATTCAGTCTCAGAATCACTTTATGCTATCCTAACAGATAAGGAGATAAAAGTGAAGAAATGGGAAGTCCCTCGCTTATGGTTACTACACACATGGTCAAGGAACCTTTGAGGTTTCGGCTTGGGTTTTCGGACTACGGATCCAGGCTATGCTGTCTCAAATGACAAATTACATTGCTTCTCATGGGTGTTGAGTTATAAGGAATGACCCATAATTCCATTGTATGGTTTCCAGACTTTATTTTAAAACTTTCATATGTGTATCTACCCCCCAACTAGACCCAGCAATTAACATTTTGCCGCATTAGCTTTCTCTCCCCTCACACACCCATTTGGTGTTGCTCTCAAGTCATGTAAGCTGCATGGCAGAGACCAAGGCCCTTCACATGCTAAATAGGGCGGTATGAATTTCCTAAGAGTACGCACATTCTTCTCCAAAATCGAAGTAGTACTGCCACTTTAAGACATTTGAAAATAACTTCACATTATCATCAAATGGTCCAGTAATAGTATAGCTCCATCATATTCCAGCTCCTCCACTGGTTCCCCAGTATCTTCTATGGCTTCCCCCCCCCCCCCCCCAAATCAAGGTTCACTCACTGTATTTGGTTGTCAGGTCTCTGAAATGTTCCATTTGATCTGGACCAGCTCCCTGCCATTTTTCATGTCATTGACATTTTGAAGTGTCCAGGCCAATTGTCTCACACATGGCTCACCCTGGGGATTTGTCTGCTCATTTCCTCGTGGTATTCCATCTTATTTCCTACACATCAGAAAGTCCGTAGAGAGGCTTGATGAGATTCAAGCTAAGCCTTTGTTACAGGGGTGGTGCTGACACTTCATGCTGCATGACATGAAAGGCTGCTAAAGACACCATCCACCCACCCCCAAAAGATCAGACCTACATGTTTCTAGCTAACTTCCAAGGGCTAATTATGCACTCGTCTAGGGTAATAAAAAGAAACAAACCCACTGAATTCATTTTGCAAAGTTTGCAAAAACCTTAGCAAGTTGAATCTAATTCTGTACTTAAAAAAAAAAATCACCAGAGACAAATAGATTTTATGCAAGGAGGTTTCAATTATTTGGAAATTTTATAACAAAATGATTAACAATAAAGAACACAAAGCATGAAATTATACCAATAATTTTTTAACTTTACAGTATTTAGAAACAATTCTTAATGAAAATTCTAATAGCTTTACTACTATGAATATTATGTGCAAGTCATTAAGTGCTTTAGTCATGGCTTTATGAAATAGTCTAGTTTTATAGCAGAACTGAGACACAAAGAAACTTAAGGTTAAGAAACTGGTGGAGCCAGGATTTTAATCTAGGGTGTTGATCTGAAAATCTGGAGTT
>NW_022108124.1:18282029-18294346 GCF_000313985.2 Echinops telfairi | reverse complement strand
GGTATTTTGTCATATCTTGCCCTGTCCGACTTCTCCCTTCATCCACTTTTCGGTTGTCTGTCCCCCAGGGAGGAGGTCACACAATCTGGAGTTCTTAACACTATACTGTCTCTTTTAAAAATAAGAAAAGGGGACACTTCCTAACTATATTGTTAACAGAACCCAACAATGAAGACATGAAACTGAAATAGTGCACATTCTCCCCTACCCGCCACCAGTATCAGGAAAACAAGTTATACCTGTTATCTACTAGTCAACATATTTTGGAAGTTCTTGTTACTGAATAAATGGCATATGGATTGGAAATTGAGATAAATTAATCATTATTATACAGCTAAAGAATAGAGAATTAAGCTTAAAACACAATAAAACTAGAAATAATTTAGCAAAGTAACTGGACTAAGATAAATAAAAGATATTTTTCCTTGTATTATCCCTCCATGCAAGAGAGTAAGTCACAGCATTTTCTCTGCGCACCTACCTCAGGCACTGATGGTGGCCACTGCATGGAGTCAATGCTGACTCCCACCGACCTGACTCAGGATTGTGAGGCTGTAAGCTTTACAGGAGCAGACAGCTCTATCTTTTTCCCCATGTAAGTGTGAATTGCTCACCTTGAGGTTGGGGTAAGATAGGTATGAACAGCGGTTCCAACCCTCCAAAGGGTTAGTGTGGTACGGGGTGAACGGACCAGAAGAATAAAGTTACAATATCCAATAGGCCGGTGGGGTCCTGCTGAAGTTGTGACCAGCAGTCATGGCCACAGCAGAGCTAGAGGGACAGATTCAAGTGGGGACTCATTTGGGGATGGGGATGGGGTTGGGCTCTCCTCCCTGGGATCTGAGAGCACCCGGGTACAACACTTAAACCTAGAAATAAGAATCCTATTTGGACAACTTTCTAAGGAAAATGAAAACCAACACTAAAAACAGAGACGAAAAGAAATTTATTTTAAAATACATACTCACAAATGGCAAATTTCTAGTTGTTATTTTTAGGTTAACAATATTCTTTCAAACTTTGTTTAGAGTGCCTCTTCCAAAATTTTACCTCACTTCTTGAGCTTAAGTTTTCTCACTTCTCCACTGTCTGTTAAACGAGGTTATAAAAGTCTTCCCCACCATGTTATCAGCCTGACACAGCTTGTTAGGGTTAAATTGTGTCCTCCTAAAATTTATATTGTTAATTCCTGAGGCTATAATCCCATTTGGGAAAGGGTAATTTATCTCCTCGATCTTGGCCACACTGCCAATCCTGTCCTCTAGAGACAAAGTTTGGGGGTCAGGAAGAGCAGGGACTGAGGACCAGGGATAAAGGTATCTCAGCACTGGGGCTCCAACTATTAAGGCTGGGAGGGAAAAGATGTTCCAGTGAATGTCAGATAGGAGATTATAAGGGGAATGGAGGGCAGAGGAGAGAAGGGAGAGGGCAGAAGGAATGAGGAATCTTTTTTTTTTAAATCATTTTATTGGGGGCTTGTACAACTCATCACAATCCATACATCCATCATGTCATGCACATTTGTTGCCATCATCATTCTCAAAACATTTGCTTTCTACTTGAGCCCTTGGCATCGGCTCATTTTTCCCCTCTCTCTCCCTGCTCCTGCCTCCCTAGGAATGAGGAATATTGAGATGATTTCCTCTCCCCTCCCCTCATTCCTTCTGCCTTTGGAGAATGAGGGAAAATCCAGAAGATATTTATAATCTCTCATGTGGAAAGTCAGGTGGCAGTTGCAGATAATATAGGACTAGATGATAAACAAATTGGTAAACCACCCCTGCTCAACCAGATTAGTTGTGCCCTATTGTCTTGTCATAAATGTCATCACTGTGAATTCCAAGCATTCTGCATTCCAATTCCATGAATGCTTCAGGTGGAATTGTCAACTATCTTTACTATGGTCACGGGTTTTTTTCCCACTGAACTTTTAACTCTGCTCTTAACCTTGTTTATTGAGAAAGTAGGATACACTCGGCTAGCTCGGACCTGGGGTCAGTGTGCAGAGCAGAGTCCCTATTGGTAGTATGTGCTCGCCCTCTCCCAGTAACTACACACACACTTGGGCACAGGCAGATTGACTATTTCTTTGAGGCTGAAGCAACAGTAGTGAGACTCACAGGGAGAAGCCATCAAAGGAGCATTTTTATGTGATATCCTTTGACGTGATGGCATTTCCATCTTTAGACCCTTCTAGGAGCTCTGGTGGCAGAGTGCTTAAGTGTTGGGCTGCTAACCACAAGGTCAGCAGTTTGAAATCACCAGTCCCTCCAAGGGAGAAAGAGGAGTTACATATATTCAATAATAGTTTTTTGGGTAAATCTTGAAAGAAAAAAAAAAGAGTTACAATCTGGGAAGCCCAGAAGAACAGTTCTACCCTGTCCAATAGGCAGCTATGAGTTGGAGACAACTCGATGTCAATTAGTTTTCAGGTTTGTTTTTTTTTAATTGGCAGCTCTTACAGATACCATAACATTCCATAGTTCAATCACATCAAGCAGTGTTGTACAATTGCTAACACAATCCGTTTCAAAACACTTTCTTTCTTCTTGAACTCCTTGATATCAGCTCCCCTTGATCCCCTCCCTCCTGCAATTAGTTTATTTAGACTAGGTGTGTGTGTGTGGCAGAGAGATCATACCCACTGAGAAGTAAACTTAAAAATATATATATTTAACAATTAGCACTCTATATGTTATATGTCAATATAACATATCTTTATATGCTAAAAGAATCTACAATAAGTTGATATCAAAGTATAGAAATATACAACGAGAATAATTTGCAGGACAATACAGTTGCACACCAGCTAACTGAGAGCACCGAGGTCAAACCAACACAAGTTTGAGATCAGCAGCAGCAATTGCAAAAAGAAAGTCTTTCACTGATGAGCTGGAGCTTGGAAGTTGTGAGGGACACAGATTAGCAAACATAAAAAGAAAAGTTTTCTATGCATGGAAAGCAATTAGAGAACATTAGACTACAATAAGTTTTATAAAGAGAATGGGAGAGCCACAGTCAAGAGATAGCAAAGAATGAATGAGCCTTGAGAAAGACTTTAAAACAGGGAGGATGAAATAGAATATGGATTTCTGTCCTTGACAAGCACACAATCTGATTATGGGATATACCTAAGAAACAAAATTAAAAAGTTAAAATAAACAAACTTACAAGTAAATGGAATGTGTGGTCCTGACTTTCCCAAGAGGGGGAAGGAGTGAACTAAATGACTCCCATTTTCTCACCCTAGTAACCCAATGGAAAACATTTTGGGAGAGACCCACTTTCAACTAGTGGTTCTAAGACCAAGGGATCATCCTTCTTATAAAGAAAACCAAACGCATTACCCAATGGCTATTGTCCAGTTGATTCTCACAGTGACCCTACAGGACAGAGCAGACCTGCCCCACAGGTTTCTGAGGCTATGAATCTTCATAAAGGCAGATGGTTTCATCCTTCTCCAACAGGGTGACTGGTAGATTAGAACCACTGGCCTTTGGGTTAGCAGTCCAATACTTAACACACGGTGCCACTAGGGCTCTTTTCTTAGGAATCAAGCTTAACTCCAATCAAAGTGCCTTGCTCTCTGCCTTGGAAAACCAGCTTTAAGAAAGTGACTGAGACAAAGCCAAGTGCTTTTCTCCCGTGTGAGTTCGTTGGTGGTGATTGAAAGTGGACCGTTGACTAAAGGCTCTCCCACACTCAGTACATTCATAGGGTTTCTCTCCAGTGTGAACCCTCTGGTGCACAATAAGCTGTGAGCTGTCACTAAATGCTTTTCCACAGTCATTGCACTTATAGGGCTTCTCCCCAGTATGGGTTCTCTGATGAACCATAAGGCTAGAGCTGTAACTGAAGACCTTGCCACATTGGTGGCATTCATAGGGCTTCTCGCCAGTATGAATTCTCTGGTGTATAAGAAGATGTGAGTTTTGATTGAAGGATTTCCCACACTCTTTGCATTTGTAGGGCTTCTCACCGGTGTGAAGTCTCTGATGTCGAATGAGACATTTACTCAGACTGAAAGCTTTTCCACACTCACTACATTCAAAAGGTTTCTCTCCGGTATGCATGCGCTCATGGTCAACCAGTTGAGAGTTCTGATGAAAGGCTTTCCCGCACCTGCTACATTTATATGGTTTTTCACCAGCGTGGAGGCTCTGATGTCGAATGAGACATTTACTCCGACTGAAGGCTTTGCCACATTCATTACACTCATAAGGCTTTTCTCCAGTGTGGATTCTCTGATGATCGCTAAGAGTCCTATTGGAACAGAAAGCTTTCCCGCATTCGATACACTTGTGAGGTTTCTCCCCTGTGTGAATTACCTGATGATGGACAAGACTTTTAATGTAAGTGAAGGTCTCCCCACATTTGTTGCATTTGTAAGGTTTCTCCTCAGTATGGGTTCTCTGGTGGTCAATGAGTTGGGGACTCTGAGGGATGGCTTTTGCATATTCATTACACTTAGACTGTCTCTCTGCATTATGTAGTCTCTGGTGTTGAAGGAGGTGGGAACTGTGCCGACAGGTTTTCCCACACTTGTTGCATTCATAAGACTTCTCCCCCGTGTGGATTCTAAGATGAACAATGAGCTGAGAGGTCTGCCTAAAGGTCTCACCACATTCATTACACTCATACGGTTTCTCTCCAGCATGGATTCTCTGATGACCAATGAGGTGTGAGCTTCTATCGAAAGCTTTGCCACATTCATCACACTGACAGAGTTTCTGTCCTTTCAAAACTCCTTCATGTTCAGCAACACGGAAAGACAGATTATAATGTTCCCCTAGCTCCTTAAGTCCCTCACATCTGGCTTTTGTGGGATCTTTTTTAACTTCCTCTGTTACTTCTAAGAAATTGCTTTGTAGTCTGCCCCTTTCTTCACTTGAGGGCTGCCCTTTCAGGTTCCCCAAGTTATCTTCACTGGCATCTCCAGCCTCTGGCGTCCCAGGAACGGTTCCATGGAGTCCTTCTGATGTCCTGTCAGCTGACCCTGAGCCTTTCAAAATGTCCTGCTTTGGAGCCAACTTTGAACTCTCCTTTCTGTTCTCACCTACTGGGAAAGAAAGAAGGAAATTACTTCCATTCATTATTCATCCTGTTGAGGAAGCAGAATGAAGAGAATCTATGTGCACGAAGAAAATTCCACTCTACAGATAAAGCATGAGGTGACACCTCAAGAACCAGACAGGAAGCAGCTCACTGTCTTCTTCATGCAGGAAAACAAGGAAACAAACAGAAACAAGAGAAGCTGGTCAGTGGGAGAAGAGCCAGCACAGACAGTCGGCTGTTGAGCAGCAGAGTCAAATATAAGGGCATTGGTGAGGCCAAAAGTCCCGAGTGTAAAGTATGGTGTGACCCCACAGAGCTCATTTAAACACCACCTCTCCTCAGTAAAGTAATGAACTCTAAGGTCCTTAACAATCATGGCATAATGTGGTTCCATGGTTCTCAGAAAGATGCTTAGGAAAGTAAGGAGTAGCAAACATCTCATCAGTGCAAAGATGGGAGCTGATGGGAGAGTTATGGGGATGCAATTAGGAAAGAAGTACACACGAAGGAGTGATTCTGGTGTGAGACGGCAGTAACAAGATTTGGAAAAGCTATTGGTTCAGAAAATAAGAAATGGCAAATACTGGGAAATAGTGAGGGTGTAAAAGTAGAGCTGTCCCTTGACCCCAGAGCACTGGATTGACAGGGGCCAGAACTGTACTGACCTCTTACAAAAACTAAGAAAGGCACAACAACTTAAAATACGATCAAAAGTTATATTTGGGATCGTGATTCTCTACAACAATATGGAAACCAAACAGTTGAACATTGGTTTTGAATTCTAGAGACTGGATTCAAAAGCTGGGAGAAGAAAGAGTAGTACTCATGGTCACTCACAGTTAAACATTAAAACGTTGGAGCTTCTCGATCACATCTTAACCAGGGCCACAGTCACTGTGACATTTTAGCTTCGTGACATTGGAGATGTCTGAGCCCATCCTCTCCAGAGTTGGGCACTGCACTAAATTTGTCAGTGGTAGGACCTGCCCCGGTGACAGTCCCTTCTCAGGAAACTGTCCTGTCCCAGCATTTGCTGCAGGAGAAGCTTAGGCAACCATGATTTGGGATAAGTGACCGTACTCATCCCATGATGGATAGGTGATTGAGGCAGGGCAAGGCACTAGACCCAAGTGTAGCTTATCATAAGCTAGTCAACTGTTTCTGCTGTGGTCTGGGTCCAAAGCTCTTCCCAGATAGAGATGGTACTTAATGACTGAACCAATTGGAGTCTCTGTGTAAGGAAATTCTGAACCAGGAGTGGGGATTTTAAAAAGGATAGTTTTGATCAGGAGCTGAAGCTGAAATGATACATGGAGAGAAGTCTAGTCATTAGGAGCCTCACAGAAGACATTATGAGGAAACAGAGACTACAATTCAGATGGAGCCACGTGAGTGGCAAGCAGTAAAGAACCTGGGTACTAAAAGAAAGACACCCCTAAACCAAGCCAAACCAAGCTCCCTGCCGTCGAGTCGATGCTGCCTCACAGTGACCCTCTAGGACAGGATAGAACTGCTCCCATGAGGTCCTGGGACTGTAACCGTTCACAGGCGCAGAAAGCTCCAACTTGCTCCCATGAAGGAGAAAGAAAACAGGTCTGTGCTGGGGCAGTTGAGTTGTTTTCATAGTGGAACACTGCACGGATATGGAGGTTCACTTGCTTTTGTTGCTGAGGGGCCTGAGCTGCCCTGGCACAAGGCCCTCATGCCACACAGGGGTCTCACTGATTGGCTTGCTCTGAGTTCTCATTCCTTGAGACCTCGTGATATGTAGCTTGTGGCTTACAATAACTTGTGGGACAGTTCCTTACAACTAACCAAACCTTGACCACACCTCCCTCAGCCAATCAGTAATCATGAAGCCAGGAGAAGGCAGGCTCACTAGTGAAGCGGGGTGATAGACTCATGCTGACCCTACAGACAGGGTAGAACTGCCCCTGGGGGTTCTGGGGCTGTAGCCCTCTACAGGAGTAGAGAGCCTTGTCTTTTGAGGAGTGGCTAGTGGTTTCAAACTGCTCACCTGGG
This sequence comes from Echinops telfairi, assembly GCF_000313985.2. Taxonomy (NCBI): domain Eukaryota; kingdom Metazoa; phylum Chordata; class Mammalia; order Afrosoricida; family Tenrecidae; genus Echinops; species Echinops telfairi. Next base: position 18,287,269 of record NW_022108124.1, on the reverse strand, counting down.
CTCAGCAGCCCAACATGCAGCCCCCTACACCACCCAGGCTCCCTCGAGCCGGGGGACAGGCACCATGTTCTCTTTCTTTGCATATGTGTTACAAAATAAAAAGTCAGAAGGACCAACAACCACAAAAAGAATATCACACACACAAACAGAAGAATGCAGACTAAGTTGCTGGCGGACAGATTCATTACCCAGTGAGGCCACGCTGCAGTAATTTTCCATCACTGTGTTCCAGTTCAGAGCTCTCTGACTAAGTGCAGGGCCTTTCCACTTCGTATTAGGCGTATGGTCTTCATCGGCTAGGGACTCCTGGAATGACAGGCTTCCGTTGCTCAGGAACATTCCCACCAGGAAGGGCAGAGCCATCAGGGGCACAGAGGGCAAAGAAAGTGACAGAGGTAGAGAAACTGGGAGACAGCTAAAAGGACAAACTCGTGGCGAGTTAGAGTCCATGAACTCACCAGAGACCCAGCACAGGAAGCAACAGAAAGCCAAGAGGGAGTCTCAGAATGGACCGAGCCCTGGGTTTCAGATGCAGCCATCCCTGGGGACTCAGGAAGGGCAGCAAGAACCCCGCTCACCTGGGGCCTGTCCATCCGCAGCAGAGGTGCCACTGGTTCGACTCCCGAGTCCCCCACCTGGGGAGGAGCAGGAACTAAGGAAGCAAGTGGAGCTGAAGGAGGAAAGAAAGCTGTGAGTGGGGGAAGCCCAGTCCCACACAGAATTTCTCCCCAAAGAGTGGATTAGAGAGAGACCGGCCGGGCAGCTTCCCATACACTCTACTCCTTCTTCCAGAAAGGCGTTACGCTAAGCACACTCGGACTTTTCCCTGTGAATGTGCTCCTTCTGATCCTCACTCTCCTCAGCCTCTCCGAAGGAAGTTATACTTCTGACCACATCCTCTCACCCATGGTGTCCTAGGCACCAGCAAGCCTGACTTTGCCCTCACATCTCTGCTTCCCCCTCAACCTCCCCACCCCCAGTTTGGCTTCTTGCTCCTGCTCTCAATGCAGAGGCTCCTTGAAGCTCAGCCCTTGATACTCCCCTTTTCTCCCAGGCAGCCTCCACCAGTTACACTGCTCACTGTCGCGCTCACGGGTCTCACCTCTCTCTCAAGACCCTGATCACACACATCCAGGCCCCAGGGGACGATTCCCTCGGGGCTCCTCCAACACCTGAAAGTCACTGTCTAAAGTAAAAGGCACGCTCTTACCATCTTCTTTTCCTGACTTCACACGGTTCGGCAATCGTTTGCTCCCCTCTCCCTTCCTCAAAAACAAACCCCACGGAGTTTTCCATCATAAAGCCTCTCATAGCTCTCTTTCTATTCCACCTGCCCAGCTCAGGTAGCAAATGACCCACACCTGTCACTGGGCACTAGCTCCCTGGCACCCTTGGCTTCCCTACACCAGTGTCCTATGAACAGGGAATGGCGGCAGTGCTGTCTGAGCTCTGCATCGAATTTTACACCAGGAAGAGAATCATTTTCCAGAGCCCCAAACTGGTTCCTAGGAAGCAGTTTTCTCCAGTCTTATTACCTTCCCTTCCTACGTCTCTGCCTGGCTCCATTAAGTCATGGCAATGGCCAAACAGAACTCACAGACCATACTCACAATTCGGGGGCTTATTAGAGAAGCATCAAGTTACAATGCAGGATCAGGTGCAAATCAGGATGCATTTCTTTAGTCAGGACAGCTTCTTGGCCATGTCCATAAGGAGACCACTCCCTAGCCCTCGGCCTCTCAGACCTCTTAGATTGGTACAGCCTTTGAACTGCTCAGGGAAGTGTTACAAAGCTCTTCAGCTCCACCAATAAAGGCCCAGAAAAACCTTACCCTATTGGCAAGTTCCTACCCAAATGCACTCAGCTCTCTTGCTAGAGGAGCCAGCCTAGCTCTTCCAAGTGTCCAGAGAGACCCCGCGCCACCAGCAAGCTCCCAGTCTGAGGCAACTCAGCTTTCTCAGTCCAGGGATTAGGAAGCCCATCGGGCCATCGCTTGTCAATCCCTTGGCTCTGCTGCCTCGGTGGCTGCCGCTTCTTACCATCTCTGGTATTACAGCTCTCTGTCTCTGGAATCTAGGAGCTTCTCAGTGCAGGCATCCTGGATCCACAAGACATAGTCGGTCCATTACTAGTTTTTTCTTGGTGGTAGAGAGGGCCCCCCCCTTTCTGCCCCATGGATAACTCACTTTAAGCCTCGTGGGATGGCAAAACTGACCGATCCCTTCATCAGAATTTCATATGCCTTATCTGCACTACTAGCCAGCTGTTCAGTCCCTTTGGTGGACCACAAGCACCTTACTGGCATAGTTCCAACCAATCATTTGATTGGGAGTTATAAAATCACAGTGAGCAAGGCCGAGTAAAAGTGATTCAACACACTGCATCTCTTCATTCAATCCATAAGGTTCGCTTGTGCCAGAATAGTCCTTCTGAAACAACAATTCTAAGACCTTGTCCCTGGCCTCTCAAAACCTTCCAACTTCAACTGCAAGGCCCTGAACAAGCTGACAATGGACTCCCAAATCATTGACCCCAGCTAAATGGGTCAACATTTTAATTTATATTCTCTGCTATGGGCATGCCTACCTCTTTTCTCCCCACTTCAAAATCCTCCCCCACTCTTCACAGTCCAAGCTTCCTGCTTTTCCTCAGGAAGCACCCCGACCTGCTCCAGTCCACATGGCTCACACTCACCTTTTATAGCTCCCACACTGCCCCCTTGTGTGGGACCAGTCTACCAACTGTCTGCTGAGAGACAGACATCACGCATGGACCCTAGGACAGTGGTTCTCAACCTGTGGGTCACGACCCCTTTGGGGGTCAAATGACCCTTTCACAGGGGTCGCCCAATTCATCACAGTAGCAAAATGACAGCGATGAAGTACCAACAAAAATAATGTTATGGTTGGGTTTGGTCACCACCACATGAGGAACTGTGTGAAAGGGTCGCGGCCTTAGGAAGGTTGAGAACCCCTGCTCTAGGAGGTCACCTCTGCTTACACGTCTGACTGTGTCTGACTGTCAACTAGATAACAGCTCTCTGAAAGCACTGGCTATATACGATATACCTTTGGTCCCCAAAAGTGTCTTTCTCTGACAGGTGCTCCACAAACACTTGTTTAATATGGGGGTGCATCAAAAGGTATTGCCATGAAAATCATAGAAACCCTTAACAAAAATATCAAAATGTGAAATTGTTGTTTCTTGGCATATCTTCCTTCTGAAGGTGGTATTTTCATTCCTCTAGCTCTTCCCTGGAGAATTCTGGACTCTTTGATTCATAGTACCTCAAAGTGGCAGTTTTGGTATCCCCAAAGAGACCCCAAATGTGTGCCTTTTCAATGCTCTTTGAGTTTGAGGGGCAAAAAAAGCTGTTTGAAGGGGCCTGATCAGGGCTGCAGGTGGACAGGGCCAAGTTTCCCCACAACATCCGGCCAACACAGTCCTCAGAGGAGGAGCAGAAGCACTGCTGTGATTTTAAATTCCCAGCCTTGTCTTCAGCTGTGCAGTTTTCAGGTTTCTTCAAGCTGCCACGATCATTCTGTGTCTTTAGAGAAGTTTCATCAAGACTGCCCGTGAGGGGCTCTCCTCAGTCACCTTCACCTTCTGTGCGGACCTATGGGCCTCGAATTTAAATGGCTCAGCAGATCTCCTCAGAAGGCACTGTTTCTATTGGACCTTGTTTCTGAAGGCACCCTAACAAGTGTGTGTATTACTGAGGGAATTTGTCTGCGGTCATCCACTAAATGCAGAGACCTGTTTAGTTAGAATAAACCCAGGGCTGATAAACGGGAGCCCTCACAGCAATCCTTGTTGGCTTACCCTGGTACATGAACACAAGCAAAAGGCCCTTGTCTGCTGGGTCACCCCAGGAAGGAAGACAGCCAGCAGGACAGTGAAGGATTCCAACCGCGTGGGAAAAGGGGGAATGCAAGCAAGGAAACCACCGGAGAGAAGGGCAGAAGGTGGGATCTGAGGTCAGAGTTGAAAGGGTGAGTACCGATGTGTCTGTTCTGGAGATGCTGTGGCCTGGGGTCCTGGGGCAGCTTGAGGTGGGCACCAGGGGCCGAGCCCCCACTGACCGGTAAGGTAGGAGGCAATTCCTCTGTTGCAGCCAGACCTGTTGTCTCCTTTAAACTCATGTCCTGTTCCTCCGAAGGGGCTGAACCCTAAAGACAAGGAAATACAGTCAGGTTCAAGAGAGCAGCCCTGAAGGTACTGAACACTAAACCTCCAAGAAGTCTCCCTGCTCCCAGAAGTCAGGGAAAAGAAGAACCAGAGTATCCTTCTGGGAGAAAAGATAATCCAAGACTCTGAAACTTCCAATCCTACGTGCTATCCCTCTGTGGACCCTCTTAGCAGGGGCTTGAGGGCCAGACTCTATAACCATTACCAATTTGTGTCAGGTCTTTAGGACCATGTAATTCAGTAGATTCCACAGGCTCTTGGCCTACAAAAAAGACAATGCTAAAGCAGAGCACACAGGGGACAGAATTATGCAAATTTTTTATCCATAACCAAACACCTTGAAGGACTGAAGACATAGGACCATAGTCTTGGGGAACATTCATTGGCATAACATAGTTCATAAATACAATGTTCTCCATCCTACTGTGGTGAGCTGGTGCTGGAGTCTTTTTTGGGGGGGCGGGGGGTGCTGGAGTCTTGAAAGTCTGAGTGGCCATATATCCATTGGTCTCTTCCCATCCAGGGCAAAGATGGGTGTACAAAATCAGAGGCTGAAGGAAATCATTCGTCCAAATAACCAATGAGCCACTCAAGTCAAACCTCCGCAAGCTGGAGATCAGAACCCTAGACAGTGCCTGGCTGTCACCACTGACCAACGCTGAATGGATCACAACAGAAGGCATTAGACAGGGAGGGAGAAAAACACAGAACATAATTTAACAACCATAAAACAGGTCAAACTTGTTGGGTCAAACCTGGAAGTGAACCCACTCCCTGAGATTACTTTTCAGCTAAACAAGAGGCAGGGCCTCAAAATGAACAATTCGCACCTGTGGCGTGGGGACAAACAAAACAAAAACACCTGTGTGGAGCAGGCTGCTCAGCACTTAGAGCCCCAAAGGGCAGCATTTACCCAAAAATAAAGCTCGGAAGGCAGACAGGGCAGGAAGGGAAGTGAATGGCAATGGGAACCCAAGGAGGAAGGCAGACAGGGCGGGGAAGGGAAGTGAGTGGCAATGGGAACCCAAGGAGGAAGGCAGGCAGGGCGGGA
>NW_022108124.1:18276250-18281585 GCF_000313985.2 Echinops telfairi | reverse complement strand
GCGGGAAGGGAAGTGAATGGCAATGGGAACCCAAGGAGGAAGGCAGGCAGGGCGGGGAAGGGAAGTGAGTGGCAATGGGAACCCAAGGAGGAAGGTAGGCAGGCAGGGCCGGTGGCAACAGACGGATTGCAAGGAACGTCAAGAGACAAAGCGTCTCAAAATTGGTGGGGGGGAAGGAATTTGATCTGTAAACGCTCACCCAAGTGACCATGCTTAAGGAAGTCATGAGAAAATAAAAGGAATGTGTTCCTGTATGTGCACAAATAGCGACGAAAGCTGGCAGTCCAAGCGGACACTAGAACAAGAACACTTGCCCAGTTTTTCATAGCACAAGTGTCTCCTCTTCAGAGAACTCTTCCCCAGCCACACTAGCAAAGCAGGGACAGCCACGTTTCCCCTCAAATTACCCAGCTACTTTTTTTTCCTGCATAGCACTTGTTAGTCTTTCAATTGTCTTAGGGTCTACCTCTCACCACTGAAATACAAGCTATTGAGGACCAGAATTTGTGTATCGCCATCACTAGCTCCTAGAGCAATGCCAGGCTGTACATTAGTATCCAAATTATTTCCCCACTGACTTTCTCTTGGTATTTTGCTAAGAGTGTATCTGCAAATCTAGTTTTCAGAAGTAGAACCACTTCCTAACCAAATACTAAAAAGTCAACGAAGATCGGGCAGCAGCAACCTGTGAAGACCTCATGGGTCTCTTTGCTGCAGTCATTGTTTGTTGTGATCAAGCCAACTGTCACAATTTCACAATTTGGAGCAGAAAAACTAAAACATGACCCATATCACGCCACAGCAAAAGGTGAAAGTCACCTGCCCTTGAACCGACCTTGCTGGGTTTGCCTTGTTGGGTTACATCTGCTGAGATGTTTAGGAGCTGCTCCCTCCTTAACGCTCTATCTCACCAGCATGAAGGCAGAACAGAAAGGCGCCAGGGTCTGTACTTCCCAGGCTCTCCCTGGACAGTGCCCATGAATGGAATGGAAATCTACGGGTATTGGAAGAAGAGATGGACTACACACACTGTGATAACACAACTGTACCGATTAAGCCCTGACATCATTCCAATTTACTATCTAGACTTCAGGTTCATGCTTCATTTACTCACAGCCGTGAAAACCATTTCCAACTCTCATTCTAAAATGGTAGTCCATTCTTCAGCCAGGCAGTAAGGGGAAGCTAGTGGCTTAGCACCTCAAGAGGGAGCTTGACCTGCACTGCTGGGTAGGAAGACTGTTCACGGAGAGGCTCAAACCCAACAGCTGCTCTGTAGGAGCCAGACGGCACTGTCTGCTCCTGTCAAGTTCTAAGCCTAGGAAACCCCAGGTAGGGTCACTACGAGTCGGTATCGATTTGATGGCAGTCCACTGGCAGAGCCCAGAGAGCTGGGAAATTCTGGTCCCTGACTCGGGAGTATTCAAGATGCACTCACTTTGGCTAAACCTCAGGACAATCTTCGGTCAGTCGATAACCTCTCGGTGCGCTCCTCACTCGTCAGAAGGCAGGTGTTAACGACCAGCGTGGGCCTATTCTGCACAATCTGCGCTGACCTAAAATAAGCTACAAGATGTGAGAAACGACGCAGCCCCATAGGAATCTCTCTCAAGCCTTTCCACAGCTGGGACTTGCGCCTGTAGATGCTCCTTCCTGCTGAGCTGCACGACTGACTTGCCACACGGAAAGCTTGTTTACTCATTTAGCCAGTCTACGAATATTTTCTGAGCCTCGCCGAGGAGAGACACCTTCTGTACTCATGTCAGAAAATGGACGCTTTGATGGTCAGAAGTAAAGGGCGTTCACAAACCCCCTTCCTATGCTGGAGCTACGAATATTCAGCTGCCCTGCTTGTTAACTGCTGATCACTCTCTTCAGCTAAGATACACTTTAAGCCAAGCACAGAAAGGAAATAGGGAAAATCTCCTTCTACCTGCCTCACTGAATGGTGCTCACCACTGCTTCAGCCCTGCGTCTTCACCCATGGTTGGCTCTAGCTGCTTCCTAGACTTTGGCCATGGCTGATTCATATGTGTGTGCTTGCTTTTCCTAGGACTTGATGGTTAACAATGGGTTCTACTACTGGGAAGAGGTCTAGACCAACGGTTGTCAATCTGTGGGTCGTGACCCCTTTGCCTGTCGAACGACCTTTTCACAGGGGTCGCCCGATTCATCACAGTAGGAAAATGACAGTGATGAAGTAGCAACAAAAATAATTTTATGGTTGGGAGGGTTACCACAACATGAGGAACTGCATTAAAAGGCCGCAGCATGAGGAAGGTTGAGAACCACCGGTCTAGACCCAGGATATGTATCTAGGCAGAGAAAGGCAATCATTTTTCAATGATTTGCTGACTAAGCGGGAAGTGTCATACACAGGTTTTCCCTAGTCAAGCACAGCTGGGTACAACTAGAGGGAACCCGAGCCTCCCCTGCTTGGGTGACAGGGGAGTCATCTGAGACTCATTACAAGGAACTGACTTATCGATGGTCACAGAGCCAGTTAGCTCTGGGGTCCCGAAATTGAGGATTCCCTTTCCAGCTTCCCTCTAGTGTGAGGGACTTCGGCTTCACATTCCAGACAACGCCAGGGATCAGATACACTGAAATCAGAATTAAAGAAGCAAGCTGGGCCTAGAGAGCGAGCCAAAGGAAGAGACCACTGGACGGACCAGAAGGGTCATCTTTCATAAGGAGCAGAAGCAGCAGGAAGAGAGGGAATGGGCTCTGAGTTCACCCGAAGTGAGCCATCCAAAATCCTCAAATGAGGGCTGCTGTCACTGCACACCTGGAGGCCCCAAATCCCATCCTCTGATTGCACCCAGTGTGCAGCCCCCTACCTGCCAGGTATGCTGTGTGGTGTGGGTGGCCAGGCAGAAGCCAGGCTCACCAGTCTTTCAGAACGATTCAGAACTTGGCTGGGGTTTGCCTTTTTGCCTATGGCTTGCAGCACAGAGCTCTTTCCCTCGAACCATGGAAGCAGCCAGGGACCCTAAGGGCAAGGTAGCCTGGAGCCCGGAGAAGGCTTATTCCAGGTTCACCCATTCCAGATGAAGTCGCTCACCTCTCCTGGTCCACTCAGATGTCTCTGGAAATCCTCCACCACAGCCACAGCCTCCTCCCCACTGCAGGGCCGATGCAGCTGCACCCAGGTGCGGAGCTCCCCGGGCAGGATGCTCAGGAACTGCTCCAGCACCAGCAGCTCCAGGATCTGCTCCTTGGTGTGGACCTCTGGCATCAGCCACCTGCGGCAGAGTTCACGGAGTCGGCTCAGAGCCTCCTGGGGCCCAGACGTCTCATGGTAACAAAACTGCCGGAAGTGCTGCCGGAAGATTTCACAGACAGGAGGGTGGTTCTTTCGGAGACTGCAGGTCTGGCCCCCTGGCTCCTGCTTGACAGCCAGGCATCCTGCCTGCCTCTGGAAAACAGGGCCTCTAGGGGTGAGGTTCAAAGTTCCCCTGCCTTCAGTGGCCATGATGACTCCCAAGAAGCATGTTCCAGCTACAGTTTGTCTGAATGAAATGCACGTCTGTAATACCGGTCTCGGGAGCTGGCTTTCAGGGGTGGGGAGAGGAAGGGCACAGGAAGGTCACCTATAGAAATATCGAGAGAAACCAGTCGTCAGTGCTAAGCTCCAGCTGGACCACAACCCAAGTAGTACCACGTCTTCACGTTTCAGTGGCTCTAACCCCCTAGAGCAGTGGTTCTCAACCTTCCTAATGCCGTGACTCTTTCATACAGTTCACGTTGTGGTGACCCCCACAACCATAAAGGTATTTTTATTGCTACGTAATCACTGTCATTTTGCTACTGTGATGAATCGGGTGACCCGTGTGAAAGGGTCATTTGACCTCCAAAGGGGTCGTGACCCACAGGTTGAGCACCACTGGCCTATAGCAATGACCCCCAAGGCTCACCCCTAGTAGCCACAGTTCTTCACAACCTGGTCTTAGCTCACCTTTGTGCCAGTCACCCCCACCCCACTCCCAGCTCTCCAAGTGGGAACTGCAAGGTGAGTCAGAGGAAGCAAAAGAAATCACTTAAGTTTTCCTTTGCCTTTTCTTTTTCAACGTTGATTTGGTGTACACTGAAATTTGATAGGAGTCAACCCACCACCCCAAACCCTCTGCTATCAAGTCGATGCTGACTCATAGTGACCCTGTACTGGGTTTCCGAGGCTGTACATCTTTATGGGAGCAGCCAGCCTCATCTTTCTCCCGTGAAGTGTCTGGTGGGTTTGAACCATCCACCTTAAGTATGATAGTACCTATCTTTAATGGACAGGAATGGATGCACGAAATTCTTTTTCCTGGCTGGAATGAACTGGAGAGTGAAGACTGGCGGCTGATACTTTAGGGACACTGCTGGAGCCATACGCTTTCTCCGTTTAGATTTTTCTTCACCTTTCAACTTGTGACAATCTCTTCCTCATCTGGCATAACTCAGAACACACTTTTCTCTGGATGGTTCCTATTCCTCACCTACAGCCCTTCCGGTAAGGTTTGCTACTCCATCTGCCGGTTGGTCAGCAAATGAAAGGAGCCTAGTGGAGCCTAAAGGTCTTCGACTTCAGTCACTCCGACCTTTCAGAAAGCCTTTCCCATCTCTCCCAGCCAAAGCATGCTATCAACTCAGTTGACTCCAGTTTCGGGTCCCTGCAAACCCGTTAGAAGCATCTGGCACAAGGTAATTGTTTGTGGTTTACCCGGTGGTCTCTCATGCTCCTCGGGACCCCACCTGGCTTCCAACCATCTTGGTGCTGCCACACAGAGCGGCACACACAATCCTGGTGAATGAATGAATGTGGGCATAAGAAGTGTTTCTGAAGCTTTCTCGCTTACTCAACTCCTAAAATCTGAGTCAATATTTGTTCATTTTCTAGCGAATCGTTATCATTCTAACCAATTGCAGAGCTGAACATTTCAGGTCATTTTCTCTAACATGTGGGTGTGGGTGTATGGTGGTGGTGGTGGGTTACTTTCCTCCAATTCACATATTGCAAAATCCTGTTTGGAAATCAGCACCTTACAGGTAACGAGGGCATCTGTGCTATGCTCCCACTCACCCTGCACCCTGGCTCATCCCTGAGCAGACTGTTATTTCTCTGCGATTCCATTCCTTTCCACAATGGTGGGCTTCAAAACCAACGTGAACTCCGTTCGGAGTTCTCCCACCTCTAGGCAGTTCCAGCCATTTTCCTACTTCCCTTCTGGCTCCGCGGTTTATCGCTTCTGGGTGCTGGAATGCCCACACTGCGGGTGCCCGCTCTGGACGCTTGCTTCCCCACTGTCCTCGGTGCCAGGCGGAGAAGCGCCTGCTTGCACAGCGATCCGGC
>NW_022108124.1:18259412-18274686 GCF_000313985.2 Echinops telfairi | reverse complement strand
CCTCCACCCTCCCAGTATTGCCACTCTCACCACTGTTCCTGAGAGGTTATCTGTCCTGGATTCCCTGTGTTTCCAGTTCCTATCTGTACCAGTGTACACATCCTCTGGTCCAGGGCTCCGGGTTCTTGAGCCAGGAATCCAAGGCTGAGAAGGTGCCGTCAACACCTGTCCTCAGGTTTCCCTGACCACAGTTCAGTGTCTGGTATGGATGCAATACATGGATCCGGAAACCAACATCAAGGATTTTCAGTCCTCAGAGGTCAAGTGAGCAATTCACAAATGATTATCTGTGAGAGCTAGGACCATCTATCTGGGCAGTGTGCCTAAAATTCATTGATGCCTCTGTGGATGAGCAAGGAGCTCTTGTAGCCTAGTGGTTGGTTACACATTGGGCTGACACCCTTAAGGTCCACAGTTTGAAATTTACAGCTGCTCTTCGGGAGAATGACTGAGCTTTCTACTCCCGTAAAGAGTTGCACAGTCTGGGAAAGTGAAAGGGGGTGAGGGGCAGTTCTACCTTATCCTGTAGGGTTGCTGTGAGTCAGCATCAACTCAGTGGTAGTGAGGTGGTTTTTGTTTTTCTTTCCTTCTCTGAACAGGCTGTTGGCCTGATCTATCATAAGTAGGTTGACCTAAAGGAATAATAGACCTGACTCTGACCTCTAGCAGAAACTGCCCATCACACTAACTTGAGTATGAGAAGTGACATAGGTTACCCAAATTTCATACGCCTAACAGAAACACCATCTACCCCAACCCTGAAGTTCCACCCCTAGTCCAATCACTGCAAAAGACACTGCTACACACCAGGGGAGCAAAGTAGAGCCCTGTGGAAAGTTTCCTGGCCTTTTTGTGCTGTAGCTTCATCTCTGAAATGAGCAGAGTAATAGAATGAAACCTGTGAGAGCTGGAACTCAGCAGCATTGCCTTGTTTTTCCAGGTCTGACAAGTTCTCTGCTTCTGATAGGGTCCAGTCTTCCACTTTTCTATCACTTGTTGTAATGGAAGAGATTTGTGTTTTCCTTCTCTGACAGGTTTCAGCCATATAGAGGCCCCGACTTTCACAGGTTATGTTGGTAACACCTAACTTACAGAGTAGTGATGAGAAATGCATGCGCAAGGTGAAATGTGTAAAGCATGTACAATGATGTCTAGTATATTGTTAAGCCTTACAGGTGTTCCAAAAGGATGGTTCAGAATCCTTGCTTCTCCCCACTTGTTTACGCCATGTCCACTCTAGTGCTAGGGCCAACAGGTTGGTCTGACTCCTTGCTCACTGCTTTTGTTTAGCTTCTTCTAGTCCAGATTCAAGCCACTTTGCTATCCTTTCCTTGAAACTCAGGTAGGTTTATACTTGCTTCATAAAATGAATTTGGGAGGTAGCTGCCCTTTTCAGTTTTATTGACACCAGCCTATGTTAGCTTAGGTAGGTAGTGTGTTTCTAGAAACTTGCTTATTTCTTCTAGGTCTCCATATTTGTTGGAGCACGGTCCTTCACAGTATTGTATGATCTTTATTTCAGTTGGGTCTGTTGTGATGTCACCATTTCATTTCTTATTTGTGATGTTTTCATCTTCTCCTTTTCCTTTGTTAGGTTTGCCAGGGGTTTGCCAGATGTTTGTCAATTACTTCTAGGAACCAACTTCTGGTCTTGTTGATGTTTTCTATTATTTTTCTATTTCTATTTTCTGCTTCATTTATTTCTGTTTTAGTATTTATTATTTCTTTCCTTCTTGTGGTTGAAAGTTTATTTTGCTATTCTTGCTCTACTGGTTGGAGATATTGCATTAATGTGCTGATTTTGGGTTTTCTCTGTTGATGTGTGCATTAATTGCTATACGTTTTCTTTTGAGCATTGCTTTAGCTGTGTCCCAAAGTTTTATTATTTTTAATGTTGTATTTTCATCCTCATTTGTTTCAAGGAGTTAAAATTTTTAATTCTTTCTTCAGTTATTCGATATCCATGTAGGTCTTTATCCCTCGATCTTCCTATTGTTGATACTTAATTTTATAGCATTGTGATCTCAAAAGGTGGTTTATAAAATCTTGAGATTTTAAAATCTACTAAGGCTTGCTTTGTGCTTAACAGGTGGTCTGTCCTGGAGCATGTTTCATGTGTGCTGTCGTGGGGTGGGCTGTTCTGTATATGTCTGAGAGGTGAACTTGATGACAGTGTTTAGTTCTTCTGTGTCTTTGTTGAGTTTCTTTCTAGTTCTGCTCTTTAGCATTGTATACTGAAGTCTCCTACAATGATTGCAGTGCTGTCTATTTCCCTTTTCAGATTTCTAAGAGTTTGATTAATGTGTTTTGAAGTTCTTTTATTGGGTGTATAAACATTTAATATAGTTGTCTTGTTCAATTATCCCTTTATCATTATGTCATGTCCTTCTTTGTCTCTCTTGGTGGGTTTTGCCTTGAAGTCTATTTTATCAGAGAGTAATATTGCCACACACACCCCTTTTTAAAAATCATTTGATTGGGGGCTCATACAACCTTATCACAATCCATCCATCCATCATCCATTGTGTCAAGCACATTTGTACATTTGTTGCCATCATTCTCAAAAGCCACACCCACTTTTAAAATTGTCATTCGCTTAATATATTTTTTCATCTTTGATTTTCAGTCTATTTTTGTCTTTGTGTCTATGGTTTGTTTCTTATAAGCAGTTTATCAATGGGGATAGTTTTCTTATCTATTTTGATGCTGTCTTATGACTGGTACATTTAATCCATTTATATTGTAGTTATTGATAGGTATGATTCTATCGCTGTCATTTTCCTGTGTTTTTTTGTAGTGTTGTTGCTTTCTTTCTTCCTTGTAATTTTCTATGCTAAGTATGTGTATGGGTTTTATGTGTACGGGTTTTTTGGTGCCTTCTTTGCCCTTGTTTACTAGGTCCTTGTTTACTAGGTCCTAGTGGTTTTCCTCTTTCGTGTGTGTGATGAGGTTTATCCACTTTCTCGGAGGTTACCTTGCTATTTATTACTTTCTTCTCAAGTTTAAAACAGTCTAATCGCTCTTGAAATCTGCTTGACTCCCCCACCATTAGATGGTTTCATATCTACATTAATCCCTCTATTTACTTTTTAATTATCTTCCTTGTGGATGGATCACTCTGGCTTCCTATTTTCCTTTTTGCAAGTTTGTTTTTCTTTGATTACCACAGGGCTTGGGTTGGCTTCTTGATGGCGTTGTCTTGTATTACTGATCCCAGATATCATTGTTGATTTTCTATCCAAAGAACTCCCCTTAGTCATCTTTCTAATGTTTGTTTTCACAAATTAATTTCAGAAATGTCCTTTTTCACCCGTATTTGAGGGACAGTTTTGTTGGATTTAAGATTTTTGGTTGGCAATTATTTTCTTTCAGACTTTTAAATATGTCATTCCACTGCCTTCTTGGCTACATGATTTCTGTTGAAAAATCAGCACGTAGTCGTATTGGCTCTCCATTGTAGGTAACTTTTCATCTTCACCACGGAGCTCTCAGGAGTCTTTCCTTATCTTTGATTTTGGAAAGCTTGACTATGATATGCTATTTTTTTTCATTTCACTTATCCTAATCACACATCCCTTTTACAGACAATTCCACTCTGCGGTTCTGTCCTCCAGTTTCAAAGTCCATAGCAAATACAAAGTCAGTAGTTCGAAACCACCAGTTACTCTTTGGGAGAAAGATAAGACTTTCTACTCCTGTAAAGAATTAGTCTCGGAAACCATAGGGGCAATTCTGACCTGTCCTATAGGTTCTCTGTGTGTTGGAATCAACTCAATGGATATGCTGTGGTTATTCTTTTTTTTTTTTAATCATTTTATTAGGGGCTCATACAACTCTTATCACAATCCATACATCCATCCATTGTGTAAAACACATTTGTACATTCATTGCCTTCTTCATTCTCAAAACATTTGATCTCCACTTAAGCCCCTGGTATCAGCTCCTCATTTTTCCCCTCCCTCCTCGCTCCCCTCTCCCTCATGAACCCTTGATAATTTATAAATTATTATTTTGTCATATCTTGCCCTGTCCGATGCCTCCCTTCACCCACTTCTCTGTTGTCCGTCCCCCAGGGAGGAGGTCACATGTAGATCCTTGTAATCGGTTCCCACTTTCCACCCCACCCTCTCTCCACCTTCCCAGTATCGCCACTCACCACTGGTCCTGAAGGGATCATCTGCCCTGGATTCCCAGCATCAACAGAATCACTTTCCATGTATTCCTCATTATAAATTTGATTTTGTTATGCAGGCTAGGATTAATGCTACACTTCTTCCCTAGAAGAAATGCCCCAGAGTGTTCATATATCCTTTCTTTCCAGACTTAATTTTAGGGTTTCCTTTCATTTCACTTATCCTCATCCCACACCCTTTTTCCAGATATTCCACTCTGTGGTTCTGTCCTCCAGTTTCAAAACCCATAGCAAATACAAAGTCATCACTGGGTGAAAGACGAGGCTTTCTGCCCTGTAAAGAGTTATGGGCAGTTGTACCCTGGCCTGTAGGGTCTCTGTGAGTTGGAATCCACTCAATGGCAGTGAGTTTGGGTTTGGTTTTGTTTTCATGAAACTTAGATTTTATAATTTAAAAAATCATTTTCATTGGGGGCTCTTACAGATCTTATAACAACCCTGAAATCAATTATATCAAAGAAACGTACATATGTTACCATCATCATTTTCAAAACGTCTTTCTACCTGAGCCCTTATCATCAGCTCCTCTTTGTTCCTCTCCCCCAACCCTCCCAACCTCATGAACCCTAGATAAATTACATATATATACATTTCTTCATATTGTACACCATCCACTGTATCCCTTCACCCATGTTTCTGTTATTCGTCCCCCTCAGCAGGGGGTGAGGGGAAAAATTTATATTTCAGTAAGCTAATCAAGCAAACAATTAACTACTCTTATATGCTCCAGTTCAGTCAAGTCCAAAGTCT
Source organism: Echinops telfairi (assembly GCF_000313985.2). NCBI lineage: Eukaryota > Metazoa > Chordata > Mammalia > Afrosoricida > Tenrecidae > Echinops > Echinops telfairi. The sequence goes on along the minus strand of NW_022108124.1, from coordinate 18,269,744 downwards.
CTGATAAATATTCCGAGTAATAAATACAGCACAATCTAAAATTATGTTTCTGTCCCCTTGTGTGGGGAACAGAAGGAATTCTCTTAAGTTGTCTCCCCAAAATATGTACCAAACTTAGCTGCTTTAGCGTGACTGTTCTTTAGGCAGCGAAAGTAGGTCAGAGGTTATTCTCCTTAACATTGGCCATCTATAGTGGCTAGACTATTAGTCTGACTCACCCTAAATAAAGCCCATTCCTTTCTGTTATTGTTCCCTCGAAGCAGTGCCCATAGGCAAGCCTGGGACCATTCTAAGATGACTAAGCTTAGGCTACTATCTTGCCACACATGCCCCCTATTCCCTCCTCTTACTATTGCACATTTACCCTTAGGTCATCCCCCTCCTATTGCTTGTATTGCCTATGTTAATACCCCGCCTGGTGACTCAGGTTATTGTCCACTATCAGGGAACTTGCATGCCTCCCAGAATAGTAATTGTCTTGTATTATGTGAAACGTTAGAGTGATCAAACTTGTTCTAGAATGAATTATATTGCCCCTTTCTGTGATGTATGACTCTATGATGCGTGGTTAGCAATAAGTAACGAGGCTCCCTGGTACTCGAGAGGGTGGCTGGCCAGAGGGTGGCTGGAGAAGGTGACTAAGGAGGACGAAGCAGCGGCTTCTTCTCTGACGGCTAAGCCCCCTCCACGAGGACCATCAAGCCGGGTTGAGGTGAGATATGCTACCATGAATTGCGTCTGACTCCATTACTTGACTCTATCCTTTAACTCTCATGCTCTCTATGACTTTACTATAATCTCTACTTATTATCGCTGTACAATTGCGCCTACCAAACCTGTGATGTTTTGTGGGGTTCCCTCTTACCCTTAACCCCACACCCTTGTCTAGTCTTCAGAATCCATTTATAAGTTTATTCTCTGAATCCATCTTACGGGATACTCATTTATGCGACACAAACCCCCTCCATACACACACACATACATAAAAAAAACCTCCAAAAACATGCTGTGAAGCTTGTATCCTTATTTAAAAATAGTTTTTGGCATATAAATCAGATCATACAATTGTTCATCCATATTAAGAAGAGCTATACAGTCATCACCACAATCAATTTCAGAACATTTTCTTCTCGTACTCATTGTTGTTAGCTCCTCCTTTCCCCCCAGTATCCTCTGCCATGTCCCTAGGTAATTATTAATCCAGTTACTGTCTCTATAGATCTACCTTTACTGGATTTCATACACAGAGAATCAGACAAAATACAAATAATAATAATTTTAAAAAAACCCTCCAAAATGCGACAACAGTGACAAAACACTAAAACCTCAATCACCAAAAAAAAAAAAAGCAGAAAATATTACAAACTGAAACTTTAAAATAGGACAAAAGGGAAATCAAATGATAAAGTGTTATATTTTAAACATTGGCCATAATCAATTTTGTAATGCTCTCTGATAGCAAGGCTATTCATATGGACAGAGGGGGATTCACGAGAGGCTTAATCCATGTCCAGACCCTGCAAATGGATTGTGGGTCTCCACTGTTATCCATAGCCTCCTGCAAACTGGGTGCTCAGAACTTAAACTCTGATGCTGTTCCCTCCTTCAGATTTGGACTTCATTATTTGGTCTTTGGGTCACACAGGTAGTGTGCTTCCATGTGGCGCTTCGCTTAGATGGCTGCAGACGCTGGCAGCCATGCTCTCCTCCCACAGATGGGCTGGCAGGGTTTAACTGCTCACATCTTCCTATTGGCAGCCAAGAGCAGAACCACTGTGTTGCCCAGGCTCCTTTTTGAGACTCCAGGCAAAGTAATTCTCGGCTAGGAATGCCAGATCCTCCACCATTTTCTTGCAGAGCTCGGCTGCAAAGCATACGCAGAACACAAACTAAAATTCAGGGTCTTTCCTGCTATTTCCTTTCACTTCAAGACATTCACCAGCATGTGGCCTGCACCACGACGAACAGCGAGTGGTGACTGAAGGAATGCTTTCTTCCTGTGTCCCTGGGGTCCCCCGCAGTTTCCCTGTAGAACAGAGTTGCTCAGTCTCAGACTTACTGAGACATTGAATGGGATGGTTCTTTGTTGGGATTTTCCTGTGCACTGTAGGTGTAGGATGTGTAGCAGCATCTGTGGCCACAACCCATCCATCCGCATGTGCAAGTTGTTAAAAATAGTCCAAAGTCAATGAAATTGTAACCTGAGGGTTTTTTTCTGAGCAGTTATTTTATATACACTGGAGACCATTCGTCGTGATTCCAGAAAAAGCAAATGACTTGAAGAAGCTAGAACGTAATGATGCTTAAGAAGAGAAGAGGAGGGAGCAATAGAGAGATCAACCATGGTCTAATCTTAATGTATTTGAACACTGCCCTGCCCCTTTTCCTGAGCTCAACTCATATCAGGTCACAAAATGATGCTGGCCCTCCAGCCAGTTATATCTTGTTAAATTCAAGTTTGGTAAACCTGGCTTCTAACAGGAAATAAAGGATTTACAACTTGGGTGGAAGAAAAACGGCTGAAGGATTAAATTGGGTCCAGGATTATCTAAAAGTGAATATTTGCTTTTGTGGGTAAGGAAGCCCACGAATCACAACAAGATATCTACTCCCAGTTTCATGCTCTGACACCACTAAGTGCCCGCCCCCCACCCCATCCCCCAACTGGGACCATCAGAAATGTCTGCAGATAGTGCCCAATGTCCCCTGGAGCACCACAGTAGGTCACTATTGGGAATCACTGTCCTGCAAATGCCAACCCCATTATCAATGTAATTCAGAGCAAAGCTTTTAGATGTAATGGAAAACTGAAAACAACAACAAAAAACCCAGTAGCTTGAGCAAACGAGTTTATTTTCCTGAATACATCCAAGCAGTGCATCTGCATTGTATGCAGTACCAAGGGGGAAGGTTTAGTCTTGTCTCTCTCCTGGCCTTCTACTCCATTCGGACTCTCAGCAGCCCAACAGGACAGGGTAGGACTGCCCCTGTGGGTTTCCAAGACTAACTCTTTCTGAGAGGAGAAGCCTCATCTTCCTCGGAGTCTTCTCTCTAGACTTAAAAAGCATAACGTGGGAAGGGCCCCTCTTCTCCCAGATTTTTTTCTGACACGCTCATGTATGTAGCAGGGTAGGTTGCACATTGGTCTGCTAACTCCAGTTGGCACCCACTGGCCGAGTGTGGGAGTCAGACGAGGCTGCGTGTTCCCATGAAGAAGCCCTCGGGCGCGGCTCTGCTCTGTCTGCGGTCCTTTGGCTGCTGTGAGTCGATGACAGCGGCTGTTTGTTTTACTTCTAAGAGAACCTAGAGACTTGGGTAAGTTAGGGTTCTAAGTTCTACAGCAGCACTGCCCAAAAGATCTTTCTATGATGCTGGCATTGCTATTTGCCCTAATAGGCTGTCCAACCACGCAAGCTAAACTGTTGAAATGTGACCACCATGGATAAGAACAGAATTTCTAATCATATTTAAAGATCAACACACTTATATGGCTAATAGCTCACATATTGAACAGCCACAGGTATGTTTTACGAAATTCAAGGGGCCGGGGGGTTTGGAAGGTTGTTGGGTGTGAGCCACCCAAGAGCATCTCACAGGACCAGGCTCACCTTCTTGGAAATCTCTGTCCCTTTGGCCTCAGCGATAAGTACTCTCTGCGTTCTGCTGCTGTGGCATACTCTGCTGACTGTATTTTGGCTCAGTCCTGGACTACCAGTATGGACTATGTTGTTTTCTTTGTCCCTTCAGGGTCTGGCTTCCCCAGGGGTTTTCCTCATCTCCCTTGCTTGATGAGCTCATCCCCTAATACCTTCCCCCCCGCCTCCAGTGAGCTGATGACTTCCAAATCTGTATGTCCACTTTAGTGCACACTGGCTACATCTTTCCATGCCTCAAATTCAACATAGCTTAAATGGAATAGTTAGTGGTAAAATGGACACTCATTTTGTAACAACTGAATGTCCAACAGTGGCTTAAATGGGAATAAAGATGCAAGCAGGCTGGATATGGGCCCTTTTGGTGCTTAGAGTTTAGTAGGTGCAATAGGGAGTAGGTTTCCTCTACTTGTCCTCCTCCCACTGTGTTCATCTGGTTCCATTTATTCTCACCCACAGGTAGGTTGATTTTTGCTTCCCATTCATAATATTATCTACAAAAGTCTGCAGCCTCAAAACGCCTGACACTCTTAAAAAAGTATTCAGGAACTTTTGTTTGTGTGGGTTATATTTACTTATTAGGAGGAAAGCGGGGATAATGTTCAAGCATGTATTCACTAATTCATTTAAAAATAATGAATCCATATTGATTGTTTATCTTCCTCCTAGCATGTTTTTATGAAAGTAACGATTTTCTCAAAAGAGGAAAAATAGTGAGAAGAACCTACTTCTCCTATTTTGTAGAAGTAAAACATTAATGATTTAAAAAAGCCCTAGATGACCATTGACCTCTGCTCTTCTGCTGTTGCTACAGACGAGGACGGGACACTGGGAGATCAAGGGCCTTGCCTGTGGTCACGTCCCTAGGACGGTGTATTGAAGACTATGTCTGGAAGCTTCTACTTTGTGATTGTTGGTCACCATGATAACCCTGTGTTTGAAATGGAGTTTTTGCCGGCTGGAAAAGCAGAGTCCAAAGATGACCACCGGCACCTGAATCAGTTCATCGCCCACGCCGCTCTCGACCTCGTCGACGAGAACCTGTGGCTGTCCAACAACATGTACCTGAAAACCGTGGACAGGTTCAACGAGTGGTACATCTCGGCATTTGTGACGGCCGGCCATATGAGATTCATCATGCTCCACGACACGAAGCAAGAAGATGGGATAAAGAACTTCTTCACGGATGTCTATGAACTGTACATAAAGTTTGCCATGAATCCGTTTTATGAACCCAACTCTCCCATTCGATCCAGCGCATTTGACAGAAAAGTTCAGTCTCTTGGGAAGAAGCACCTTGTGAGCTGAGCGGGGAGCAAGCCATCCTGACATGGACAGCATTGCCACACCGGTGGCCTCAGGAAGGTGGGCGTTGTAAGTCATGTGATTAAATCCCCTGGGAGACGGTTCTCTGTGGTAGTCTGTTTCCTAACCCTCACGGAACTATGCTTCTATTTAGCGTATTGCATTTCCTGTCACTGAGCAGCCAATCAGGATTTCCTTGTCAATGATATTTTGCTAAGAGTACTTTATCGATCAGATTAAAGTACCTGAAAAATTAAGAGTTAACGCCTTTTTAAACATCAAGAATAAGCTTTTGACTTACCAAAAGCAAATAAAATAGCTCCATCTTGATTTAACAACTCCCAAACAAACGTCAGAGACAAGATGTGATACAGAGTCCAAAGGAAAAGCTTCCCCCGTAGGGAGGGAAGCAGACGCAGACGTCTGGCACCCCTGGGGGCTGATGTGCACCTGGGATGATGATGCGGAAGCATGGTGGCCGTGTGCAAAGCATTCCCCACCAAGCCAACTTCAGAGGCTGTTGTGAAGTTTGGTGTCCAGTGTCACCTGCCTGCTGTTTGTCCTGAATAAGACCAAGATCGTGCTATAAATCTAGAACGCTGGCTCCTTGTTTGTGGGTGCTTTTACCACTTTATACTTACATCATCTCTCTAGGATTTTCTATCCCACAGACAATGAGCTAAGGATTGAGAGAACCTGTTAGTTGCTCTGCCAGTTAAATTAGGCAGGTATTTTAGAGCTGCAAAGATTGGACTCCGTGTATGGATTGAGATAACAGTTGTATGAGCCCCTAATAAAATGTTTAAAAAGAGAAAAAATTAGCCAAGAAAACAAAAACAAAAAAGATTGGACTCCATTAGCATTTCCACTGTGAGCCTTCTAGGCTCTCCAGGGAGGTGGGTGAAAGTGGTCTCTCTCGTATTGGGAGGAATATGGGTCTCACTGTCAAACGGCAAATGCTCACTGAATGGCAACTCAATAGAAAGAAGCAGGTGTTTCTGTGCAGATTATGAGCAGTTGTAAACCTCTCTTGCTTTCTGTATCATTTGGGGGCGAGTAATAATTTCCACGCTTGTTACTGTGCCCTTGTGTGAAGTTGCTAACATAATGGTTTTACTATGTATTTATTTGATTCCTAAATAAAGAGATCTGCCTCCCCAAATAAAGAAATTAGAAATATACCTAGATAGTAAAAACCCACAATCTACTTTTTGGTTCAAAAGCTTTTTGTTGTTTTCCTGTTTTTCTTGGTGTGTTTCTGAGAGGGGCAGGTTGTTTCCCCACTCTTCCGGTCAGTTTGTTGTTTTTGGAGACGGCACAGAGAAGTTAATGGCAATCTTTCAGGCCAATTTCTGAGCGCTTGCACTGCAACGGGCACTATCCACGGTGCTGAAAGTACCATCCTCAAAGGATAGCGGCGCCTCCTAGTGGAGCAAAGGAAACCCACCCCATTGTGATTCCAACTGAGGGACCCAATCTAGTGGAGAAAGACAAGTAGAATGAGTACTCTGTAGAGAAGTAGAATGGGCTGATTTGAAGGCAAATTGTTAGGTGTTCAGAGTTGGCTTCCCTAAGGTGCTGTTTAAGCCAAAGATGGAATGAGAAGAAGCTGCTAAGGCCATGACGATTAGGGAGGGGAATTCCAGGCAGAGGAAATGTTGGTTTGAAGACCTTTAGGTGTAACTGACTAGCTGACTGGACTAGATGAGCAAGGCAGTGTTAGCTGTTGCCAGAGGTGGCCAGGCCTAGTTCTTCAGATAACTTGTGGGCAGCCCAGGCTGCTGGGGGGAAATTGGTGAGGAAGTCAGGAAAGATTCAAGAGGAAGAGGGCAGATAAGCAGACGCAATAGGAAGTTAGTGCAGTAGCGTGAGTAGAGGTGAGGGCAATGTGGGGGCTTATGGACTGGAAATGGAGAGTCTCATACATTATGGAGGAAAAATCCAGAGGAAGAAGATTCGTAATTGTGGGAAGAATGCCAATGTCTGAAGAAAGGACATTGGTTTTACAGGATCAGAGGATGAGTCTTAGGCTCACAAGATGTTGTAAAATTAGTACAGAGAATTCAATTCCTATGTACCTTTCATGGATTAGTTTGTATGGTCCCAACATAGATGTCAACTTGACTTCTCCGTAATTCTCAATATCATGTACTGTATGTACTCATGGATACGCTGTTTTTCAGCACATTTTTTAATGTGTTTTTTGTGGCAAAATTAGGCGCCTCGGCTGATATTCAGGTCGCTTATACTCGAGTATATAGGTATATAAAACCTGGTAAAATTCAAATGAAGCCTTTAGTTTCGTTCCTGTACCAGTGGTATAGGAACCAGTGTCAGCATCCTGTACCAGTGTCAACATCCTGGTGTTGACAATGTTTTGACTATGGTTATGCTAGATCAGAAAAGTTCGCTGAAGGGTACTGTCATAGCTATCTTTTGTGGGGTGGGGCATGGAAAACTGTGGTAGGCTGAATAATTTCCCTCCCCAAAAGGTATATATGCCCTAACCCTTGTCACCTGTTAAAGTTAATACATAATGCAAAAAGGAAAAAAATACCTCAATATGGGACCATTGTTATGGATTATTCAGAGGGGATCTAAATACAATGACATGTAGCCTTATAAGAGGGAGGAAGGGGAAGATTTGTCATAGAAGAGGTGTTCAGTGGATAATATGGACCAGTGGAGATGAAGATTGGGGTAATGTGGCCAAGGGATGCCAGCAGCTGCTAAAAGCTAGAAGAGTCAAGGAATGGGTTCTCCCCTTGAGCCTCTGGAGGGGGCACAGGCCTGCCAACACCTTGATTTCAACCTGGTAAAACTGACTTCAGACTTCCGTCCTCCAGAACCGTGAGTAAATGTTTGTTGTTATTAAAACTGCTAAATGTGTGGTAACAAATTAATAAGGGGTGTATCCCCCAGTGCTGTGGAGCTGATTCTGACTTTTAACAAGCCTATAGGACAGAGTGCCCCATAGGGTTTCTGGAGCTGTAATCTTTATGGAAGCAGATTGCTACATCCTTCCCCGATGGAATAACCAGGGGGTTCGAACCACTTACTTTTTGGTTCACAGTTGAGCACTTAACCATCGCATCAGACGTCTTGCTAGGTGTTTAGTACTGTTTTAGGTTGAGTTCTCATGAAGGGGGAATCCAGTGAAAGATATAGATAGATAGATTTTTTTTTTTTCTTTTCAAAGATTCAGTTTATTTCACTCGGTTACTATTAGGAACCATTCAGGTGGTTACACTTCATAGGAATCCTATGTGTAACACCATAAAACACTGCCCGGTCTGAGGCATCCTCACAATTGCTCTTCAGCGTGAGTCCAGAACCCAATTGCAGCCGCTGTATCAACCTATTTCAGTGAGAATCTTTTTTTTTTTAAACATTTTATTAGGGGCTCATACAGCTGTTATCACAATCCATACACACATCAATTGTGTAAAGCGCATTTGTACATCCTTCTCAAAACATTTTCTCTCCACTTAACCCCCTGACATTAGGTCCTCATTTTCCCCTCCCTCCCCGCCCCCCCTCCCTCATGAGACCTTGATAGTTTATAAATTGGTATTTTGTCATATCTTGCCCTGTCCGACGTCTCCCTTCACCCACTTTTCGGTTGTCCGTCCCCCAGGGAGGAGGTCACATATAGTTCCTTGTAATCGGTTCCCTGATAGATAGATATTGATTTCAAGGAAACGGCTCATACAGCTGTTGAGACTGGCAAGTTCAAATCCATTCATTGGTAAATGGCAGGCCAGCAGCTTCTCCTGACTCATGTGGTTGAAGGGACGGATGAGCCCTCGATGGGCAGGTCAGCTGGCAGGCTATTGGCTCATACCCCACATTCCAAGACACAGAAAGCAGAGGCTGTTTGATGATTGAACACAGGTGAGAGGGTGAGCAAGCAGAAGAAGGGGCAGAGCTGTGCCAGAACACCTACAGACATTGGGTGCAGGCCACACCCCAAGGAAACGGATTGGATACTCACATCACATCATGAAATGGAGCATTATTACATCATGGAAACGCAATCAGTCCAATGTCTACCAACGCACTGAGGACCATAATCTAGAAGTCCATCACAAGTGCTATGAGTTAGCCATCACAAGTACTCTGAGTTTCCGTCACGTGTGAGATTAAGGCTACCACCTTAAACCATCAGTCAAGACACAGAACCGACTCATCGCCACAAAGAAATGCTTTCATGCTGAGGTGCTCTATTCATCCCATCACCGAGTCACTGGCAAACCATGATTTGTTCTCTGTCTTTATAATGTTGTTGTTTTAAGAGTTCAATGGGTGGCTTTTGCAATGGCTGGTGTCAACAAATGCCCAAACAAAAGCAGAGGCCACAGAAATGGTAACAAAAGCAATCTAGCATTCATAAAATAGTTGCATTCAAATGCAGATACGTGGGTATCCCCAACACACACACAACCTAAAATAGTCCTCCAGTCCTGATAGAAGCATCCTAAGAATAATCTCCCAGGGATTGATTCCAATTTATTCCCCAGGAACTGGACTTTAAATGTCTTTTTTTTTCCCTTCTCTGTTTCCCATGCCTCAAACTCACCCCCTACAACTGTCAGTGACATGTGACCAGCATGGTGGTCCCCCGCCCACCTCAAGACAGTTGACCACCTTTACCACTCGATGGAACATGGGATGATTCCCGGGGAAGTCAGGATCTGTTATCTCAGGAGTTAACCTTTGAAGACAACGCATCTTAGAAAGAGTGGGCCGGGCTGGCTGGGCCTTACAGGGCCCTGTCCAGGGATGTAATGCTGGAGGATAATAAGAACATGGCCACCCCAGGTCAGGCCTCTGGATGGTTCCCCCTTACAGACTCCCTTCCCTTCCTGACTTTCCCTTCAGAAGCCTTAGGCCCCCAGCTCACTCTACAATAGAAACACCCCACTTTACACCCACCCCCGCACCTGGTCTTGAAGTTTGAGGTGACCTTGAAGGATTTAATGTGAAGACATTCACCATGCAATGCAGAAAACAAACTCTTCTAAATTTTCCAACCTTTCTGGGGTCAGAACCCACATCTTGTTCCCTGAATTCCTCCGAACTTTCCTCTAGGGCATTTCCTTTTTCATCCCACCAACTCCCACAAGAAGGAGCCTGGGAAGGATTCTAGGAACAGCTATCTCAGACACACATTCTTTCCCTTGGCGAAGGGTCTCCTATTTCATTTCTCTGAGTAGCATATCTATTTTGTAAACTGGTTCTGGTGCCCGCACTGAAAAAAGGAAATGGGTGGCATTCTGGTGCCCACGGAGCACTGCATGGAGAAGATTCTAGGCACCTAAGAAGAGGTGAGTGGTGAAGAACACTCTTTAATTTCCTTCTGACATTCACAACC
>NW_022108124.1:18255725-18259312 GCF_000313985.2 Echinops telfairi | reverse complement strand
CCCCCCCCCCCCAGCCATCTCCAGCTGCACTGTGATATCCCCAGATTCCCTGCAGGAAAGTCAAAGTCATCACCATGAGAGAGAGGTCTCTTCAGAGTTTCCTTCTCTTTTCTTGGCCCACCTCCTGTACAGCGCTGCAGGGGCCCTGTTCCTGTGTGGGGCACAGGGAGGCCTTCCTTGGTGCTTGCACCCAACCCAAGTCAAGGTTTCTCAGTCTCCGAAAGACTCCTGCTTCCTACACGTCTACTTCTCACTCCCTCTTAAGGAGTGAGCCTTCCAGCTCAGCAAGGGCATCACCTACACACACACCACCACCACACAGACACATACCAGCTCCACCCTTTATTAGAAATAGGGTTTATGACCAAGGTTAAGGGAGGGAAAATGGACTCCTGCCCTGCCAATTCCAATTCTTCCCTACAGAGATCTCAGGAAATCTATGCCAAGTAGGAAAAGGGACTTCCTGATGCAGCGGTCTTCACTAGCTGAGTCAGCAACTGATGCCTTAACTCCAGCACCATGTTAAAGTTGCGTTTGATTGCATGCCGTAGGTCTAAGATGACCATAATATCCAAAATCAAAGAGATTGCCATTAGTAGTTATACCAAGAAACAGGGAGACAGTATATATGGTCACCCTCTTTAGATCCGAGTCCCAAGTGGGACTTCATCTGCCCTCTGGAGGCTGAAGTCAAAGCTTGAATACTAACCTCAAGGTTGGCGGTTCTAAGCCATGCAATGAAAATGTAGGAGAAATGGCTGGAAATCTGCTTCCATGATGACGATTGTAGCCAGTAAAGCCCTCTGGAGCCCGTGCTAGTCTGTGTAACATGGAGTGACAGTGACTCAGAACCGATGTGACTGGAACGGCTATTGTTTTTAGCTGTCACCCTTTGGCCGGGCCAATAGCAGCACAAGTCCAAAAGAGAGAAGGAAACGAAGGTCTCGTTTAAAAGCCAACATTTGTCCCATCTGCTCATAAAGTTGGCCAGGTCATGTCTGGGGCTCCAGCCCATCCGTTAGTAACAGCTTCCTTCTCCTTTGCTGAGAAAACAGAAGGGTGTGTAGATGGAGAAACTCTCAAAGGAGATTCCGAGTCGGAACCGACTCACTGGCACCAAATCCAGAAGCAAGCCGGAGCCGTGACAACTAACTGCGATGAGGAACCCTCGTTTGGGTCCTAGACTGGAGAAGGCGATGCTGAAAGCTGGTGGGGTGTGAGAGAAACTTCCGTTGGTAACATTATGACAAGGTTAATGCTGTGGTTGGGTGATACTATTGTGGTTACACAGGGTACACTTTCTCATCTGGGAGCAGAGGCAGGCCTTCCTCCCTCTCCTGCTGTGAGAGTTTCTGCACTGGCCTTCCCTCGCCAGCACCTTCTTATTGCCCCCTGTCTGGTCACTTCCTTTTTGTCTTTACTGTGCCAACGCCTGCCTCCTTTGCATATTTTCAAAACATCACCCCAAATTCAGCTCCTCTTCTCTGCACAGAGGATAGTGTCTGACTTAGCGATTCACCGTCCTAGATGGTCCCTCCCGAGTCCCCGTTACTATCTTGTGCATTTTCACTTTCTATTCCTGCCTGAGGGCGAGGCCAGACTACAGGACAAGACGTGGACTCTGGGGCAGTCTGTAGAATGCAAAACATTTTAAACAGGATATGGGAAGATCCTCTGGAAAAGAACCAAACAGAGAGGCAAAAGATCTCATTCTAAGAACAATGAAGATTAAAAAATAAAACAACAAATCTAAGGGTCAGAAATGGAAGAATTTGGACAAATTCTTAAATTTGTCACATATATGTATATGTGTGTGTATACATATACATATATACATATGTGTGTATATATATACATACATACATACATACATACATTCCTTATATATAAGGAATACAACAGCTCATTAGACCACACAGCAGTACAGAGGGATCAGCCCAACTCACTTTTGTGGGACAATTAATATACTGAAGGTCCTTCCAACTCACTGCATCACTGGTCCAAGGTCAAGTAAGCAGACAATGAAGTGTCTGGCGGGAGGTGTGGTGCCTCCCTCAGCAACAGCAGGAAGGTGAGATGTTCGTTGCAGAGGCCAGTAGCGCAGCAGCAGCAGCAGCAGCAGCATAAGAAAGCCGGGCCAAGCATAGAGATGCACACACAGGCAACACATCCACCACAATCCACAGGTTGGCTAGGCCCACAGGTAGCACAGGCCAGCAGCACACTGGTCCAATCACCAGGGAGAAAGAAGAAGAGGCCAGCCTCAGAGAGCCATTTATTGGCTTGATTGCCCTCCAATCAAGCTGTGACCTGATTGGCAGGCTAACCTCCACCCACAAGTCCCTATGGCAGCTATTTTGGCACAAAAAGCCTATCACAAGTTACGGCTTCAATTTAATTGAACAGCACAAAGTTCCCAATAAAAAGAAAGCCTGTAATGTGATGAATGTGGCAACTGGCTCTTTCTGTATTCAGATTATCATCATCAAAGAATTAGCTGTTACCAAGTTAGCACCTGACACTTGGTGAGTGGTGCCATGCACGACAGTGAGGACCACTGTGATTCATAGGGTTTGCTTTTCAATCCATCTTAATCTGGGAGCCTCTGTTGAACATCACAGTAACATGAAAGCCTCTACTGACAGACTATGTTTCAGGTATACTGTCCAGGAATGGAACCCAGACCTCCTGCATCCCAGGTGAGAATTCTACCACTGAATCACCACCACCTCCCTTGAAGCTTAAGGGTTCTGATACAGCGCTTTGGCTTTCCATATGGACATGTAGGGAGCAGGGCGGGGGACAAGCAGCCCAATGGGGGAAGTCCAATCTAGTACTCACATCAAGGATCCTAAAGATTTTTGTTATGCAGCTATCTCAACCCCCACACTGTCAGTCTTTTCCAGGGACTGGTCTCTCCTGTTAACATGTCCAAAGTCTGTGGACTTACAAAGAACAAACAAATCTGTCTCAGAAGAAGTACAGCCAGAATGCTGCCAGGCTCCTGTACCTCCCAGCCTTCAGCAGTTCCCTAATTCAAATGCACCCATTCTTCAGTCTTTATTTGATGTTCAACTTTCACTTGCGTTGGAAATGCTTTGAAAGAGGTCTTGTGCAGCACATTTACCCAATGAAATGTGTCTTTTGGTGTCTTGACTACTGCTTCCATGAGCACTGATTGCAGATCCAAGCAAGTGAAATCTTTGACAACTACAAGCTTTTTCCATGTAGCATTGTGTATCACCTGCTTGTCCAGTGGTGAGGGTTTTCATTTTCTTTAGACGTCATCTTCTTAAAGAGGGAATGTTACCAAATGCAGTGGGTTTGCCCCTTGTCCTCTAGCAAAGAATAACTTAAAGCCACGTGGCTTTGGAGCTTAACATGGTTTATGACTTGTGTAAGTAACAGATAAGTTGATCTTTCTTTTAAAAAATATGGTCTCCTAATGCCGGGGGCTTAAGTGGCGAGGAAATGTTTTGAGAATGATGAGGGCAATGAATGTACAAATGTGCTTTACACAATTGACGTATGTATGGATTGTGATAAGAGTTGTATGAGCCCCTAATAAAACGATTAAAAAATACATT
>NW_022108124.1:18245122-18255553 GCF_000313985.2 Echinops telfairi | reverse complement strand
AGAGCAAATGTTTTGAGAATGATGAGGGCAATGAATGTACAAATGTGCTTTACACAATTGATGTATGTATGGATTGTGATAACAATTGTATGAGCCCCTAATAAAATGATTTGGAAAAAAAATACGGTCTCATGGAACAAAGCATCTTGGGAGATATTTAATAACATGCTCAAACCACTGTGTTGAGAGCCTTCCTCTTTTTTGTTGCCCGTCTATTTTACCAACCATGTCATCCTCGACCAGGGACTGGTTTCTTCTAACAACATGTCCAAAGTACATGATACAAAATCGTACCAACCTTTCCTCCAAGGAGCATTCTGCCCGTCCTTCTTCCAAGACAGATGTTTAGTATCTTCTGCCACATGAGAAGAAAATGGATTTGTTAAATTGGCTAAATCAATAGCTAATGTCAGCCATGTGACTCGGTGTTGAACCTGTCATCCCATCTGTGATCTGGTATGAAAATGCATATCTCTTAGTATCTCCTATGTCAGATTAGAGTCTTATATTCAATGCAACTGTTAATTTCAACTTTTACCTTTAAATGAGCAATACATTACCTTTAAATGAGCTAAAGAAGAAGAAGAAGAAACCCTATGAGCCGGGTCGCTGTGAACCAGAATTGCCCTAATGGCAGTAATTTTTTATTATCATGGGATTAATGTAATGTCAATAAATAAATTAGTACAGCTTAATTTATTAAGAGTTTTATATGTTTTAGTTATAGAAAGCACTTAATTATTTAATAAAGTAAAATGAATAACAATGCTATATTCTGTCTTGAAGTACAATGCTGTCTCTGACAGAATAGGAAGTCCAGTTAATACAACATTATTCAAATTTATTTACCGATAATTGTAAAGTCCAGCCTTACAACCGAATGGGTCCTAAGGAGTGGTTGTATAATTGAAAGGGAAATTAAAGAAACATAAAACAAGGCATGCAAGGGCTCACCTCTTCCATGGAGACAGGAACCAGAGAGAGCAAATGTATTCTCCGACAGCCTTATGTAATCATTGGGCATGCAAGCAATGTCATACTTGTACATAAACCAGGAAGGGCATGTACTAGAGGCATAGGAAGGGGAGGTACTAGAAGCATACATGTGGTAGGAAGGCACATAAGTAACAAGGTGGGTGGGTTCTAGAGTTAAGATGGTGGTTTAACATTGGCCATCCCTGAGCTGGCTTGACCCTGGGTGTCCTGAGCTCTCTCCAGGGGGAACAATCTGTAATCTGTATTAGGAGGAAAAAAAAGACCAAAGTAGATGTCAGAAGAGACGCTGAAACTTGCTCTTGACCATAGATAGAGTAGCTAAATCAAATGGAAGAAATGAAGAAGTAAAAGAGATTAACATACATTTTCAAAGGGCGGCTGGAAAAGACGAAGTTAGTATTCTACTGAAAGGTATTAAGATCTGAAGCTAGAAAGCCAAAGAAAACAAGCTCAGTTTATCTCAAGCTGAAAGAATTGAGAAAAGAAAAATCAAGCCTGGAATTGTAACACTGGAGGATTCTAAACTATTGAATTGGATGCAAGAAACATCCAAAAATAAAAAGGAAAGAATAGGAAGAGTCACTGAGCCAAAAAAAGAATTGATTAAGGTTAATTTATTTTAAGAGGGAACATATGATCAAGAACCAATGATACTGAAGGAAGAAATGCAAGTTCCAAAGAAGGCACCAGAGTAAAACAGGGCTCCAGGAGTTGATGGAATACCAATGAAAATGTTTCAACAAACTAGGAAACACTGGAAGCACTCACTCATCTGTGTTGAAGAACTTGGAAGACAATTGCCTAGCCACCTGACTAGAAGAGATCCCTATACGTATCCATTCCAGAGAAAGGTGATCAACAAAATACAGAAATTATCGAACAATATCACTAATATCACATGCAAGTAAAATTCTGCCAAAAGTTAATTAAGAAACAGTTTCAGCAGCACATTGACAGGGGACTGTCAGAAGTTCAAGCAAGATTCAAAAGACTTGAAATGAGGATTATCATTGCTGATGTCAGATAAATCTTGGCTGAAGGCAGAGAATACATAAAGATGTTTACCTGTGTTTTATTGACTGTGCAGAGACAGTCAACTGTATAGATCATAACAAACTATGGGTCACCTTGATAAGAACAGGAATTACAGAACGTATATTTGTGCTCATGTATAATCTGTACATGGATCAGAATGTCATTGAATAGAGTAAGAATATTGCATGGCTTAAAAATCAAGAAAGATGTATGTCAGGATGGTATCTTTTCATCGTACTTATTCAATCTGTGTCTTGAGTAAAGAATCCGAGAAACTGGACGACGTGAAGGAATGTGGCATCAGGACTGGGGGAGAGCTCCCGCATCACCGGCAGCGGACAGATGGCATCGCCTTGCTTGCTGAAGTTGAGGAGCCCTTGGAGCGTTGGCTTTTGGAGACCCTAGACTGCAGTGTGTGGATTGCAACTTAATGTAAAGAAAACAAGAACACTTAAACAGGTGGAAGTTGTGGAATTGGAGAGTGTCCTGTTTTGTATATTTTTGCCACAATTAGAAAAAAAATACACGAATAACAATGGCTGCAAGGAAAAAGAATGTTCTAAAATTGAATATGGTGACAGTTGTACGACTCTTCTTCATAGGATTGGATTATCAGATAGTATGACATAAAGTGCTCCTAAAACTTAAAAATCGTTACAACTGGACCAATAGGTAACATCATCCTAAAGAGAGAAAAAACGGAAGTTGTGGAGGATTTCATTTGACTTGGATCCATAGTCCAGACCCATGGAAGCAGCAATTAAGAAATCAGAGGACATCTTCCACCAGGTGAATCTGATACACAAGACCTCTTGAAAGTTTTAACGTGGGAAAGATGTCACTTTGAGGACGCCTAACTCAAGCCATGGTGCCTTTGATTGCACATGACAGTTGAGGAAGGCTAGAGAACAACGGATGCTTTTCAATTCTGGTGTTGGTGAAGAATATGGAAAGTACCGCAGCTTGCCTAAAGAACAACCGCAACTGTCTGGGAAGAAGGACAGGCAGAATACTGATTGGAAGCAAGGATGGTAAACCTTCATTTCTCTACTTTGGAGGTGTTACCAGGAGGGACCAGTCCCTGGAGAAGGACATCGTGCTTGGTAAGAGGGTCAGTAAAAAAAAATCCCAAAGACCCTCATTGACGTGTGGATTGACACGGTGGCCAAGGCAGCGGGCTCACACATAACAATTGTGAGGATGCATAGGACTGGGCAGGGCTTTGCTGTGCTGTACAGACGGTCATTACAAGTTGGAACTGACCAGAAGGCATCTGACCAAAACACCAACAGGGACTCCACTTGCGGCCCAACGTTGCTCTGGATCAGACCGATAGGGACTTTGGAGTCAGCATGCCCTCCGATGTTAAAGTTAAGAGCCTTTGCAAGAAGAGTTCACTGTGGGCTAAAGTGGAGTGCAGCCAGGTTCACACACAAAAAGTCCTATACCATTCCATATGCTTATTAAGGTATTACTCAGCATGTGGGTGGAGACTTCCTGGAAGTCTGGCCCACAGGTAGGGTTATGGTAATGCAGTCTGCATGCATTCTTTCCGCAAGATGGATTCCTACTGCAAGGGCTTCTTGGAGGGCCAAGTGTACTTATTCTGGGATGGATTTTACTGCTGCCCTCTGTTGAAAAGTCGTGTATTACTCCATCCCAATCAGACATTTAATCTGGCCATCATTACTGGGCATGCCAAGCCAAACTCTTTGAGACAATCAGGGTGGGACATGATATGTGATCTTTCAGCTAAAACTATAGAGGTGGTACATGCTCTTTCAGCTAATTGAATGACCTAAACCAGTAAAGATTTCAGAGCCCATCCTTGCTTCCTAAAATTCAATTTTCCCTCTTGTGAACACTTTCTGGAATGCATGTCATCCTCTGGACATTGTTATCTATTGGTCTGTAAACATTTAACATTTCTGTTGTCGTAGTTACATCACCTGTTGAGAGGATTAAGAGTAAAGGGGTGGAGTTTAGCCTGTCAATCAGGTGGCAGCTTGATGACCACATTTGGAGGCGCTAAGGAGATTAATAGCTCGCTGGAGGTAGGACACAGGCTCAGTCCCTGAGAGACATTCCTGGATGGAGACAGGCTGATGGCAGCCAGAGCCTCAGAGCTGGAGAAGCCACATGGAGGCCTCTGTCAGTGCTGAGATGCTTACAATGCCACCGGATCCACAAGACTTCCCACCCACTGGCCTGTGACATGTGTTTTGTGAGTCTGGAGAGGACTTTATAGATTGGTATCGGACAGATGGGATAATATTGGACTTATGGACTTGATCTGGACAGGGCTGGGATGCTTAATGTACAATTACTTTTTATATAAAGCTCTTTCTTACACACATGAGTGTCTATGAATTTGTTTCTCTAGTCTACCCGGACTAACAAGGCTGTAGTATCTGTAGAAGCCGACTGCCCTGTGATTTGTGACTTCCAACCTCAAGCCTTCTGATTAGCAGCCCAGCACTTCAACCTCTGCCCCATCTGGACTCCTGTCCCTGACAATTATAGCCAACGCAGCCCACCAGGGCAGTGCTACTCTGTCACGCAGCGTCCCTATGACCCGAAATACACTTGATGGCAACAACAACATAGTTGGAAAGGGGACCACCAAGGCTGCTACTGGGGGCAGGGAAAAAAGCCTTGCTCTGGCTGCGGCTGGTCCCACTCTGATGAGAGCTCGTTACCTTACAAACGCGGAACTTCATTGCAAGATGCTGAATTACATACCACCTGTGAACATAAGTGACTCCATTTTTGAGAGACTGAAAGCCCAGTAAGAAATGCGGACTCACTGAAAAGAAGTAAGCCACCTACCAGGGCGGCACCTAGAAGCCCCAGACACATCTGGGGAACCCTGATAAGACCTGGCAGAACATAAGAAGGACGTCAGAGAGCCAGCAAGACCGCCTATAAAGGCCAGGGATAGAGAAGGCACTCAGAGAGCTAGGAAGCAAGGAGGAGACATCAGCTCCTGCTCTCTCCAAAGCTACCCAGGTGGGTCACCGATGAAGGCAATGCCAGCGGACTAAAGCCAGTCAGTGATAGAATGCTGACTTCGTCTGTGTTACCCTTCTAGCGAGTGGCTCAAGTTAATTTAAGATTGTCAGATTGTTTGATGTGTTTGAAGTGAATAAACCGAGCATTCGAAAATGTCAAAGGGCGTGAAGTCATTACTGATCGCGCCGCTGGAGACACACTCCCTGGAAGGAGACTGAGCGGCCGACTCAACAGCAGCTCCTTCCCCGCCAAAGCCCTCCGCTAGACCTGGTTTCCCTCTTTCGCCCTGTGCCTCCGGAGGAGGAAGGGGACGGAGCCTAGCGGATGCGCAGTCCTGCCCACACGGCGGGGCGGGAGGAGGTGGGGAAGCAGGCCCAGGCCCACCGGGTTCTGGGACCCCCTACGGAGGCCCGAGAGGAAGGCGGGCGTCCCCCGGGACAGGCGGGATGCGGGAGGGAGCATGCGCATCCCGGCGGGTCGGCGGCCGCACGGGGTGGGAGGACCAGAGACTCGGGCCCTCCCAGCTTCCTAGAGAGGCCGCGGCGGCGGCGGCGGCGGCGGCGGCGCGCGTGCGCACCGCCGGCCGCGGTGGGGGGGGCGTGGGGTTAGCGGCTATGGCCGCAGCCGGAAGACGGCTCCTCTGTCTGCTGGCAGGATCGGTAAGCGGCGCGTCGGGCATCGGCGGGGTGGGGAAGTTGCCCCGCCGGCACCGGGCTCCGGGAAGGCGGCGTGGCGCTCGGCGCGTCCCGACCGCGGCGGGTGCGCGTCGGCCTCGAGGCTGGCTTCGCCGCGGCCCGGAAGCCGGGCCCGGGATCCTGCCCCCACGCGGGACCCTCCTCGCCCCGTGCTGGAGAATGATGAGTTCTTTTAGCCTCCCGGGCGCCCCGGTAGAGGGCATCTGGTGTGGCCGTGGTCTTATCTTTTGACCCGATTGTGCACGTCAGGCGCAATCGTCGGGGACAATGAGGTAACAGGTAAGTGTTAAAAAGTAAAAGTAACCGCTGGATTCTGAAAAGAAGGTGGTAGAAGAATGTGATTAACATCTCGAAATTGTACCTTGTGCACTGTTACGTTGTGTATGTTTTGCAGTGTTTCAGCAACAGTAACAAAGTGTTTTTTAAAAACCCAACCAAGTGGTATCTGTTTTACGTCTGACTTTCAGAAGTGTTATCTCCACGAACCAAACCGTCCCCATGAGGATGCCCATTTTAATCAGGAAACGGGATCGCCCTGTTGCTTTCTAAAACTTGATCGTCGTCCACTGTGGAATGGCCTTATTCAGATTCTGGTTAAAATGGGTGCCAGCCAGCTTTGTGGCGCTATTCGAGCAATAACTGACAAGTACTGTGAAAACGTTTTGCTGGCAGCTTACCCCTCAGAGGACACAGTTCTCTGGTAGTCTGTTAGTGTTGAACACGTGATGCTTGTGAAGACAATTTATTGCCAAGTCTCCTGAGGGTGATCGTCACTGCCTTCAAAATGAAAGAGCTAGTAAGTGAGAGGCCCGTTTTTAAAAACATAAGGTACAGCTCTAATCTCATTCAGTTACACCCTGCTCAGAAAATCGGAGAGGGGCCTTCTAACTTAAAAGTGGGGGCCAGCAGAGAACACAGTGCTGTCTCAGACTGCTGCAGCTGAAAACAAAAAACCCAATAATATTTGTTTTGCAATTTTTGCAAAGAAGGGCCTGTTAGCCAGTGGCTGTAGCAATGATTTGATTAAGTAGTTTTGAGAGAACTACTGTCTATTCTATACATGTGTGTTTATTCAGACACCGAAGGACAGGCGTGCTTAGTGGTTACATGCTGTCATACTGCTGAAGAAAGGCAGACAAATTTTGGTTTAAAAAAATTAAAACCCCATCTTACTGTTAGCCAGATGTTTGGGCCTAAGCCAGATGCACTGCCATTGAGTTGGTTCCGACTTGCAGTGACCTTACAGGACAAAGTAGAACTGCCCTTATGGATTTCCGAGATGCAAGTCTTTATGGGGGTAGAAATTTCATCTCTCTCCCACAGAGCAGTTTGTGGATTTGAACTGCTGACCGTTAGCAGTCCAGTGTGTAACCCACTATGCCACCAAGGCTCCAGGGACCAAAAGACAGACCTGGAGCCAATCCCAGAGTCATTATTTGCATTGGGGGCCTTACAGAGTAGGAACAAGGCAGTACTGTATTCAGTGGCAGCAGGCAGGACAGGAAAGGATCCGCTAAGGGGGGTTTCCGGGTTGGAGAGTAGTTGTAGGGGCTAGTCTTCAAACCAGTTAGACCACTTTGAGTGAAGTGGGTTATTCAGCCTGTTTGCACTCTAACTTCTGTACCTGAAACTCACTTTAGATCACTGCTGCTGTGTGCACAAGCATGTGTGCTTTGTGCTAAAGGTGTTGGGGGGGTGGTGGTAGGCGCAGTGTGCCTGCCCGTGGTTGGCCAGCCTGTGTGCTGGAGAGGTGGCTCAGCAGCTGGACAACACACTGGGAATGCCTGCTTAGCTGAAGGCCAGTCATTCTGGGAGGTTAGCTCGTATCCCTACACCACAAAAACAGGGCTGTTCTGAAGATAAGCCTCAGTATTATAGCAGCAAAACTGTGGCTTGGGATGACCAGCCAGCACCCTGGAGAACTTCTTGAAAGGAGAAAAATCCATGCGCCGTCCACCCAGAGGAACTAGCCGTCCGGAAGATCTGGGCCCTAATGTGGGGCCAGCATAGCTTTTATACTTTGCCTGCACCAGCAAGTGAGCAGGGTGTCCGAAGTGGAAGGGCAGGGATTTCTAGTGTGGTCATTAGTAAAGGAGGGAGCAGGGCCAGGGAATGAGGAAGTCCATGAGGTGAGGCAGCGCATTAGGCTTTCTTTTCTGATGGTTAAAAACCCTCTATTAGGGTTTTCCTTACAATACGACTTTAAGTGTTAGTGCATGTGTATTCAGTGGGGACAGAGAGCTGCTTGGGACTATTATGAAAACATAACCTACTGAATTTTTTAGCCTGCTGACTTTTGCCTTTTTCATTGTGTGTGTGTGTTAGAAACCACCAGAAAGCCCTGTGAGCGTGCCCATTTCCCTCAGGAAATGATAACATTCTTTACAAGACTGAAGTTCCGAGCTTCTTTTCCCCTTCCTTGACTCCCCAGCCCCCTTCCCTGCGTTCTCACACCTGCCGTCCTCACACCTGCTGCCCTCTCCCACACTGGATGAGCACATTCCACTGTGTGTCCTCCCAGGAGCTCCCCAAGGCACAGTCACCTTGTGACGTGAGTGCTTAGACATGCTTGACGAATGGTTCCAAATTAGGAGATAGGAAGAACCGAAAGTGATTACAACCCTCATTTTTAAGAGCAGGTGGCCAAATGAGTTATTCATGTCTAAAGTGGAAACATATAAAGAATTCTTTATTTATTTTCAGAATTCTTAATTTTAAGATTTTGTTTTGAATAAATACAGATTTATAGAGGGCTTCAAAATTAGTATAGGGAGTTCCTTTTTACCTTTTACCCAGGTTACCTAACATTAATGTCTTATATTTTTAACTTTAACTTAACAAAAAATTTTTTGAGAAGATACACAGCAGGACATAAGCCAAGTAGACGGTTTCTACATGTGCGATTCCTTGACATCGATTGCATTCAAATTCTGCAACCATCCTTCCCTTCTTTTTCCAAGTTGTGTCCTCCCCATTGACATAAACTCAATGCCCCTGAGGTTCCTATCTTAATTGTTTGAGTTGTTAGTTTGATCCCATACAAAACTCAACATATGCCTTGCCATAAAGTTGATTACGGCTCTGCACCCCTACATAGGGTTACTGAGACTGTAAATCTTTATGAGCGCACATAACCTTATCTCTCTTCCTCAGAGCAGCTGGTGAGTTTGAACCATGAACCTAGTGGTTAGCAGCCCAACACTTAGCCCACAGTGCCACAATGTCTCTTAATCCCATGTCTCTAGGTCTTAAAAGAAGCATGAAGCTCGGGCAGACTTTTTTTTTTTTTAATTGAAAAAGTTTATATTTAGCATTAGCCGGCTGGGCTCAGTTTAGATGATTCCAATTTTGTTGGCAACATCTAAAGCGTCACAGTCAGGAGCCAGTTGAACATAAGCCTTCTCGCTGTCAGGCCTGATCGAGGTGTTGACCTTGGCTATGTCAATGTCATAGAGCTGCTTCACGGCCTGTTTGAGCTGGTGTTTGTTGGCTTTGACATCCACAGTGAGCACAAGTGTGTTGTATTTTCGATCATGGTCCAGCTTGTTTCTCCGGGGGGGCGTTCTTCCGAGGGCATTTGGGCTGCCTTCTGAGTCTCAGGGTCTTGGGCCGCCGGAAGGGAAGGTGCAGGCTGTGCTGATCTTTTTTTGTGGCTGTGGATACCTTTCAGCAGGGCCTCCTTGGCTTTTAAAGCCTTTGCTTTGGCTTCCGTTTTGGGAGGGGCAGGAGCTTCCTTCTTCACCTTTGGCGCCATCTTCGGCAGACTTTTTGCACTGCAGCAACTTTTTACTTGTTTTCCAGTAGTTCACATTCACAACAGTAGTTTAAAAAACCCACAAACTATATTCTACTACTCTGCACATTTAGGATATACATTTGGCAATTCTTGGTGCAGCAAGAGTAAGACTAGCTTTGATGGTTAGGGTGATGTGTCAGCTTGGCTGGGCTGTGCTTCTGAGTGGTTTGGCAGTTATGAACTGATGTCATTGGCAGTTATATAGGAGGCAATCGAACAGCTGTGTGATGATAGAGTTGTCTCCATTATCTGATCTGGAGTGGATATAGCCATCCGCCGTTTTTCTACAAAACAATGATTTTCACACAACGACCTGGTCTTTGGAACCTAATCTGTCAGCCTGAGGAGTTGGGTAGTATAGTTAAGTTAAACTGTTGGTTTGATTTTCATGAAGATGCCAAGGAATATTTTTGGTTTAAGGTTTAAAGATTATCTTAGGCCAGTAGTTGTTTTTGGGGTGGTGGTGGTGGTGGGGTGGTTAATCTAGTCCCTCTGGTTCCAGAACTAACTTCGACATTTTGCATAACCGCAGTACAGTCGCCAATTTGATCTGTTTGTATTGGTATGACACTGTAGACTGAAAACATTAATCAGACTTCATCACTTCTACTCAGGCCCTTTGTCTAATCCAGGGTACATGTAGGGTCCCTCATGGTATTTAGTGCCTTCTTATTTTTATGTACTTATTTGGTTGTTGGGTTTGTTTTGGGTTTTTTTAGTTGCCTAAGACAGTTCCTAGGCCTTTCCTTGTCTCAGGTAGTTGTACTTTTTAACGTTCCTCAATCTGGTTGGCTGGTGCCTTCTAGTGGTTTTGTGTTGGGCTGTGATTTAAAACACTAGCTGTTTCAAGGGAGAAAGACAGGGCTTTCTACTCCTGTGAAAAGTCAGTCCTGAACG
>NW_022108124.1:18228585-18244638 GCF_000313985.2 Echinops telfairi | reverse complement strand
CCGTGAGTCAGCATCAACTCAGTGGGGTGATTGAGAGTGCTTGGTTGGGGATGCTGTTATCCACCTTCTTGCTGGTTAGCCTTGGTCACTTGGTGTTGGCCAGGTTTTAGCACTGTGGTGACAATTTTCCCCTTTGTAATAAGTATCTTGGGGAAGATACTGTGAGACTATGCAAATACTTTGTTTCTTCTGCGACTTTCACTAGCTTGCATTCCTGGTGAATCTTGCTTGCAGCAATTACAACTGTGGTGTCTTACCTCTCCCAGCCCCCTCCCCCAGCCCTCTGCATTGTTCTCTTTCCCACCCTCGTTTATGTAGTCAGTCGTTTACATGCAGTGCTATTGTGTCTTACAGAGTATTTCACTGTCCCCCACACCCTCCTCTCTCCTCCCTCCCTCAGCGTCCCTGGCAACCTCTGAGCGCTGCGCTACAGTTTGGTCTTTCCTAGGTCATTATAAAGGTATGCCTTATGTCGGGTTTTTTTGGACCAGCTTTCAGGTTGAAAACTACTGAGGAAAACCTTTTGGTTTTCTTACTCTAGCTCTTTCACACTTCATTTTTACTGTACTTGGGCTTCTGGAACGGCTTTTGAATCTTCTGTATCCTTTTTTATTTTTTCCCCGTATGCTTTTTCACTTCATCATTTCTCCATTCACTGTAGCCACTGTGTGTTCAGAGGCAGGTTTCAGTCTGTTCTCACATCCATTTGGGTTCTCTGCGGTCTCCCGCGTGACCTTTTGCTTTCTTCACCTGTGCTGGGTGTCATCCCCCACCGACCTAGTCTGCAGTCAGCTGGTGTTCAGTGCATCAAACCTATCTTGAAAAGATCTCTAAAGTCAACTGAGATCAACTTAAGATCTCACTTTGGCTCTTTATATTTGTTTCAATTTTCTTCAGCTTCAACTCAGACTTACATAGGTGCAATTGAGGGTCTGTTCTGCAGACGGTGCCCGGCCTTGTTCTGACTGATGTTCCTGAGTGTCTCCTCCAATGTCCCTTGCCACAGAGGTAGTGGATTTGGTCCCTGGGTATTCCACCTGGTGAGACCCAGGTATGGGATCACCATGGACGCTGTTGGGAGGAAGTGCTTCTAGTGCTCTGTGATGTATCTCTGGTGGCCTGTCTCTCACCAAGGCTGTATTTTCAACGGCTGATCCTTCTTTGTACCCATTCTGTAGTGATCACTCATGATTGCTTGTTTGCTCAATTTCAGACTGTAGAAATTGGTGGAAATCTTGAATTTCTTTTTTGGGGCAGTCATAGTTAGTCCATAGGTTTAACTAATAATCCTGCTAACTGGCCGTGCATGTCAGCGGATGGACATTACACACTCACTCACTCACTCACTCACTCACAGTGCTTCACTTTAGGATAGATCTTGGAACGAATGAGCTCTTTGGCAGTAAATATGACACTCCCTTTTCCGTTTGTCATTCCTGTCATCGTAGGCCATCTGACTGACCGATTTACCATGGCCAGTCTTAGTGCATTTCAGCCCACTAATGCTTCGGATATTGATTGATCCCCGTGTATTTCATGTAGTTGCTGACACATTTCCGTATCCTGAGGTTCTTATTTTGGATATCGCACTTCCAGTGATTAATGATGTGTGCCACGGTTTCTTCTCATGTTGAGTGGTGCCACATCAGGAGATGAAGGTCTCCGCGTGATTGAGATCGACTCTCCTTTGAGGAGGCAGCGCTTAACTTTTATATTTTCGATTTCTGTGTCTCCCTGTGGTGTATCGTGGGTTATTTTCTAAACTTGCCCCAACACATGACTTTGCAGTCTCACCTTGGTCTGCTTGGTGGGTATGTTAGTCCGGCTAGACTAGAGAAACAAATCCATAGACATGCATATGTGTACAGGAGAGAGTTTTATATAAAGTTTACTTGTATATTAAGAGAGCATCCCAACCCAGTCCATTCCCAGCCCATAAGTCCCACATTAGCCCGTATGTCCGATACCAATCTATAAAGTCCTCTTCAGACTCATGAAACACATGCAATGACGCTGAATGCAGGACAATCACAGGCCACTGAGTAGAACGTCTTTGGATCCAGTGGCATTGTAAGCATCTCAGCCCTGGTAGGGGTCTCTGTGTGGCTTCTCTAGCTTCAGAGGTTTGGTTGTATCAGAGAAGGTCCATGTGGCTTCTTCAGCTCAGGGCACTAGCATAGTTCACTGTGTCTTGTCAGCTGCAATGTCTCCCAGGGAGTGAGCAGAGAGAGAGAGAGAGAGAGGGGTGTCTCCTGTCTCTAAGAAGGAAATACCGAATTTCCAGAATTCTCAGGAGAAGGCCATGCCCATACAGAGACCTCATTGGGTATGGCCTGATTGACAGACTAGACCCCACCCCTTCAATCTTAATCCTCTCAAGTCCCAAACGGGCACCAGATTCTGTAACTACCACAGTGGGCATAGACATCAGGGCACAGTGATGCTTGCCTGAGATCTTGTTGTCCCTGTCTGATGGACATCCTTCTCTCCTTCCCTCTGGAACAGAAATCTTGGCTCTTCCACTCTGATGTCCCAGCTAATGGCCTTGTCCACGCAGGTGCTGAGAAGACCCTCCTGAGGACCCAGCCTCTGCCTGTACAACTAAGGCAAACTCGGGCCGTTCTCTCTGACGGAGACCCTTGAACGTGTGAGCAATGCCTCCAGGCCGGTGGTATGCTGCCCATCCAGGGACCCGGGCCCAGGCCTCAAGGGAGCGAGGACACCTTCAGGTGGTCAAGAAGGAGAAGGAGGGTGAGGGCTACCCTTCAGTGCAGGCGGCCAGGCCCCAGACGCTCAACCGTTCTGGCCAGGAGCTCTTCCGCCAGCTCTTCAGGCAGCTTCGCTACCACGAGTCTTCTGGGCCGCAGGATACTCTGAGCCGACTCCGGGAGCTCTGCCGCTGGTGGCTGAGGCCCGATGTCCTCTCTAAGGCCCAGATCCTGGAGCTGCTGGTGCTGGAGCAGTTCCTGAGCATCCTGCCAGGGGAGCTCCGCACCTGGGTGCAGCTGCATCGGCCCGGCAGTGGGGAGGAGGCCGTGGCCCTGCTGGAGGAGCTGCAGAGGGACCTTGCTGGGACACTGCAGAGGGTGAGTGGGCGCAAGGGTGGGGTTGCCTTTAGGGAGCCAGCTTGTTGGGCATAGGATGGGCCTCTGAGCCTGTAGTGTTGCGGGGTGCAGGGGAAGCTTCCCCCTCTTCCTCCCCTGCATGAGGGAGCTGAGGATCAGGCCCTGGGTCTTGTAGCAGGTAGTTCTTGCCACCTCCCTCAAGGAACATAAGCTCTATGAAGAGGGTCGTCAAAGACCTGTCAGTAGTGCTAACTGGCTTACAGTGTACCAAAGTCATCTTTGTAAGGTCTCTAATTTGACTCTGGCCTGTACGCTGGGATCGATGTCTTGTGCTCGTAAGGAGGACAAGGACTCGTGGTTTCTGAATGGGAGTGTACAGGAGAGGAGGAGAGGACCACCCTCAGAGGGGACTGTGTGTATGTACCACATTGCTGCTGCTTCCCTTTGCCTGGGGGATTGGGTGTCACAAGCACTCACAGGAGGCAGACAGTAGTGGGGGAGGGAGAGAAGTAGCCATGGACCAGAAAGTTGGGGAGCCTCAGTGAGATGTTCTAAAATATCCAAAAATAACTCATAAAAGAAGGTAGATGATCTATGTATTGTGATGAATTGTATTAGCCCAAATAAAATGATTAAAAAAAAAAAGAAGGTAGCACTGGTTAGGAAATTGGCGAGTTGGTTTTATTCGTCTAATTTAGAGCTAGCTGATTATATTTTAAAGCTTTACCAGTGAATAGGGAGCCTTACTGGTTGAAGAGCCATTAAGAATTAGAAACTGAATGGGCCTGAGAGAAACAAGCTGATGCCCCCTGAACAAGAAAAAAAAAAACCCTAACAAATCCTCAGGTGATATGAAGGGAGAGCTGTTTCCTGTGACCAGTTCTGGGTCCGTGACCTGTAGCTTCAACTGTTCAGTGGCCTCAGTCAAAGATTCTCAGTGTAGAGATCTTGGCCACCTGACCAGAAAGACATGACGTTCATTGATTTTCAGTTTCCTGTTCTTTTCTGTCCCTGGGAGGCAGCCCAGAACCATTCTGGAGTCTTGGGCAAAGGCTTCTTCCCCTCTGGCTGCTGGTTGGATGGATGGGCCCTGCCAGATGTCGCATCTGAGAGACGACTTTTCTCTTCTGTGGCTCCATGGCTGGCCCTCTGAATTTACCTCGCCTCCCCCAGCAGTGCTGCCGTGGCAATCCCTCAGCTCCCTGCCTCTTCCAGGTCACCGTGCACATCTTAGAGGTGTGCGGGCGCGTGGTAGATGCTGAGTACTGCAGCTCTCCTGTTCGTTGTTACCTCTCTGGGTCAGATGCCATCTTTCCCACCTAAGTTCCAGGCCAGGGGTGGTGGGAGGTGTCACTGTTGGTCCTGACAGCGATGTTGATACTGACTCTGTAAGTACTTGCTTGCTGGGATCTGTCTCCACTGGGACCGCCCTGTGGAGCCTCCCTGCCTGGCATAATAGAGCCCGGGGAGGCAGAGGACGTGGTGCTGAGGGCTTGGGATGCTCCTCTCTAGCCCTCTCCTCATTGTTTCTCCTCTGCCTATAGGTCATTAGGGCCTGGCCCACCCTTCCCAGGGCCTCTGCCCTTTAGAGACAGGCCAAGTGGCCTCATCTCTGGGTTTGCTTTCTGGTTCCCACCGGGAGCCTCTCACGGCATTTTCTTCTCACCAGGACTCAGCCCCGGCCCAGAGCCCAGATGTACGTTGGATGGGTACAGGAGCCCTGCAAGCCACACAGATCTGGCCCCTTGCTTCACCTGT
This sequence comes from Echinops telfairi, assembly GCF_000313985.2. NCBI lineage: Eukaryota > Metazoa > Chordata > Mammalia > Afrosoricida > Tenrecidae > Echinops > Echinops telfairi. The sequence goes on along the minus strand of NW_022108124.1, from coordinate 18,239,815 downwards.
CAGGAGCGGCTCTGCTCTGGGGGACCACCTGGAGCCCCCCTGTGAAATAGGAGTGCGTGCCAACCTGGCTGGGCAATCCGGTACTTGCTACCTAGCTGTGAGACCCCAGCCTCCTGCCATACCTCCCGAAGTTCCTGTAGTGTGGTCTTCTCATGCTGCCCCGAGTGCTCTTCCCCTTCCTGCCTCTCTTGAGGATCCCTTTCTGCCCTTGCCCTTGGCTCTGTGACCTCTGTGACCATCTGTGTGTAGCTCTTTCTCCCATTGCACCTCCACTCAGCCCCAACCTGCGACTCCCAACAGACAGATGCACAGCTTGTAGCTCACACACAACCCGCACCTGGTGGGACTCAGCCTCCTCTGCGTCGGGGCAGCGAGGGCTTCTCAGTGGGCTTCCCAGGACTGGCTGCTCTTTCATGCCATTCTTTTCCCGCAGATCCTCCTGCTGCCCAGGAGCCTGCCCTTCCCCAGAGCGGGGGCTACCCAGGCGATGGGGCGAAGGCAGCCAGACTCCTGACCGACCAGCCCCAGGTGAGCCACGCTGCCTCAGGTTCTGCCTGATGGCCCAGCACTGGTGTCTAGTGGGGGTCCTGAAGCAGCACCACCACCCCACATACACAGATACACTCTGTCCTGAGTGTGTCTGTCTGGTGGCCTCCCATTCAGAGACTCACGGCCCAGATTATCCCCCCCAGAGCCCAGAGTGCTTCTGTAGGGAAATGGTCTTCTCCATACTCACTCAGAGCCCCTCCTGCCGGCTGGGCGCTGCACAGGACTGTGTGTGTTTCAGGAGGTGGTGACTTTCAAGGATGTGGAGGTGACCTTCTTCCAGGATGAGTGGGAGTGGCTGGACCCTGTCAAGAGGAACCTGTATAGGGATGTGATGCTGGAGAATTACAGGAACGTGGTTTCTCTGGGTAAGGCTGTATGTCCCTACACCTTGACCACTTTCCTCTGCCACCGTGGTTTTCATTGCAGTGCATGAAAAGGGAGCTGGCCTGGAATTAGATCTTGGTTCTGTTGACTAGATCGTTTCCGTCTCCTCTCTTGGGGAAAAAAAAAAAATAATGGGGTACTAATGTCTCTCCTACAGGGCAACTGCAAAGATTAAAGGCATTATGTGTCAAATTCTTAGTCCATGTAGGCATTCAAAAAGTATTGGTTGATTTAACAGATTGCATTTTTGTGGTTTGCACCCACCGTGGAGAATCCAAGGGGCCCGATTGGCTATGAATCCTCTCAGCCTTTCTTGTCTCTGCTAAAGGCTGTCAAATGTCTGGACCTCCTGTCCTAGCGTCTCCACCTGCCTCCCTGGTCTTTCCCTTCCTCCCTGTTAAGTCACGAGAGGGTCCTAAAGTTCCATGTGATTGAATTGTTCCATCTCCTCTTCTGCAGTAGGACCACTGCCCAAACCTGCTTTGATCTCCTGGCTGGAGGGAAGGGAGCCCTGGGGCTTGAATGGCCAGGGAGCTCAGCAGAGAGAGAGACCAGGTGCAGCCTCTGCAGGTGAGTACCAGAGAACTACCCAGTCTTATCCCTCTCTCCTGTCTGCTAGGGACATCCCCTAGTGTTGCTGGGAGGAAGGCTTTTTCCTCTGGTGGTCAGGGGACTGGGTCCCCATGCTTCTCCCCTGAATCTTTGTTTTGTTTTGTATGGATATTATTTTAGTTTTTTAATCGTTTTCCCCTGAATCTTGTAGAGGTCGTTCATTTCCTGCCCTGACTGTCTCCTAGCCATTCCTCTCAATAACAGTTTGCTTCCAGAGAGCTTCCCTGTCCTCTCCACTCACGAGTGCTGCTGCTCAGGCTGGGCCCGTACTCCTGCTCTGTTACCTGCATCTGCCCTATCCGGTCTTGGGAGCATTCCTCCCACTTTGGCTCCTCTTTTTTGCTTAGTCCTTCTATCTGTGATAGGCGCCTGATTGCCAGGTCTTTCTGCCACCCTCCCTGGAGCCCACCCCAGGGCTTTTGAGTAACCTCATAATATACCCCATGCCATGATTCCTCTCCCCATCTCCTCCAGCTGCTATACATGGTTTGCTCTTAACTAGGATTCCAAGCATTCCAAGCCCACCCAGCAGTGCCATGGAAGGAAGGGCTGGCAGTCTGATTCTCTTAAAAATTGCGGCCAAGAAAACGCTACGGATCAGTTCTGTCCTATGGTTGATGACTCATCAGCAATGGGACATTTCCCGCTGTAGCCTTTTAAGTCTCTGATTGAGTTGGATTTATGCCTATCTTTAGGTTTCACGCCATCTTGCTGCTTCTCCTCCCCTGTCTGTTACCTGGGATGTTCTTCCTTCTTGGGGTGCGCCCATGACTGTTTGTTGAAGCCTTTCTTGGCAGTCAGATGGAAGCCTCACTGCCCAGATCCATGGCATTCATTGCTTCTCCAGTTCCAGGTGTGGAGAGAAAACATTCTCTTGTGTTTTCTTTTGTGTCAGGAGATGAGCACCTGAGTAAGACAAACATGTTCATCTTAAAACGTGACCCTTTGGAAGCAGAAACCTTGAGTGTGCAGTCAGGATGCTCTGAGATGAGTGTTTCTGAGGAGGGAACAGACCTTCAAGAATCCTGTGGCCAGAAGAGAGAGTTAGAGGAGCCTGGGGGAGCCCCCCAGCCAATGAGAAGTAAGAAAGAAGAGACAAGTTTGAGCCCTAGGATGGGGAAAGAGCCCGAGGAATCAAGAGGAAGTGATAGTCTTGACCTAAAACATCTGGCGTGTTTGAGAGTTCCTGGAAGGAAGCCATCTCTTAGACGTGGCCATGGCAGACACTTCAGACACAGCACAAACCAGCACAACCGCAGGGAACATGGAAAAGGTCTCCAGCTCATGGACGGCGGAGCCGGCCTGCCTCAGAGACATCACGCAGCACCGAAAGGAGATCAAAAGGACATGGGTGGGGAAGAAAGCAGCCTTGGCTCTCACCACCAGCCCGGACAGAGTCCTCCCATGGCTGCTGAGCCCCCATTTAAGTGCAACGAATGTGAGAGGACCTTCAGCCATAGGTCCCATCTCGAATACCATCAGAGACTTCACACCCAAGAGAAACCATTTAAATGCAGGGTGTGTGGGAAAGCCTTTAGGTGGAATTCAAACTGTATACGACATGAAAAAATCCACACTGGACTTAAACCGTATAAATGCAGTGTTTGTGAGAAAGCTTTCCAACGCAGGTCAGCTTACCGTGTGCACTTGGAAACCCACACTGAGCAGGCATGTCTGGATTCTAATCAGAATGAAGAGGCTTTCACGAATTATGACTCGGAATTTGATCATCATTTGAGAAATCACAGTCGGAAGAAACCCTTTGACTGCAGCCAGTGTAGGAAATCCTTCCACTGTAAATCGTATGTTCTTGAACACCAAAAGATTCACACCCAGGAGAAACCCTATGTGTGTACCAAATGTCGGAAGACGTTTCGGTGGAGGTCAAACTTTACTCGTCACATGCGATTGCACAAGGAGAAAAAGTTGTACGAACAAGAGAAATACGGCCAGCCCCAAGGGCTTCCCACCGAGGACAAAAGTTATGTGTGTCAGTATTGTGGGAAAACCTTCTCTCGAAAGCAGTCCCTCATTGACCATCAGAGAATTCACACAGGCGAAAAACCATACAAGTGCAGTGAATGTGGGAAGGCGTTTGCCCACAGGTCAAACTATTTTGTTCATAAGAAGCACCACGCCAGTGACAGAAAAACTAAGGAGGACCCACTGTTTAGTCAGGCTCGGGAGTCCCAGGCGTCTCAGAGCAGCCACTCCGCAGAGAAAGGCTACAAATGTAGCCAGTGTGACAAAACCTTCCCTAATCTCTCATTCCTGCTCATCCACCTGAGACTCCACACCAGAGAGAAGCCTTATCAGTGCAGAGAATGTGGGAAAGCCTTCAGATGGAGTTCCAACCTCTCCCGACATCAGAGGAGTCACTCTTTCAGAAAACATTACCAATACCACAAGCGTGAAAGAAATCCAGATCTGCAAAGAAATCCAGATCTGCAGCCAAAAACCCTCCTCCCTGGTGAGAAACCTTTTTGGTGTCAAGAATGTGGGAAAAGCTTTACTCGTAAAAGAACTCTGTTGGATCATAAAGGGATTCACAGTGGAGAGAAGCGCTATAAATGTAACCTGTGTGGGAAATCTTATGATCGAAATTATCGCCTTGTTAATCATCAGAGAGTCCACAGTAAAGAGAAGCCTTTTAGATGTCAGTGGTGTGGGAAAGACTTCATTGACAGACACACGCTGTGTGCTCACGAAAGAAAACACACCAGAGCCGTGCAGTCTGGGTTGTCCTCCCCGCCGAGCCCAGGATTCAAACACAGTGAGGCAAAGCCCCTTGAAGATCGTGAGGAACCTCTTGGCCAGAGCCTCAGGCCCACGGTGCTCCAGATGATGCCGACTGGGGGAAAGTGCCACAAGTGTAACATATGTGGGAAATCATTTAAGAAAGGGTCACAACTCATCAGCCACAAGAGATTTCACACCCGGGAGAGACCATTCAAATGCAGGGTGTGCGGGAAGACCTTCAGGTGGTCTTCCAATTTGGCTCGGCATATGAAAAACCACCCCAGAGACTAGCCTGGGGGCCTGGCAGTGTTGGGGGAGGGGCTGTCCTCATTGCTCCTGCTGGAAACCCCTTAGTTCAGCAGTTCTCCACCTGTGGGTTGGGACCCCTTTGGGGATTGAACGACCCTTTCACAGGGGTTGCCTGATTTATAACAGTAGCAAAATGACAGTTATGAATAGCAACGAAAATAATTTTATGGTTGGGGGAGGTGGTCACCACAGCATGAGGAACCGTATTAAAGGGTGGCGGCGTTAGGAAGGTTGAGAACCGCTGCCTTAATTAAAGGAGCACAGGAGAACCCTTTCAGGGGGCCCAGTTCTTCCTGTTTTATAAGCCGGGGGCAGAGAATCAGCCTGAGGATTTGAAAGCTCAGTGCCTCTCTCTGCTGGCGCAGAGCAGCAACATGTTCTTTGGGGCTCCTCTGGCAGCTAGGGCCGTACGAGTGGCCTTTGCTAAACGACCCCAGGAGGTTTCCTTCCGTAGCTGAAAAGGAGAGTCTGACTGCCCTTTGTGGTTGGACAGTGTCTGTGGCCGCCGGCACTGAGCCAATTGGAGCCTTCCTGTCTCCTTTGCGGTTGACCTGACCTAGCCAACAGCATCAGGAACTCCTGGTCTCCCCAGCCTTCCGCCCCCCCCACCCCCAGCAAGATCTGTATCTCTATTGCAAATGCAGCAGTTTCTAATTCTAAGAGAGCTTCACTTTTTAAAAAATCATTTTATTAGGGGGTTCTTAGAAGTTTTATAACAATCCATCATTCAATTGTATTAAGCACACTTGTACATATGTTGCCATCAACATTTCCAAACCAGTTTCTTTCTACTTGAGCCCTTGGTATCAGTTCCTCTCTTTTGCCCCCCTCCCCCTCCAACTTCCCACCCTTGTGAGCCCTTGATCAATTATATATCATTGTTATTTCATGTTTTACACTGTCCATTGTCCCCCTTCACCCACCTTTGTTATCTCCCCCCCCACTTCCTCTTGGAGAGTTCTGGTTAAACTTCCCACCTTCGTAGTTGGCTTTTGGGCATCTGTTCTGGGCAGAAACAGCTCTCAGTGGAGAGTGGGAGAAGAAAAATTTAGTTTATGGCCCAATAAAACTTTACTAAAGAAAACAGAAACAGAAGTAAACAGACTCCGGTTACCATGGGCGGGGAAATGAAGGCTCTGGTGGTAAAGTGGAGGAAGGAGAGATGCTGGGGAAGCCTCTCCGGACATACATGTTGACCAGGACGAGGTGTTGAGCTTTCCAGGGAAGGCATTTCCTCTTGGTAGTGGGGCACCCCCTCAGCCTTGTGCTCAGGAAGGATTAGTCATCCCTGCTATCTGCCCATCCAGGAGGAGCCCCTTCCTGTGGCTGCCCCATCCTCCCCAGGGCCTACCTATGGCCCTGGCCACCACAGCCTGGAGTCAGGTGTCCAGGCCCGGGCACAGTGGGTTCCAGCCAGAAGGTAGCCCCTTTGTTAGAGTGCTCCCTGAGCCCCACTACATCACGTTCCTCACATGTAAAACCGGAGAGACCGGAGCCCCAGCCAGTCCAAGGCTAGGCTCCGGGTGGGGAGTGATCGCAGGACCAGGACCTGTAACTCCCATGCCAGTTGTGACTCCAAGCACAGAAGTACCTGGTTTCTTCTGTCTGTGTTTTGCCCCACCCTCACTCCCTGCCCTTCCCAGCACCTTACAGAGCTCTTACCCAGATAAAAGTGTTTTTACTACCATTTCAGCCCAGTAAGATAATACTTCTTTACACTTTCAGATTGATTAAAAAATGTATAAAGACTACAAGTCAAACCTCTATACTGTGGTGAGCTGCTAATGTCTTGGGGCTTAAGCTAATGCAGACGGTTTAATCATTAGTGTGTAACGTGATTGTTGTAGAACTGTTAGTAAGTAGGGATTAGCTGAGGGGAAAAAACCCTAGTAATATGTGACAACTGCTGAGTGTTTTGGTGTAATCAGTGTTAGGTTAGAGACTGCCCGTCGCGGAGGCCCCTGCACTGCCCTGCCTCTTTGGCTGTCTTCTGTCACCTGCCACCCTCCTCCCTAATGGCCCAGGTCCTCATTCTGTAAGGCCTGACCTTCCCTGATGATTGTCTCTGTCCTGAGCTCTCGGAAAGCCAGGTAAGGGTGCACATTGATCCGTTTTCCACACAGGAGATTTTGCACAGAGAGCCTTCTATTTAGGGCTGTGTGTATAAATACATAGTATTGCATTTAGGTCAGGGTTGGGTTTTTTTTTAGGGTGCCCCAAGTGAGGTGTTGTCTGGGAGCCCCCACAATCACACTCCTGCTGGCAAGGAGCCAGTGGGGGATTTCTGAGTCCAGGGACTGCAGCCACAGCTTTCATCTCACATCCTGGTGTTGCATCCCAACACGTGTTGCATCTTCCAATCCTGGCCCCCTCTCCTTTCCCCCACCTTGGCAGCAGGAACTGAAGTTTTTTTTGGGGGGTGGGGGGAGCCAGAGAGCCTGGGACCGTTAAGCTCAGAGGGGAGCAGGGATCAGAGGGCTCTTGGTCAGGTGTTCAGCGTAGTAGGCTCCCACCCATTTGCTAACAGAGGCTATCAGGTGTGTGTAGAGAAGGACGTGTGGGAAACCTAAATTCTTAACCATCTCACACTCACCAATTTGGCATGGTTTTAAAAGCTGAAGGGTGGGCGGAATCTGGACCACCGGGGACTCCCGCTGCTGTGAGTGGCAGCATTCCAGTTCACAGCTGCCGCACAGTCCTCTTCTGGGATACACCCTGGAGGCACGCCTCCTCTGGAACTGGGACTTGAGCCTGTGCCTGCTCACTGCAGCGTTGTGTGGGCAGCGTGCTTTGACAGCCTGGAATCCCCTCAACGGAAGAGCAGATCAGAAATGCACCTCGTAGGGTATTTTGGAAAGTAAATATGGAAGACCTTGACTCTTGTCTCTCAACGTAAATAAGAACAATTCCCACAAAGGCACAGAAGCTACACGACAAGTGGTATTTACCGTTTATGTGAAGGTAAGCTTCCTCCTGTGTTATCTGTAGACACATTACTCAAACTTATTTATGTTTCATTTTCTCTGTCAAATGGGTGGGTGTAACAACCTCTATCTGATTGAAGTGACTGGTGGGGGTGGGATTAATGAAATAATGCATGTAAAATGCTTGGAATGATGGCTTGCATGTAAGCGTTGGTGTGTAGTGAACAATGTAACTGTTTTGCACAACTTTTTTCCTGTGGTTCAAATTCTATGAAATAAGAGTATAAAATCATGTGTTGGACAAAGTGGGACAGGTACTGCCCTGCCTTCCCGCCTCAGGTGGTGCTGAGGGTCCGGTGGGGTGGGGGGCATCAGGGGTTTCCTTTGTTTTAAATGGATTCTGATATGTGAGAATACTGATCTAACACAATAGTATCATAGGTGGGTTTTTTTTACTGTCTGCTTAAAATACTTCAAAATAAAAATATTTTTTAAATCTCGACACTGGGATCCTATGCCTCTGTAGCCCTCTTCCTTCTGCCGTTGTCCACAGTTCCACTAGAGTGAAGTACGTGAGCGCTCCAGGCTTCAGCTTCCTCCTGCAAAGACGGTGTTGGGTTGGAATGATTGAATTGTATCCTCTCAATTATATGCCAATAAAAGTTAAAAAAGAAGCTCACTCACTGCCGTTGAGTAGATTCAGACTCCGCAAACCTTATAAAGCAGAATAGAAAGACCCGTAAAAAGGAAGAAAGTAAAAAAAGATTGGGAGCAACACAAATGGCTATTAGTGAAGGACTGGTTAAACAGTCTGGGGCATCACCATCGCCGGTGGGCCCCCACAAAGCAGTCAAAAACAACAAGGATGCACTTCGTGTACCGAGGATGACCCCAGGGGGCTAGCGGGGTAGGCTCATTGGGCTGCTAAAGGCAGGGTCAGCTGTTTGCACCAGTGACTGGAGGAAGGATGAGGCTTCCTGCTCCCATAATGATCCCCAGCTTCAGAAACCCAATGGGCCAGTTCTACGCTGCTCTAGGGAATGGGAGTGTTAGTCCCGGTAGACTAGAGAAACAAATCTAGGGAGACTGGTGTGTAAGAGAGAGCTTTATATCAAAGAGTAATTGTATTATATGAAAACAGCCCAGCCCAGTTCAGATCAAGTCCATAAGTCCGATATTATCTGATACCAGTCTATAAATTACTATTCACACTCATGCAACACATGCATTGGCGCTGAAGGCAGGAAGCTCACAGGCCAGTGGGTGGAAAGTCTTGTGCATCCAGTAGTGGTGGAAACATCTCGGCACTGGCGTGGGTCTCCACGTGGCTCCTCCAGCGCCAGGACTCTGGCTCTATCAGCATAGCTCTATGTGGCTTGTCATCAGGAATGTGAAGCAGAGTGTGTGTGTGTTCCGCCTCCAGGGAAGAAGTCAGGAGTTCCCAGAATCCTTAAGAGAAGGCCACGCCCACACAGAGGTCTCATTGGCTGTGACCTGATTGACAGGCTAGACTCCACCCCTCATTCAAGTTGACAGGAGATGATGTCACTGCCACAGTGGAATGAGGCTGAATCAGCTAGATGGCAGTGAGTTTGAGGGGCGTGGTTTGTTTCATGTATTGCTGGGAGATTTCCAAGACATGCCGGATAGAGGAATTTATGCACGTTGTTTTTAAAATTCTTGTCTAGAAATAGCAAGTGAAGCCAGAGGTCATAGGCTCCGAGTTTGGTGACGTAATGGGATCCTGTGCACAGAGATGCTTAGTCAACCGTTCACTGTTAGGTGCTTGAAGAAAAGGTTACAGACCCACCCCTTCTTTTTTTCACTTTAAAAAATATGTTATCTATACTCATGCACAAAGGTGTATTATCATGTTTACATACATAGCAATATATGCAAGTTCGATAACTAATCACATCTAAGTTTTATAAAGAACACAAGCATGAGAACACTGATTGGTTATTAGTCGGTAGCAGCGTGGGGGATTGGTAGCTATAGTGTAAATTGCAGGGGTGGGCCAGAGCCCTCTGAGAAGAGTCCGTCAGTTAGCAAGTCAGTCATTCATACTCCGTAAAATGATGTACACGGGAAAGGTTAGTAATTGTACTATTACTTTTTTTTGGCTAAGTCATTTTATTTTCCTCACATTAAATACAAATCAATAAAATAGGTTAAAAAAAAATAGGCTCCCCTCACAATAAAAAGGGTCTGCTTCCTTCTGCAGGCCTGGGCATATTTGACAAGAGGGAGCACTTAACAACTCACGTGGATCCTTGGAACATTTTGATTCTGATCCACTGAAGAGAATCTCACGTACGTTTGGTCACAGAACAGAACCCCGTCGGAGCTGTGGTAGACGGAAGCGCCTGTTGCACTCCCAGATCTCCCAAAACGAGAAAGAAAAATACGCCAAACAAGGAAAGAGAATAGTCAGATGTCCAGAAATTACATCTAGGGGCTCTTCCTTTCAGTCAGGGTAGGAAAGAGGGCCCTGTCGTGGGTACACAGAGAGACGTGTTCTTGTGCTCTGGAGATTGCGGCGTTGGTGCTGTGTCTGTAAAATGAAGTCAAGGTCACATGCGTAGCACTGTCCGCCTAAGACACATTCGCCACTTGTCGCAGTGCACCCGCTAAAGGGGCAAGTTCCTTTTCCGGGCTGGCAGTCCTGTATTGGCATTGCTGCTGGCTAGGAAACTGAGCACCCAAGGCAAATGATTAAATTGAACCCCCTGGTAGGTGTTACAGTACACACAACACTTATGTATTTTGAGACCAGGTTTGCTGCCTTGGTTGTTAGGAGAGGAGAAGTAGCTACGAAGCCAGGCCCCAAAGCTTGCTCTGGAAGGTGGTCAGTGGCCATGCTAACAGCCGGCACCCCCGTCCCCGTCAGACACCACGATAGCACGGAGCCCTCCGACACATGGCCATTTTAATACAGGACTCTGTAGACCATCCGGCATGATGAACCCCCTTCTCAGATCTGCCTCCACTCCTGGGTTTTCCTTCCCGGGGACCCTGGGTTCACTCTGCCGTCACGTCGGCGCAGCCTCGGACTCCGCGCGCCCTGCACGCGGCTGTCACGTGGCTCGTTACCTCCCACCACGTCTGCGCACTGGGCCTGCGCAGCTGTCGGAGATTCTCGTGGGAGGTGGTCCCAGACCACCTCTTGATAGTGACCAAGAAAAGGGATCGTCGTAGCTAAGAGCTTCAGGGTAAAGGGGAAGGTTAAGGTATGGAGACACAACTGTGAGAAGCAGCCACCACCTTAGGGACTGGGGGGATGAATGTTTGCTGATGGTTTTCAAACCCTGACCCCTCCACTCCACTTTGTCTTGCATACTTTGGACATGTTGTCAGGAGAGTCCGGTTCTGGAGAAGGACATCATGTTTGGTAAAGTGGAGGTGTAACAGCCAAATTGTGACGGCACTCTTGGAGAACTTGAAAGAGGGAACATTTATTAGCCGGCCACCTAGAGGAACTAGTGTTTCCGAAGACCTGAGCCCTGGTTGTCAGGTGGGCGTAGCTTTTGTACTTTATCTGCACGAGCAAGGTCACAGAAGGGGGATAGGCAGGCATTTCTAGTGCAGATGAGGTTGTTAGTAAAGGAGGAGGTGTTGGGCTGGAAACCCCACAGGTCTCCAGTGCGAGTTGGTGGCGACCCCGAGTGAGCACACGAGTCCAACTTGATGCAAAAGCAGGAGGATTTATTCAA
>NW_022108124.1:18224211-18225285 GCF_000313985.2 Echinops telfairi | reverse complement strand
ACAAGAATATAAGGTAGCTGATCCGGATGGCCTGTTCGAGGATGAAAAACTTTGTTAACGACAGTAGAGATAATGCCTTGGTCAAGCGTGCCTTCTGCCGGCCAACCGACTCCCAACGTCAGCCACTCAGATGAACAAAAAATTTGCCACGGGCCTTTCTTGATATTTACTGAGAGGTTAAAACCGCGATTTCTAACCTCCTTCCAATGATCTAAAGTTGTACTAAGTAGGGAACTCTGTCCTTGACCCATTTGAAAGGCTATTGAAATCACAATTAAAGAAATTAAAGAGAAAACAAGGATAACCTGTGGCCTGGGCACCAACCCGCGGTCAAGCCACCGGGCCACGGGAGACAGTGACATGAACCGAAAGAGCAAACTGACCAAAAACTGATGGAGTGTCTCCTTTCCGGAACACACCCTTTCAAGCCTCGGGACGTCTCCCGAGGGGGACGGTTTTTGAGAGTCGAGCCTCTTCCCGACTCAAAGGCCTGTCTCCCTCACGGCAGACCGGACCCCGTCCAACCAGAATTAAAACCAAGTCTGAAAATTCAACAACTAATCGACAGACATCAACAAGACAATCGGCCGGACTACTTAACACCCACTCACTCTTACCTCCAAGGTGGCCTCTAAGTCTCCCAGAGGGTCGCCACGATCCCGGACATCCCGGACGAGCCCCCAAATGTTGGGCTGGAAACCCCACAGGTCTCCAGTGCGAGTTGGTGGCGACCCCGAGTGAGCACACGAGTCCAACTTGATGCAAAAGCAGGAGGATTTATTCAAGCGCGCTCGGGCTTCCAGCAGACAGCACAACTGTGACAGCCTACTGGAGCCCTGACTTAGGGCAGGGTACAAGCTTTTAAAGGCAAAAACCACACGCAGGTGGCCAGTAAATTTCTGTTGAAGCTACTTTTTCACGGAACTGAAAGCAGAATGGAACATTTTGAGGTTGGCTGGGGTTGGGTTCCTGGAACTTGCAGTCTGTGGGCAAACAATTCAGCTGGGGCTGGGTTCCTGTGGTTGGCTGGGGGAGCTGTGCTTGCAGGGGGAGCTGAGCTAGGTCTTGCAGCAG
>NW_022108124.1:18207538-18223646 GCF_000313985.2 Echinops telfairi | reverse complement strand
GCAGTTAACCTTCACATAAAACCCTCTCTTATTCATGAGTTTCTGTGGATTTGTCTCTCTGAAGTACCCAGACTGACACAGTGGGAGTAAACCCAGTACCCGGAGTCTGGAAGGGGCTGCTTTGCAGTTGTGGTTGACATTTGGGAGATGGTTGTCCCTGACCACACGGGGTTTGCTTTTTGATTCCCTGACAGCAAGTATCAGAGGTCCAGCCACTTGGCGCCCTGCCCAGTGAGCGCAAGGGCCGCAGGATGCCCTGAGGCCAGGTCCCTTTCCCACAGCCCAGTTCTGTTTCCCAGGCCCTCCCCAGCCCCCATGGAGGGCGTGTGGGCACACACAGATAGTGGAGGCAGCTAGCTGCTGCTGGGCCCTCAAATCGCCACAGGTGAGTACGAGGTAGGCATCGAACTTGAGGACAACAGAGTCCTTCGAGATGGTCACATTAAGTACCAGGTGTGGAGCTGTGGGGACTATAAGCAGATTAATAATTCAAACAGGGCTAAAGAAAACTGTCAAAGGCCCCTAGGAGCACCCGCGGACAGGTGGACCATTCTTCAGGAGCAGTTGCAGCTCATCCTGGGGCTACTGAGAGCTTGGCTCCTAGAGGGACAATGCTCCAGAGGTGACCGTTCACGGGGCCCTGGTCTCCACAGACCGTCAGGCTTCTGCCAAGAGTGTGCTGGTCAGCTTCCAGCACTGTGATGAGGGCAGGGCTGTCACTTTCCCACCGAGGGGCGGTTGGGGCATGAACGTTTTACTCGGGGGTGATGGATCTGCAGGGTGTGTCCTGTAACTTGAACAGGAGTTGGGTGACTAATATGACTGCGTGGGGCCTGGTCCATTGCAGGCCTCAGGGGCTCCTGTTTCCAGTTTTTGACCCACACCGGATCACCAGGCTGAAGAGGGTGGACTGAGTGTCCCAGAGGGACTTGACACCTCTCTAGCACGGCATGTTGGGTGCTTCTGAGGGCAGCCCCCAGTCTTGGGGCTCTTCACTGAGACCTTGCACCCTAAGGACAGTGGGGTCACACCTGAACTGTCTCTAGGGGTAGGGGTCTCCCAAACATTTTAAACGTGATCTCAAAAAGGAGCATGTCTGCTGGGTCCTGGGGTGCCCTGAGCCTGGAGAAGGGTGAAAGGTGGGACCTCAGGCGATTTTGGCCCCGTTTCCTGACACAACTTTGCCCTCATTGCCTTCAGGTCCAGTTCACCAGCTCTGCTTCCTCTGAGCTCCGAGGGCGGTGGGTTGCGTGTTAAGTTCCACTTGATCCCCAGGAGGGTGGTAAGCGGTTGGACCGCCTGTGCTACAAATGACAGTCCATCGTCTCTTCCTACAGTCAGAGGCATTCCATTCCGAGGGATGATTTCTTGGAAGAGATGTTGGGTCACCTCTCAGGCCTTCTCTGCCCGGTAGATCTTGCCCCCACCTCTCTGGAGAAAGTGCAGACTGTTACCAGCTAGAACCCAGACTGCCCTTCAGCTTTGGCCCTGCCAGTGGAGTCTACCTGATGTCTGGCAGACCTAGGGCAGGGGCCTCAGGGAGAGCCCAGTGTGTGTCAGTGAAGGCTTGACCTTGAGCCTGCACCCACTTGAAAGGGGTGATGAATGTCAAGGCAGCCTACAGAGGCTCTGCCTTTTGTGCGAAGCCTAGAATCGAAATATGGCAAAATTCCCGCCACACCCAGAAACTCCCATGGCTGCTTCCTGGTGGAGGGTGGGAGGGATGAGCAGCATCCCTTTGCAAGGTAAACCTCCAGGTATTGAACACATTGTGCCTTTTTCTATACCTTGTCCAAGAGCTGTAGGGGTGCAAGTGTCCCCATCCAATAGTGTTCTGGTTTTACTTGCAAGGAGCAAGGCATCCACATACTGGAGGAGTGAGCAGTGTAGCTGGTCTCTGGGGAAGCTGGCCCAGTCTGATTATAAGGTTTTTCCGAACAAGGTGAAGGAATTTTGTACCCCTGAGGTAAGCTGACCGCTGCTAGTCTTAGGCAGAAGACCACGTCTTTCAGGTCCAGACAGGTAAACCAGGTGACCTTGGGTGGAAGAAGGCTCGACACTTGTGTATGGGTTCAGGACCACAGGGTGCAGGGTGACTGCAGTGCTGTTGATGGCCCATAGGTCTTGCATGGGTAGTACCCCCCAAGCTTCCTCTTGGGGAGGAGAGGAGTTCCAGGAGGACAGTCTCAGAGTCTAACAGTGTGCTCTTGAATTCCCATGGGCTGCTCTGGGCTCTCTTACCCTGACAGGTTGGGCTCCTGACTTATGTTCAACGACAATGGGTGCCTGGTTGACTGCAAGTCCAGAGGGTGAGTGCTCAACCCAGGCACGTTGGGAAAGATGGTGAGGGGCCCTTCTGAGTTCTCGTGACTGGCAGGGTGGCTTGAGTGGAGTATGCTCTTCCCCGGGGGACTGTAAGGGCCATGACCAGGTGCTTTGGGTTGGTCAAGGAAAGCCGAAGGGGGCCCTCTGGCACAAAGGTGATACTCACCCCCTGTTTAGACAGAGATCTGAACCCAGGAGGGCCACAGGGCAGTCAGGAACATGAGGAACTTGTGGACTACGTCGTGTCTCCCCAGCCGGCAGGTCCGGGGCTGACGTAGGCTTGTGTGGGATTTTCCCAGTAGCCCCGATGAGTGATACTGTCCTTGCTGAGTGGGGCTACTGGGGTGTTGGTACAGTATGCCTCTCAGAGCTGCTTCACAGGCTTCGTCTGGGCTTTGATCGGGCTTCTGCAGTACTGTGGCTGGTGTAGACATCTTTGTGGGATTTTGCCCTGCGAGGCAGAGCCCCTGCAGAAAGGACCACCCGACATGGGGTCAGGGCAGCCTACCCCTCCAGAGTTAGAAAGTCCCAGTTGGGCTGGGCATCCAGAAATACTTTGGCTGCCCGCTGTGTGAGATTGAGGGGCAGTGTTGCAGGGACCTTTGTGCCTCTTAGGTGATAAGCCTCCTTCCTTGTGTTCTGAAAGGGGGATGAGAAGCTTCCAACAGTTATCCCAGTGGGTCTGGGTCAGTGAATCAACTAGTTCAACCATGGCCTGGGGTTTCTTTGCAGTGCGGGGCTACTGTTTTTCCAGGTGAGGTCAGAGGTGTTGAAGGGCAGGTAATAAAATGTGGGCTGTCAGATTAAAGTTGTAAAGTTTAAACTATGTAAAGTTTGTATAGTTGTCAGATTCAACTATGTAAAGTTGCATAGTCGAGGGTGGCCAGGTTTCTCGGAACAAGAATTGTCCAGAGGCTTGAGGCGGATGGCTGGACTCTGAAGGAGTGAAGGAAGCTCATAGCCAGACTGGAAACAGCTGGAGCGGTGGGGTCAGCTGACAATCATACCGTCTGACGTGGTGGGCTGTGGCCGGCACTTCCCCATGGTGTCTGTGGAACCCTTGCACATTGGGGGCCATGACAGACAAGGGAAGGGGGTGTCCCTGAATGAGGCCACACAGATGTCTGCCTGACCATGTCCCTCTCAAGAGCTGTAGGTCTATCCTGGCTAAGGAGCACTGGTATAAACCCCAGGCCTGGTGAGGTAAGATGTGATTGCACTATTGCAGATTAAGGCCTAATAAGACTCCATTGCTTGGGGGTCTCCTCACCATGGAGCTGCACAGACCAGACTACTGCAAGCAACAGTTGGTTACACACACACACACACACACACACACACACAATCCGTCCATTCATCCATCAGGCCCTAATAGTTTAAACAGTTCCTCCTTTATTTGGGATGTCCCTTGCTGCAACCAGTAGTAATCCTAGCTGAGGGGTGACCAGTCCATCCTTCTGTCCCCACTGGACAGGCCTGACAGGTGGTACAGAACCCCAGGGTCTTACCTTGTCTCGATGAGCCAGGCCTCATCAAGATCGCCATTGGTCCGGGGGTGTGATGGTGGCTGCCAGCAGGCTCAGAGGTGGGATAGGGAATCCACTTGAGTGGCGGCCGTGCCAGTTTTTCCCTCCTTGAGTCCAGGTTTCTGGCTGCCGCCCCAGTCACCTCTCCAAACCGGTGGCTCAAGGGGCCAGGATGGTGGAGATTCCCGGGCAATGCACCAAAATGTAACCGCAGAGTCGTGACTAGGGAATGACCAGGTGACACACTTGGAGAACTTGTCGAGGGAAAGTTTATTAGCTGTCCACCCTGAGGACTAGGGTTCCAGAAGATGTGGGCCCTGCACGAGTGAGGTGACAGAAGCGGAACAGGCCGGGATTTCTCGTGCAGACATGGCTGTGAGGAGAGGAGGAAGGGATTTCATGGGATGAGTGCGTTCCAAGAATGAGGAAGTACGTGGCGCGTGGCGTGTGTTTGGTTTCCAAAGGTTCAAATTCCCTATCAAGAGTTTTCTTACAGAGGGCATTGAAAAGAGGTCACAAAAGAAGGCGGCCCTCAAGGAGCTGGATTGGCACCGTGGCTGCAACAATGGGTTCGGGCATGGGAACAATTGTGAGGAGGGCGCAGGACTTGCTAGCGTTTTCTTCTGCCACACATAAGGTCGCTATGGTTGGAACTCACTGGATGGTACCTAACAACAGCAACAGCTGATCTTGAGTCACCACCTTACATGAAGGTATGACTCAAGTCACCACACTCCACTGCCTTAATAAAGTCGTACCCTTGTTTGAACCACACCTTTTATCTGAACAGATACAAGTAGAGGGAGTGAGCAGAAAGGGGGCATGGGGACCACCAAGAAGAGACAGGAGTGGAACCTGTCCTTAGGACTCGGGGCCTCTGCACGGGGATCCTCATAGATCCAGGATGGGAAGGGATAACACTGGAGACCACGACTGACCACAGAAGCATCACCAAAGATACAGGAACCGCAGGGAGAGCAGGACTCCGTGGGCTTCATGGCGCACAGAGCGAGAAAGCGGAGCCCCTGTGAGCAGGCTGCTTGCTAGTCGAATAGGGTGCCTCTGGGCACTGAGTGGAAACGCTGAAGCACTCTTTAACACTTAACCTGAGCATCTCCAAAAGACCTACCGTGGCATGGCTGAGAAGCTATGCTGATTGAAAAATTGTATCCCACATGGTTCCTGAACCTGAATTGTAACCTCAGAAACACTACGTAGAGTTGCGATAAGTCAGAATAGGAGCTCTGGTAGCCCTGTGCTTTACGTATTGGGATACTAACTGGAAAGTCGGCAGTTCAAATCTAGCCAGCCACTGTTTGGGAGAAAGATGAAGCAGCTTTCTGCTTCAGTAAAGAGGGAGTCTCAGACACCCACAGCAGGCAATTCTACCCTGTCCTACAGAGTCACTGTGAGTTAGACCTCATAAGGCAGTGAGTCAGAATTGTATGCGTAAGAATTGACAATAGCAGTGGGTTTGGGGCCGCGGGTTTGTGTGTGTTTTTGGTATACCGAAAAGTCAGTGTACCAAAAAAACAGTCATATTGAACTGTTTCAGGAGGTTGTATATGAACCTGAACCAACAATACTGAAGGGAGACATCTGAGATGTAGTGCATTTACTGCAGCTGTTGAAGCCATATTCTGTCTGCCATAGACCACTGTGTCACGTGTTACATACAGGTTATGATCCTGTGTTGCAGCAGTTCTCGGTTACAGGATTAGGGGGTGTGCATCCTAAGACCCCTCTTGACCGGAGCGTCTGACTTAAGTCACCGTCCATTGTTTTCCTGGTGGTATGGTTCCTAAAAAAAAGAAAAACTGCACCTCCATCCAAGTCTCCCCTTTTTTGGGACCTCTATTTCCTGAGTGCCGGCAGAAGCAAGAAGGCCTCTTTGACTCGTGGACATCTTTGGCTTCCAACGTTGGACCCTGCACGTGGCTTCTATGTGTGACATCTCCATAAAGTCTCAGGAGTTTCTTTCTTTCTTATTCTTAAATTCCTATTTCCAAGTTAATATTTCATTAGTACATATTCTGGTCTCAGATTTTCTATACCTGAAAAAGGGAATTGTAGCAGAGGAGGAGTAGGGAAGATACATTGGGTTTTTTGAAGCCATGGGCAGGTTTGTTCCCCTTGATAGTATTTCTCACTATTGAAAAGTTCTCTGGAGATCAATTCATCATGCATCTCTTCTTCAAAAGTGGCATACAACGTAAATGTGGCCAGTGAGGTCTACTAGCCCAGCCCTCACCCTCATCTCTTCTTAGAGTCAGTAGCATTTTTTAAAAAGGAGGTAAACTTAACCCCCCACAAAATGTACACACACTAAAATACATCATCCTTAATGTAAAGTGAATGTATAATACACTCTGCAACTTGATACTTTATTTCTTAGTGTCACTTGTCTGTTTAGAAGTTGGACTCTTCCTTTTCATTCAGCCGTGATGACTCCCTCCTCCTTGCTGGTTTAGAGATAACATGAAAAAGACTTGGTTTGTATAAATTGTTACGAAATTAGATTTTCCTTTAGATGTCTATGAAGTACTCCCAATTGTAGCTTGTGATGTATAACTCTGGAAAATAAAATACATTTAATGTAAGCTTTTTCTGTAAAAACATTCTACATACCTGCATCACATGAGAACATACCTGTTTGGGGAATTTCCTATGCACACGACTTTTTAAAAGTGTCACAATTGCATTGGTGTTTCCAAATGTTAAGATACCTTGGTGCCACCTAGCTTCAGATTTCTGCAGTTACTAGCTTTATTTATTTATGTATGTGTTATTTTTTAATCCTTTTGTTAGGAGCTCTTACAGATATCACAACATTCTATCGTTCAGTCACACCAAGCACGATTGTGCAGTTGCTACCACAATCAGTTTCAAAACATTTTATTCTTGAACTCTGGTGGTATCCGTGCCCCTTGATCCCCTTCCTCCCCCTGCTACTAACTTTAGAAACTCAAAATTGCCATTAAATGTGAAGTTCTGAAAAGTGCATTTTGGAAATGGGTTTTCATTGTTATGTCCTAAGGTGACAACACAAGGTCACAAGCAGAACTGCATGGTATCGGGATTAATATAACAGCAGCCACATGCTGTGTTAATAGGAAAACACAGACCTACCTAAGATGCAGGCTTCTGCCTTTCTTCAAAGGTATATGCAGGTGTCTGGACCAGAGGAACACTCGGTACCGTCGACAGGTCAGCCCCGTAATGAGTAGAGGGCAACGGACTCATCTGAATATCTATCTAGTTCCTGGAAGTGAAGTCAAATTGGGAATGGCAATATTGCTATTTTTTAAATAGTAGATGTTACTGTCTTATCCATCAACTATTACAAAAGAGCAAAGTGAACCTAGCATTTTACTTAAAATATTTCAACATTCTCAGTTTAAAAACAAATTAACCTGCTTGGATAAATGGCAGTTATGCTAATGAGATTTTAATCGTCTACAGTTGAAGTGGGAAAGCAATGAAACTTCCGCCAGGATAGCCCCAGGGCCACAAACAATTCAGGGAGACCCCCCACCACGACCCCGGAAAGTCCCACCAAAGTACTTCCTGAATACTGTTAGCTGGCTCTGACCAAATTCCTGTTTCTGCAAAAGCCCATTTGTGGGACCCCTCCCCATACAAACTGGAAATCGAAAGGCGTCAAAGGCCTGGGTCAGCCGGCTCCAAGCTCGGGTTTCTCCGCCTTTCCCAGCGCCTGCTCGTGTTCCCACGTCGTGGCCTGAGCCAGACGCGGGATTTCTACAACACCGTGGGACGGAGCCCCGATCCAAATGGCGGGCCCGTCTCGGGTACAGAGGGATGTAAGACGTGTGTGCGTGCGGCCTAGAGCGCATCAACGGCCTCCTCATCATCTCCAATGGATTTATCGTCATCTGCCATCTCCAGGGCCGAGGGTGTCCGTTTCCTTTATCTCAGCCTGCTCTGGAAGTCCCGCTGCGGGCCTTCGGCCTTCTGGCTTCATCTGCACTGGAAAACACCCGCTTTGTTATCCCGACGGCCTGGTCGGCCCAAACCCTTTCCCTCAGTTCCCCAGATGTGACACGTCTCTACACCATGAAAACACGTGGTGGCTTCTCCCCGGGCATCCGCCCACATTCTGATGGCCTGCGGCACACTCTTGCCGGCCCCCTTTGAATGCCAGCTCTCTTTTTTCAGACTTGTTTGCATTCTAACCTCGATAGCTAGTTTTACCTCCTTTGCCTTTTATGCTTGGGCTTGGGCTTGGGTGGCTGCGGGAGGGGAGCTGGAAATCCAGTCCCCTGAGACGTTGCAGGGAAATACAGAGCCCAGGAGCGTCAGGGAGCACAGTCGGGTGGAGCGGAGGGAAGATGGAGTTGTGTAACATCTGGGAAACGGACACTTGGGACACCTTTAATCTCCAACTCCTTGGGAAGAGTCTGGGATTGAGTCTTCTAAAATAGATCATTACCACAATACCCGAACTGCACTGAACACACTGCTGAAAAACCAGTCTCCAGGAATTGACAGGCTCCCAACCGAGATATTTCCACAAAGAGACGAAAAGCCGGAGGCAAGAGATTTGGAAGGCAGCCTCTTGGCCAGCCAGTGGAAGCCACCC
The DNA here is from genome assembly GCF_000313985.2 of Echinops telfairi. Lineage (NCBI taxonomy): Eukaryota > Metazoa > Chordata > Mammalia > Afrosoricida > Tenrecidae > Echinops > Echinops telfairi. Next base: position 18,215,195 of record NW_022108124.1, on the reverse strand, counting down.
ACATCTGTGCCCATACCAAAGTGAGGTAATCAACAGAATGTGGAAATTAAGTGAAAAATAACAATGCACAAGTGATTGAAGCAGGGCTTCAGGAGGAGCTGCCGTAACTCCTAGAGTTAGATGATGTGGAAGGAGGGCTAACTGCTGGTGTCAGATGGATTTGGGCTGAGAGCAAAGAATACCAGAAGGATGTTGACTTGTGTTTTAGAGACTCTGCCAAGCCATGGCATTTATAGACAAGGAAAAGGACAGATGCAGTTGGAGTGTGGGGGTGGGGGACTGGGGGGTCCCTGCACTAAGATACTCCAGGGCCCAGAGCTGTATTAGGAGCAGGCTCAAATACTTTCCTGCACGCCCCTTGCAACATGTGACAGTTTTACACACAGACAGTTCACAATTCTTTCTTCTTTTTAAATTTTCTAATTTTACTGGGGGCTCTTATGGCTCTTAGCACAATCCATACACACATCCATTGTGTCAAGCACATTTGTACATTAAGTTGCCATCATCGTTTTCAAAGCATTTTCTTTCTACTCGAGCCCTTGGTATTAGCTCATTTTCCTTCCTCCTCCACCCTCCCTCCCTTATGAACCATTGATAATTTATTAAAAACATTTTTTTTCATGTCTTATACTGACCTCTGTCTCCCTTCACCCACTTTTCTGTTGTCCGTCCCCCTAGGAGGGGGTTAAATGTAGATCATTGTGATTGGCTCCCCCATTCTCCCCCCACCGTACCCTTGCCCTCCTGGTATCGCTACTCAGTTTATAATTCTTCAGGCTTACAAAGAAACATTAGCTCATTAGTTCAGGCTGTTCAAAGACTGAGGGGAGGATGGGGCTTGGAAACGTGATGTAACTGATAAAAATGCAGGTGGCTGCTCTCTGCAGCCTTCCTTGCCAGCGAGTGGGTGGCAAGTGTCTGTTTCTCCCAGGCAGACAGACGTAGCAGCAGCTGCTTCAAACAGCTCCCCAGGATGAGCTGTTACGATTCTTCCACGACTGCAGGCCATGAAATATGTTGGTTCTGTCCCTATTTGCCTGAGGGAACAAAGCTTAGAAGAAGGGAGTGAGCATTTACACATCATTCAGAAGCATGTCATCTGGCCGGATTTGACAGAATCTGGGTCCCTGACAACTCTATCCGTCTGTAAAAATCCTGAAGCCAGTGCGTTGTACACCCAGCAGCGCATTCATAAGGGACACGAGCCCGGCCGTGGTGCCAACTGGTCTTTCAGGTAAAGAAGACAGGCAACTTCCTCAAGCGAGTTCTTGCATCTTGGCACGTCAAGTCTCTGAAATGCTGAGCCAAATGTTGCCCTTCATGCCAGATCTGCCCACTGACGTCGTTTGTTTCTCTCGGAGAAAGGAGAGCCATGGGATGTTCTATCTCTCAGTTGAACACAATTTGTCCCCGGCGAAGTTCTCTAAACGAAGTCACTACGATTCCACATTGCTTTTGATGAAATGTGAAATGGTGCCAGTTGCCAAGATTTGCACGAGACTGAGCATTGATGGTGGAGACAGACAGGAGCCAGAACTGCCGTGGGGTCCCCAGGTGTTCCCAAGGTGGGCAGTTCGAACCCACCAGCTGCTCCCATAAAGAGTTACCGTCTCAGAAACACACGGGGCCAGTTCTACCCTGCCCCAGTGACTGTTGACTCTTTGTCTTTCCTTCCTGATAACCAGTTTCCTTTGAGCCCTTTCCTCCGGGGAAAGTATCCAACCCAACAGGTGCGTCCTAGCCAGATGGGGCTCACCCAACATGCACAGAAAGCACAGCCACAACCTACAGGTGACCCCTCTCACCCCCCGCCCAATGAAAGAATTTTAGTCAAAGGCATCACCGACCCTGAGTGGGGTGCCCTCAGGGCAGGGGCCGTGGTGTGAGAAGTCCAGCCCGGGGGTCCTAAGTGCCAGACGGTGACACTGGGACGGGACCTCAAGCTCAGGGAGACAAGGCTGTAACCAGGGCATGAGGCCCAGGCTAGACCCAGTTCCTCAGAGCCAGAAAGTCTTAATCCAAGATGCCTTGGCTTCCCCTTTGTGGACAGTGAGGTAATCCAACTGGAGGAGCCCCTCCCGCCCAGTGTTCTAGAAAAACAAATGCAGTGCATGGAGCCATGTGCTGAAACTGGCCCCGGTCAGGAGCTGCAGGAGGGGTCAAGGACAACTCTAGGTTGGGAATACCCTCTAGGACAGCAGTTCTCAACCTGGGGGTCACGACCCCTTTGGGTAAGGTGACCAGACGTCCTGATTTTTGGCATTTTAAAAAAGTCCCGATTTTTGGAAAGAATGCAAGACAAGCTAGGGAACGGTCCTTTTGGTCCATATAGGCCAAATTTTTAGTCAAGAACACCCACCCTGCCCCAGTCAATGGTGTCCCGCTAAAAATCTGGTCACCTTACCTTTGGGGGTCAAACGACCCTTTCACAGGGGTCATCCAATTCATCACAGTAGCAAAATGACCGTGATGAAGTAGCAACAAAAATAATTTTATGGTTGGGGGGGTCACCACCACAAGAGGAACTGTATGAAAGGGCAAGGGGAAGGCTGCAAACCACTGTCCTATTGGGTACAAAGGCAGAGAGGAGGGAAGGGCTGGCGAGAGACACGTGGCACCAGTGGCACCAGCGTGGGGAAGCCTGACATCGCAGGGCAGAGTCTGAGCTGGGATAGGTTGGGAAAGGGTTGACACAATAAAGAGCAGGTTGCTAGGAGACCCCAGCCTCCTCAGGACCCTCCTTCCTCTTTGACTCCCCAGCCGCCCCCTCAGCCTCTTCCACATCAGGACCTTCCAACAGGTGAGCTTCCATGTCTTCATGGCGTCCATCCCCGCTAGCCCCTGGCCACCCACGACGTGCTCGACTCGGCACCCCCCAGGCCCCCTCTCTTGGTCCCTGCCCTGTTTCCAGCCTCCCCACTTCTGGAAATCCCACAGAAGCGCAGACGTCATTCATTGTGACCCTCTGGCCACTCAGAGGGCGGCACTGGCCCAAGCCCCGGCCAGGGTGCCACAGAAACTGCAGGTGTCAGGGGGGTGCTGATTGGCCTGGCTGACCTTCTAGGTGGGGGGCGTGGGGGGGGCACTCCAGATTTCCCAGAGACACTCCTGTTGCCATGTCCGTTTTAATGAAGGTGAAGCCATGGGAGAGCTTGGCAGAAAGACAGTGTTCAGACGTATCCCCCAAACTTGCTACTACTTGGTGTTCCCAGCTTGCTCTGTAGAGGGTGGGCTGACCCTGAAGCTGAGGGACCTTGGGTCTGGGGCCCCTCCGGGATGTGGGTCCTGAGTATGCGTTCCCAGGGCGACTCCGTGTCCGGTTTCTGCTCTCCCAAATCACCGCAGACGCGGGCATCGAACCAACACTCGTTCACGCAACACTCGTTCACGCAGCACCCCGCACGCAGTCCTGTGGGTCAGAAGGCTTGGCCCGGTGCCCTGTGGAGGGAGTCCACCCATTCAGTCAGGGCTCTGGCCATCCAGAGTCCTCCAGACTCGGAGGGAGACTCCGCTTTCCGACGCCCTCAGCTTGTTGACGGAATGGATTTCCTCCTCCCAGTTTCCGCTCGGCCGCAGGGGGGCGGGGGGGGTGGGGGTGGTCCAGCCCTCTCTTGGGCTGAGAACCGCTCATTCTCTGCTGTCAAACCTCTGCGACCCGGCCAGGTTGTTCTCTGCTTGTCAGGGGTTCGGTGACGGCCACTAACATCGCCACGGTGGGACGTCCACCATCTTAATCACCAAGGCCATTTTTAGGGAGCAATTCTGATGACCACACGCGGTCAGATAGCCTTATAAACTGTGGAAGAGTAAAATGTGTGTGTGTGTGTGTGTGTGTGTGTGTCAGACTCAGCATTTTCCACGTGCCCATTAATCTGAGGCACAGTTATGCATGCTACCGCTCACGAATCATTATTGCTTTCTTGGAAACATTCATTCCAGGTGTGGCAACCAGTATTTGCTTTCTTTCTTTTCTTTCTAAGTGGCTGTTCCTCTTTTCATTGATTACGATTTTGCTGGCACCTCTTCCAGAGACCACACGACTCAATAGTTCAACTGTATCAAGAGGAGTCGCAGTCATTTTTAGCACAGTTCCCTCTTGGCTGTACTCATGACTTAGTGTCATTTATTTAACTCTGTGCCATAATCGACACAACAAAACATTCTCGGACTCAGACACCTTCTACACGTGTATTTTAGTGCCATTGATTAGACTCTGTCGTGCAGCCGTTATTGATACCCTATTACAAATGATTCCGGCCCCATTAACACAAATCTGATGTCCCTAAGCAAAAACTCTCCCCCTTCACCCATGGTAGTCATTGGCCACCACTGGATTCCAATTTTTTCTTAAAGTAGTGTTCTTGATATAAACCTAGATTTCCACTGTTAAATCCCTTTAAAAAAGAGTTTTATATCTATTATCACAACCCATTCTAGTACTCCCTTGCCCTTCCTGCATTCATTGTCTGCTTCCCCCCTCCCAGTATTTTCTTAAGGCATACGGATAGAATGGCATGGGTTTAAAAGGAATAGAAATCATCAGGAGCATTGCACATGATAATGTTCTGTGGAATTGCTACACACACACACACACACACACACACACACACACACACTTCTATCTCTACGCCATCAGGATGTAAACTACTCTCCTTTGTGCACCTGCTCAGGTGAGAGCAGGTTCTGAGAAGATAATATTTTAAAAAGAAGACACCAGAATTCGTCGGGACCCTCCGGATGACCTGGCTCTGATGGGGGGAGGATGTCTGGGGTGTGTGGGGGTGTCCGTGCTGGCAGGAGCCGGCACAGACAGAAACCCGGCCCGGAAGCCTCCACCCCTCCACCCCTCGGAGGGGCGGGCAGCCAGCCCAGCGGGGCCCCTGCGCGATCTCAATGTCCTCCCTTCAGAATGTCCAGAGGGCAGCCTGGCCCGGGGAAGCGGCTTCTGGATTCCTTTTGCTGGGTGAACGAGATCACTGGAGAAGTCACCTACCCCCCAGAGAAGACAGAGGAACCCGCAGCGTCTCCAGCATGTGCTGCAGAGCCACTGGACACCCCCAGACCCCAGTGTGGGAGCGCACAGGGGGCACCTGGAAGCGTCTGGGGCCCATTTAACACACCTGGGCTGAGGTCCATTCCTCAGCCCCCTCCCTGGGCTCCATCCAAAGACATCGGCCCCAGAGGCTCCCTGCCATCTCCACCTCCGCTGGCCCCAGGCCTGGCTAACACTGGAGCCCGGAGATCCCCGGTTGCTGTCTCCCCAGTAAGAGGGTCCCTGCTCACCCTGGGCCCCATGGCCCCAGGCTCTGGGCCTCCAGCCTCCAGCTGTGCCCCCAGCCCGCCTGCCCCCTGGGCCTTCAACTGCAAGCTGAAAAGCGTCCTGACTGGAAATAACAGGTTCTCCTTTTGAACCCCGAGACATCTGCCTGGCCACCCCCTTTGAGCCACCAGGGCCAGTGTCCCCGCATCCCTCCCCACCCCCTCCCAGAGCACAACGGGGTGCTCTGCAGGGTTCTCCCCAGGACAGGCCAAAGGTTTTCACTGGCGATATAAACGTTACATTTTGACAGTCCTGCTTTCTAGAACTTGCTTCGCTCCCACGGTGTCTTGATCATTGTTTTCTCCGTTTCTTGGGGCTAATGGATCTCACTGGGATTTGGAAGACACGGCAGTTGTGCTTGGATGTCAGGCAGGGCCCCGTGGGGGGCGGGATCTGCGAGCCAGGATGAGTGGCTTCTCCAGCCCTAGGCCACCTGGGACGGGACCAACACTCAGAGCACAGAGCCACCACCTGCTGGCAGTTCTTGATCCTGAGCAGAGAGGGGCTAAAGGCCGGCACAGAGCAGAGTTTGGGCGCAGCCGGAGGCCTAAGGAAGGGGGGCGTGGACACTGTCCATCCCCACACGTCCCAGGAGACTCCTCGGACCACAGGGAAGGCATCAGTGTTGGTGCAGGGAGCTGCTGGTGATGGCAGCCGCAGGCCCTTTCTGAGGTGCTGGTCTTGGTCGGCAGGACCATACTGTCCTCCCTGTGGCCCCAGCATGTGGCCCTCGAGCTGCGTTGCTTTAATAATCTAATCCTCGTCTCAGGGTCTCTAGACTGGTAAGCCAGCCAGCAAGGAAAGGGTGGCAGAGGGCGTCTTGAAGGTTGTGTCCAGTGGTAGAGGATAGAAATTGGGGCCCTGCAGAGACCAAAGCTACACCCTGCATCCCAGCCTGGGATGCAGGAAGTTGGGTAGGAGAGAGAGGGGTCTGGCGCGGGGTTCAGGGGGGAATTGGTCTCATCTGACCTCAAAGCATGAGAAGTCCAAGGTTCTGAGGGGGTGGCGTGTCCGACTTGGCCGTGGTGAAGAGGGTGCTGCTCTCCCATTGGGGCCATGTGTACATGAGGGCCTGGTGCTAGGGATGAGGAAGGCGAGGTCACACAGTCACCTCTGTCCTGTCACCTTGCTTCTTTGGCCATGGGAAACATGGGGATGGGGGCGTGCCTGGCCTGGTTTCCTCCCTGCCCATACAAGAAGTACCCAGGAGGATGAGCACAACTTACCTGGCTGTGCGTCACAGACTCCGGCCTCGCGGTGGGTGTGGGAGGGGCTTTGCTGGCAGCACTGTGCTTCGGGCACCTGGTGGGGCCAGGAAGAGGATGCGGACACTGGATAGGAGTCCCTGTGGGCTCCCAGGCCACACCCCAGCTCTAGGAAGAAGGACTTGTGGCTCACACTGACTGCCGGGTGCCCCAGCACCTTGGACTTGTGAGAAGCATCCTTTCACTGACTGCATGGGACCTTGCTATCCTTGTGCCACCTCCTGGGGTCAGAAGCTGCTGCCTCGGACTCATCGGGTAAGGGGTGGGGGGTAGCAGGGTGGCAGACGGTGAGGGCACCTGTGAGGACCAGAGGGCACGGACACAACTGTGGGAGCCTTGGCAGCACCATGGTCGGGTGAGCGGGAGGGGGAGGATGAAGAAGGGCAGGCAAGAGAGGAGGGCACATGGCCCCTCCCTTTGGATTGGGGCGAGTTTGGATTTTGCATTGACTCACTGATGACCCTGCGTGTGATCAGTACCAGTTTCCAGGCCCAGGTCTGCAGGGTCTGGCAGCTGCATTTCCCATCTCTTAAAACACTTGGTCTCTGTTACTGCTGCTTGTTTAACTTCAAGCCTTTAAGACCCCAGACCCTGTATCTTTTGATAGCCGGGCACCATCAGCTTTATTCACTACATTTACTTATGCACCCACGTTGTCTTCAGCGATCATGCTGTGCCAGGAAGGCGAGCATCTCAGAATGCCAGGTTGTCAGAACAAAGTGTTCTTGGATTGAGGGAGGGCTTGAGTAGAGGTTCAATGTCTGTCTGCTACCTTAATGCTTAAATATAAATATATGTACATAGACCTATATCCCTATAATTATATATTAATATATTTACATATGTACATGCCTATGCTTATACCTATACAAATGACTTTTGCCCCCTAATTCTTTCCTCTATTTCTTTTTACTTTCCTCCTGTCCCACTGTCATATTCTACCTTCATTTGGCTCTTTGTAGTTCTTCTCAGCTACATTGCCGTGTTAGGCAGGGTTCTCTAGAGAAACAAAACCAGGACACTTATGAATATATCTATATATAGATAGATAGATTTATACAGCATGAAG
>NW_022108124.1:18200735-18206542 GCF_000313985.2 Echinops telfairi | reverse complement strand
CCCCCCGTCCCCTCCTCTCTCATGTCCTCCCGGAATCATCAGTCCAGTTGTTTGCACCTTGGGATTGTTTATCCTGCCTATCTTGTATAGATAGACATGGCGGGGAAAAGAAGGGAAAAAGCCCTATAAATAGTTCCAGGTCTGTCTTCTGACCCTTATGAATGTTTTCTGATTGGGTCTGATGAGGTACCAAGCCCTGTCCCCTGAATCAGACGTCTATTTTCAGGATTCCTTAGGAATTTTCTTGCTTTGCTCCCCTTGCTGCTCTGTTGTGCTCCCTGCAGGTTTTGCCCCGGTGGTGTGTGTGTGGGAGTGGGGGGAATCAGACTGGGCAGTATTCCCACACTGTGTCTCCAGTGCTGTCCCCGTAGCGCTGTGGGTCAGCGAGGGACGTTGTGTCTCGTGGTAGAGCCGGCCCTACAGTCCTCACTGTTCCTTGGCCGCTCTGAGCAGGAATGTCATCCTTGAGGCTTTGTGGGCCTCTTAGAATGCCCCTATGTGGTCTGGGCAGACCTGCCACTCTCCCCAGCCCATATCTTCAGTGCTGTCCGCTGTAGCACATTCTCGGTAGTACAGACCTCTTTGTTAGCTTGATGATTCATGCCAGTGTGTTGCCCTCAGGCTTGGTGCACCGGGTTGAGGTCGGGTTCCTCTCTCCGTTTCTTGTGGAGAAATGAACAATATCCTCCCCCTGGGTGGGTTAGTGCCCTATTACCCCACTACCCACGCCCTCCTTTCCCCGCTCCCCTTTCCCCTCCTTTTTAGGTTGGCTGCCATATGGGTCCCTGGGTTGGGTCTGAGCCCTGTCAGAGTGCCTGGACCTCACCCCAGGAATTTATGCACCCGAGGCTTTCCCCCCATGCCCCTTGTGTTCTTTATGCCTACCCCAGTGGACTCACGTTATCCCTGTCCTTTTGTGCTTGGCGTACTTCACTGAGCATCATTAGCTCCCACTCTTCCCACATGTGCTTCCTGCGTCCATCACTGCTTTTTAGGGATGCATAGTACTTCATTGTACGTATGTACCAGAGTTTTTGACATGGAAGAAGCACACCAGCTTATGCGATAACAGGTGTCAAAGGGAGCAGGTATCAGGCGATGCAAATGAGGGGGGTCGGAGTGGAGACTCAAAGTCCATCTGTAGACAATTGGACATTCCATCACAGAAAGGTTACAAGGAAGGGATGAGCCTGCCAGGGTGCCATATAGCACCGATGAAAAGACACCTTTCCTCTAGTTCTTTAATGCTTCCTTCCTCCCACTATCATGACCCAGCTCTACCTTACAAATCCGGCTAGACCGGAGCATGTACACTGGTACAGATAAGAGCTCTCAACACATGGAGTCCAGGACAGATAAACCCCTCAGGAACAAAAATGGGAGTAGCAATGCCATCAGGGTAGGGGGAAGGTGGGGGGAGAAGGGGAAGAAAGGGGGAACTGATTGCAATGATCAATATATAACCCACTCTCATCCTCCAGGGGGATGAGCAACAGAAATGTGGGTGAAGGGGGAGAGAGTGGACAGTGTAAGATATGAAAATAACAATTATTTATAATTTATCAAGGGTGGAAGAGTTGGGGATGGAGGGAAAGAAGAGGAGCTGATAACAAGGGCTTAAGTAGAAAGAATATGCTTTGAAAATGATGATGGCAACAAATGTGCTTGACACAATCGATGTATGGATTGTTACAAGAGCTGTAAGAGCCCCCCATAAAGTGATTTTAGTTTTTAAAAACCTGGGGGGAAAAAGACTATAATTTCCAACAAATTAGGAAATAATTTTTCAACTAGGATAACAACAACAAAAACAACAAAACCTTTGGAAACTGATTGTGGTAACCATTGTAGAATTCTACTTGACATTATTGAAATATGTAATGATATATGTATTGAATCCCAATAAATAATTAAGAAAACAAAAGAAAACACTTGACCTGGGAGCCCAGAGCTGCCTCGGAAGCCTGACCTTCTCCACCGGAGAAGCCGTGTGGACAGTCCCTGCGGGGAGCTCCAGAGACAGTGTGGATGGCGACAGGCCCAGCTATGCCAGCTTCTAGCTGTCCCCGCCAAAGCAGGTCCCCTAGCCAGGTCTGGCCACCAGCCAACACCACTGCCGAGTGACCTCCATGGATACCACATGACACAGATGTACTGATGAAATCATTGGGGGTTTTTTCCACAATGGTTTTATTGGCAGGTGATCTACATATCACAGAATTCAATTGTTCAATCATGCAGTCCTATCATGGAGAATCATACGATCACTCCCACATCAGGATTAGATCACCCCTGCCCCTCCCCATGGTGAATTCGCCTTTCAGATGGTTTATGCAATCGCAGTCTGTTCTAGTGCTCCCTCCCCTCCCTGGGCTTCATGAGTTACTAATCCCCTTCCCTCAGTATCTCCCCTCCCCCTGCATTCCCTGTATCCCCTCGTCTCAGTTATTATCATTATGTATCCACTCCCCTACCTTCACAGTTGCGAAGTCCCATGGAAAACCACAGAAAACAGTATCACGCTGAGGTGGCAAGGCTGAAAACACAATAGTAGACAGACGAAAATACTAGTCATTATGGGCGCCTTGGAAACCTATCGTTCAAAGAGTCAACGTCGTTTTTTATTTTTCCAAATAGTGTCCCTGGCATGGACGTCCGGGCACACACCTTAGTCATTCCATCCTGCTAAGACGTGCGGCTGTCAATCCCCCGTCCACTCCACTCCAGGACACGTCCACCACCTCCTCCTTGCTGTGGTGCGCTCCCCACTGCCTCCCCGAGACATGGCTTGTGAAAAGCGGTGAACTTGTTTCTGCTTTGTAGGCTCAGGCAGTAAGTCACTGGAACTCGCTACCAGGTCAAAAGGAAAGGCGCCCACCCCCAGGTTGTGTGTGAGCTTCAGTGTGAGCACACACGGGCTGGAAGGCGGCAGGGAACAAGGGCAGCCCAGATCCACTTTGGGTCTCTACAGCAATCCAGCCTCCAGGGTGTTCTTTCTGACCACTTGACCAGCGGGCCATGGCCTGGCCCTCAGGTGTAGTATTAAATTAAAATATTGCGCTGAGGAGTGGGGTTGGGGGGCCAGCCCCCACCGCTAATACTCCTATTACTACTACTCGGATTCAGTAATACTACTTCTGGGTTCAGTAATGCACAATTATACGGTTGAGATATATAAGCATTATATTAAAGTCATCGAGAGCATGAGAGATAATACAATAATACAGTCAGACACGTTACATGGCAACATTGCTCACCTCAGCCCAGCTTGATGGTCCACGTGGAGAGAGGGGGAAGGAAAGGAGGGAAAGGGAACAAGGGAGAGGGGAGTGACCAGGGAGGGAGCAGCAAGGAGCTCAGAGTCAGAGAGAGCTCTCTATTGCTGACTTGCACCTATATACCTTTTGGGGGCAAGCCAGCCCACTAATTACAGGTAGAGACATACGTCACAGGAAGGGGCTGCACTATAGGTTACACAGCAATGAGAGGGTGGTCTCTGGGTCTCCATAGGAACATTATCAGTGGGGTGAAAACTCCTCCTGTCCATTGTCCCCAGAGGCAGGGAGCAGGCTCACCCCTGTGGAGGGATGAGACAGCAGTCTGGCAACTGATTGCCCTCAGTGGGGGAATGCCTGCGCATCTGACCTGCCCCCACACTCAGGCAGAGTGCATTAGAGACCGGGTCACTCCTCCTCCAGCTAGTCCCTGGCCCTGAGTGACTTGTCTGCGTGTGACCTTCATGGAAGTTTGGGTGCTAGTGTTGCAAGGTCATAAATTATACTGCCTGCCTGAATCAGAGGGCCCTAAACCAATGTGGTAGGTCTCTGGCCTGGCAAAAGGTACAGATCCCAGTCACAGTCCCATTCCTGCTCCTGCACTGTGCCTGCAACGGGAAAGGCCCTTTGTCCTCTCAGGCCCTATTCTAATCTTGGTTCTCTGCAAATCCTGACAGCCCGTAGTAATCTTGGACTAATGGTCTCCTCTGTCCAGACAATGTCTTTGTCTTGTCTTTTTCCTGTTAGACTTAGTGAATGTTCTCCTTAAAGTAGATTTGTGACTGGGAGTCTCTTTTGTACCCTAGAACAACATACTAGCAGACATCTAAATGCACCCTTAAATACAGACTGCTCCCCCAACATCAACTAAATGTAACAGACCGGAATTAAAGCTCCCGTGGTTAGCAATAATTGTCTTCCCTTGGGCTGGGCCAAAGAAACAAATGTTTACGTGGTTACAAAACGTGCTTTTGGAAACAAAGGTATTTGTAACCTCCACATAAAAGCTATGACGATTGGACAGCGATTTTGAACTTTAAAGTATGTTGCTGCTGTCGACGACCAAAACGAAACTCGCGGCCGCCGAGTCCATTTCGACTCATGGCGGCCCTAGAGGACAGGTTAGAACTGCCCGTGGGTTTCCGAGGCCTGCCACTCTCTACAGGAGGACAAAGCCTTGTCTTTCGCTCCCGAGGTGCCTGGTGGTTTCAAACTGCTGATCTGGAGCACCACAGTCCAACGCATAACCACAATGCCGCCAGGGGCTCTGTCACAATTATAGCAGATCATTCAAAGCCTGAAGACCTGGGACCTCGCGGCAATGCTTTGGCTGACCGCTACGCTCAAGGAGCAGCATTCGCAATCGCCCTTGGAATCACAGCTAACGAGCACGTGGAGAGTTTCACAGGAGCAGCCAGAACAAGGTGGGGGCAGAGTGGACGCCCAAAGCCCATCTGTAGACAACTGGACACCCTCCACAGAAGGGTCACAAGGAAGGGATGAGTCAACCAGGGCACAGCACAGCATCGATGAAACACATCATTCCTCTAGTCCTGCATGCTTCCTCCCCTCCACTGCCATGACCCAGTTCTAGACTGGAGTACACACATTGGTACAGATCCGGCTAGACCGGAGTACACACATTGGTACAGAACCGGCTAGACCGGAGTACACACATTGGTACAGATAAGAGCTCTTGACACATGGAATTCAGGATAGATAAACTCCTCAGGTACAGTAGTGGGAGTAGCGAGATCATGAGGGTAGGGGGATGTTGGGGTGCGGGGAGAGGGATAAAGGGGGAACTCATCACAAGGTTGGATATGTAGCTCTCCCAAGGGGTATGAATAACAGAAATGTAGGTGAAGGGAGACAACGGATGGTGTATGATATAAAATAACAATAATATGTAATTGATCAAAGGTTCATGAGGATGGGAGGGTGAGGGAGGGTGGGGGAAAAAGAGGAGTTGTTACCAAGGGCTCAAGTAGAAAGAAAATGTTTTGGAAATGTTGATGGCAACATATGTAAAAGTGTGCTTCATACAACTGAATGATGGATTATTATATAAGATTTGTAAGAGGGTCCCCAATAAAATGATTAATGTTTTAAACCTGATTGATCTTAAAGTCTGTTTTTTGACAATTAATGGAACGCCGCTTCTCTAGGTGTGGCATTTCCGGCTTAGTAAACCATGTGAATTTTTTATTTAAAATGGCCGATGTCAATCTTTTTCAGCTCACTAATGCCCAGGATATAGATCTTGATGTGTTCCAGTTCATTTCTGATGACTACAGCTTTTCCTAGATTCATACTTTGTGGGAAACACACGCTGAGGAACTAGGAGGAGGGCTCTATTCCCTAACTTATCACAGAAAGCTAGTATTCCATGGTAGGAAGGCCTCCACTTTGGTAAGTTAGAAAAAAAGTCCAAGTGCATGATCCTGCTTTAAATATCGTTCTCACAGATTGTCCCCAAACAGCTATGCTGCCTTAACGTGAGCACATGGTGGATTCTATCTCCCTGTAGAA
>NW_022108124.1:18173534-18200438 GCF_000313985.2 Echinops telfairi | reverse complement strand
TGCTGGTTCTTCGGATCAGAACTGTAGGGGTCCAGTCTGGGCTCGGCTCCTGTCACCATGGCCAGACTGGCACTCCCCCTCGGGTCTAGCAATTCCTTTCCTAGGCACAAAAAGCCTCCCCACCAAAAAAAAGCCCTGGATGTTTTTTCAAAGCTATGCATTTTATTTTTTGTGTCTTACTGTATTTTAACAAAACAACCTTATCTTCTTCAAAGTACTCTCCATGACACGTAAGGCATTTGTCAAATCTGCGATTCCATTCTTGCAAACATTTTTCAAACTCATCTGTTTGGATGGCTGACAGGACCTCCCTCGTTTTTTTCTTCACCTCTTTTTATGTTGTCAAATCGTTGTCCTTTCATGCCCCTCTACATTCGCGGAAACAAAACGTTGCACAGAGCAAGGTCAGGTGCATGGGGCAAGAGAGGCATGCCATTTTTTTGCCAAAAACTAGTGCACGGAGATGGCTGCGTGAGCAGGTGCATTGTCGTGGTGGCTAAACCAGTCCCGTCTGCCACAAATCAGACCTTTTTTTGTCGCACACTGTTACACGATCTTTTCAGAACCTCTAAATAGAAAGCTTGATTAATAGTCGGACCTGGTGGAATGAACTCCAAATGCACTGAGTCAACATTTTCATCTGATCAGGAAGTTGTCGGAGGTCCACCAGACGAGGTGTGTCATCAATTGACATCTCACCTATTTTGAAAGGAGAAGACCACTCCTACACTTGAGTTTTTCCCATAGTGCTGTCCTTGCCAGCTGCGTTCAACCTCACAACAGTTCCTGCGGCATTTTTTCCAAGCAGGAAACCAAATTTCACAACCATACTGTTCTCTTAAATTAGCCATCACAAAAAATGAGGTTGGAGTGAAACTGCTTTTATGAAAAAATTCCCTGTGACCAGAGAGAACCACTGGGTGTGTTAGGCAGCAGACTAGGGATAGAGGGGGTCGTTCCTCCCCATGCCTGCACAAGGAGGCTAGAAGGAAAACCAGGTGAGCCTTAGCCAGCCATAAACACTTTAACTGGGCATGCTCCAACTCAACACCCACCCCACCCAGCCCCGCCAGCCAGGTGGGCGGTATACCAGGGTGTCCCAAACTAGGCCCAGGTGGGCTTGATTCAGTCAATGGGGTCAATCCATACCTTCGACCATACCGCCCCAGCCAGAGGTTTAAATACCTTGGCAGAGGGACGGCCTGTTCTTTTGCCCTTGACCCTGCTCCTGTGCCTGCCGGCCATGGCACAGTCTCTCTGGCCTCAGGTCACTTGTGGGCACACAGTCCCAGGAGGTCACCCACATTCAGTGGTGAGCCCCAGCGTGGCTTATGCAAGGTTTGGCACGCTTCCCTGAAAAAGCATGTACTCCTTTGTAAAACCTGAAACTCCTCCCGTCCTTTATAAAAACCCACTTGGATCACAAACCAGGCTTGGGTGTGAATTCTTTCTCGTGCGAGGCCAAGGATGGAGGTATTTCCCACCAAAGAAACCTAACAGGTGCACTAACTCAGAGCGAGTGTAGCTACATCTCATTGAACTTGACATGCCGATGCAGAGATCCCAGCACACTGGCGTTCGCTGCAGCGGTCCTCAGCGTGAGTGACCAAAGGGTGCAGGCAGCCTGACTGCCCATCGCAGGTAAGTGGATGCGCGTGTGTTAAGCACGGTTGATGGCAGGTTCATCAGCCACAGGGAAGTTCTGACAGACGCTACCACGGGATGGATTCAGAGAACACGCCGAGCCCAACAGCCTAACATGAGAGGGCAAAGACAGTCTGAGGCCACCGTGGGTCTGGTCCTCTCTGCTCATGGTCCCCACTCCCCACAGGGCAGTGTGTGGTGCTGCCCCAGGTCCGAGCCAATCTTGACACTGACCTTCACAGAGCTGGAGATGCTGCTGGCTGTTCAGGGTCAGCTCAGTCCCTTGGGCACACGGGTCTGAGCCCACTCCTGTCAACAGCTCGGTGGCCCTCGAATGCCCCGTAGGCAACATCTTTGAACTTAGACAAAAGCATTCCCCAGAAGCTCCGAGTCCCAGGAAGGCCTTTTCCTGTGTCTTCCTAGCAGCCGCCCTCCTGACTGTTGACAGGGCAGGTGCTTCATCCAGGCAGCCTTGACTCTCTCCCACACAAGGACTTAAGCGGGGGTCTGAGGAAAAGTGCCTGCGGCCAACTGCAGGCCCGCTGCTCCAGGCATGGGGCACACTGGGCGGGCGCTGGTCTACAGAGGGACTCTTCCCGGGGGTACTGGTGATGAGAAGGGGTCCCGTGTGTCCCCGAGGCTGTGTGGAAACGGTTTTAAGCGCTTGCTCCTGCACAGGTCTTCAGTGGCGGGGTAGAACTCTCCCTTTTCATTCTTAACGAGTTTCCTCAGGTAGGCGGGGAAGTGAAGTCAAGCAGGTAGACGGACGGGGACAGCTGGGTTGATCCTGCCTGTGACCTATGCGCAACAGAACAGGATGTGGCCGGTGCTGCATGTCCTTCCGGGGACTGCTGTGCTGGGGTCTAGCCACGGGTCAAGCCGTCTCACGGGGGTCCTCTCCTTCACCAAACATGTTCTCCTCGGGGTGATCCCACCTCACGACGTGGCCCCATCGAGCTGGATGTGAGTCGTCGGGGTTTCCCTGGCTAACCTTGCAGGGGCATAAAGCCGTCTCCCGCGTCTGTCTCAGTCTGGAAGTCCACCATGGCTGACCCTGGCAGGTGAGATACCTGAGGAATGGCTTCCAACATCACTGCAGGCAGTGCAGGACTCGGCGCGATGTACCGACAGCGTGACATCTTTCATGGAAACAGGCACACACGGGTGGCACGTTTCTCGTAACTCCCTATTAAGTTGTAAAACGATTGAATAACTGAAAAACAACAACGAAGCCTTCAGTTGTTCTGACTGATGGAAGCATTATTTATTACATCACCATTAGTTCTGGGACAAAATCCCATTAGAAACAAACGACTGAGGATTCCTTATCAGCTGATTTTTAGAAATAACACAATACAAACCTAGCTTTACAATAAATTTTCTTAGATAACTTTTAAGGAGGTTTTTAACTCATTATTTGGCTCTTGAAAATATAGACCACAAACATTTGCTACATTAGAAAAATAATTTACGTGTAGTTGTTAGGCACAGGTCAAAAGGGGGGAGGTAATATGCACAAACGGTAGTAATTCTCAGTCAACACAAATTTGCTGAACATATATTTGAACTCCATTGACAAGAACCCGGGTTTTAGATGCATGTTCTTTAAAGCACCCACTTCCAAACCACTGGAATGTCTCCTTTCCTTTCTAATGCACTGAGGGGGGAGAAATTCTTTTAATATTTTTCTCAGCAGTAAAACTCTGTCTCAACAGGATTTGCCTTCTCTTGAGAAGTCGGCTGAAGAGCTTTTGCATCTGGATACCAAGAGCCCTTCAGGGGGCACCTGTAGAGGGAAATTTGGAGCGGTAGTGGGGTGTGTGTGTTGGAGCATGTGCCTATCAGGGGCTCTGCGGGGCTTTCCCCCGGCCAGAGGTATGGGAGGCTTTCACCCAATGGTTTCAAGCTAGACAGTGACAAAATTGTGGCTGGTGGGTGAGATCCTGAATCTAACCCTCAATTCTGTGTCAGTGGAGCTGCTACAGTTAATGGGTCTCAGGCGGCTTCTGACAGCGATGGCCCCATACATTCATTCAGGTTCGTCCCCCCACCTCCTTTTTTTAACCCCCTCAGGCAAAATTTGCTGCTGTCACTCATCTGTGTTAGGCAACTGACTGACTGTGACTGGCTGCAAGAACGTGTGTGTGTAAATAAGACATGAGGAAACGGGCTCCACGTCTCCAGAGCTGGCGTGAACGGGAGGTCTGCTGATACACACGTGCTTGGTTGGCCCTGGAACTGTTCACATAAAAAGACACCGTCGTTACTCTTGTCTCCTTCATTTTCACGTCTCCCTCGGACTCCCCAGTCGCCACCCTCTGGACCCGGGCCTGTCGGTGCGTGCAGGAGTCTCACAACATCAAGAGGCAAAAACCGTTTTTAAAAATGGTGTCCTAGTAGAAATTAATGTCTTTAGAAATGTCAGCCTTTAAAGCAGCAATCAGAAACTTGGCTTTCACAATATGGAGCGTAATACTGTGAGATCAAACTGTTGGGTTTAAATAAGTTTAACTTAACAGTGTTTCATTAAAAAAAAAAAAAAAAGACTGATGTCACTTAGTGGTTTCTCCATTCTTCCAATTCCAAGGGATACAAAGGTCCCCGTCCTGCATCACAGAGTAGAAGTGGGAGATACACAGGTGCATCCCATGCAGGTAAGGCAGGGACAATTCCAGCAGCCTCTTGCAACACTCCACCATCTGCATACTGGACACGCTGGGCTCCTTGTATAACTTCTCCAGGGAAAACTTCCTCGTGGAGGCCTGTATCAACTCATGTTCAATGACCTTCAACCTGTTGTATCAGAAAAGGAAAATATTCCCATCAGTGAGGAATTTAACACCAGAACCCAAGAGTACAAAGACCACAGAAGCCCTGCAACCCCGGGACACACACGTGCTATACTGACACGCCAGGGGGCCCAGGGTGCAGCGTGGCCTGGCAACCGCTCGAGTAAGCCTGGGTGGGGTGGCGGCATCAGCACCGTCAGTGCAGGGAGGGAAAGGAAGGCTTCGGGGCAGCATGCAGGGTGCCCCCGCTGCACAGTAGGGGCTGGTGTCCGGGTTCCCCTGCAGAGAGCTGGAAGTCTAGGCTGCAGTGGCTGCCCGGTAGCCAGAGGGCGCTCTGCTGTTCTCCAGCTGGTTCTGTGGGTTTATCCAATTCCTTTAGCTCAGTGGTTCTCAACCTTCCTAACGCCACAACCCTTTAATACAGTTCCTCATGTGGTGGTGACCCCCAACCATAAAACTATTTTTGTTGCTACTTCATAACTGTAATTTTGTTACTGTGATGAATCAGAAGATAAATATCTGGTATGCAGGATGTATTTTCGTTGTTACAAATTGAACATAATTAAAGCATAGTGATTCATCACAAAAACAAGATGTAATTATATATTGTGAAATATTTCTTTCTAATGACAAATCAATGAAAGTTTATCTGGAAGCATGGTGTAGCATGGGAACAGTCTTCACACTGGGTACTCATCTGTGGGCGTATGTGCATGTGGGGGAACCGCCTGGAGACGACAGAGGAGCGGTGTCTCGGTTCCTAAGACCATCGTAAAGATGTGTGCTCCAATGGTCTTACACGACCCCTGAGAAAGGGTTGTTTGACCCACAGGTTAAGAACAGCTGCTTTAGTGGCTGTATTTTAGACACCTATGTGCTCTAGTTCACGCACTAAAATTCTTATCCCAGTGATGCACATGCACTTCAGAGTCCTACAGGTCTATGACATGGCAAGATTAACAGCGAGCCCAACCACGCTCCTCTATCATCTGTTTTCCAAAGGAGGCTTTAAGCCTTTTTATGATGGAAAAGCTCCCACATGTACAAAGGAGAGACCGGCCTGCTGTGACACCCATGGGGCCATCTCCAAGTGCACCCAGCTGTGCCTTCTCGCCACCGCCACCAGCCCTTCTTACAGACACGAGTCTATCTGTAGGCGCTTCCGTCTGCATCTCCCAAGTAGGAGGGAGGGTCCCCGGTTCCTCAGACCGCCTCTGACGGCATCGCGGGAATCGACAGGGCAGCAGCTCTCGCCACATGTGGAAGAACACGGGACAGCGAAGGCTTCCGCGTGGCAGTCTGGGAAGCCCCCGGGGCAGTTCTCTCCTCTCCAGTGGGGTTGTTAGCGTTGGAACTGAATGCAGGGAGAGCCTGAGTACCTGGTATCACAAACGGAACCAGCAGCTATGGGCAGCACGGTCGCAAGGGTCACAGCAGCCTTCCCGTAGAAAAGAAGTATTATCTGATCCGCGTAAGGACGGAACAACAGGTGCGGTGACTGAGCAAGAGGACCTGGCTGAGGTACACAAGGTACAAACAGGTACGCAAGGCTGACCACAGCACCCTTTGCCTTGAGGGATGGCTTTGCTTCAGTTGCCATCCTTCATGTCGCTGATCGACATCCCCCCACATTTGAAGGTGTGTGAGCATCAAGGACACAGTGCGGGAGAAGGCCGTGCAGCTGCTTCCACCCACCCTCCACCCCCACCCCGCCCTCTGCTGAACAAGCCACCAGGGAGTCCTTTAGGGTCAGATGGTGCCTGACTGTCCCTTTGTCCCTCCCCTTCAGCTTCTTCCTTCCCCTCACGCCCACGCCCCAGAGCAACTGACTCCCATTTGCGCGGCTCGTCCACCACGGACATCCGTGGAGGGCACTCAAGTTTCCTACTGGAAACGAGTGCCAGGACAGCAGGGGGCAGGTCTCCTTCATCTGTCTACCAGGGGCACTGGCCCCCCGCGCATGGCACACGGCGGGCACAGAGCAGGCTGGCTCCGTGAAAGACTGGCTCGGGGGTCACAAAGCCTCCTGGGGCAACATGAGGGGACAACAAAGCCCTGAGGTCCTCAGAGCAGACGGAAAACAGAGTTCCCGGCCGGCAGCATCTCGAGGAGGACAGGACACTGCTGTCATGGGGCTCCTTCAAAAAGCCAGCGCAGAGATTTTGAACTCAATCAGCAGTTTACTTTAGACTTCCTTCTCAATTCAAATGGAGACGGCAAGGTCTCCCTCTCAGTAGCTTTGGACGCTACAAGGACGAGAGGTCCCGTCCATCCGGCAGTCGCCGCCGATCTGGTGGTCGCTCTCCTCCACCTGCGGACGTTGTGTGGTCCTCTGATTTTCCACCCTGTGCTTGATCAAGGCGTCCTTCTAAATGGAGGCAGAAGCACCTCATCATGTCCTTTGTAGAACAAGGTGGGGGATAAGGCCACACGGGCTCTCCCCCACACAGAGGTCTGCGTCCTAGATGGCGGACAGTCTGAATGCCCCCCGGCACGCCGCTTTCTGCGCAGTGAGGGTGAAGAACGGTGCCCGAGGGGGTTAAAGCACTTACTCTTGCTTCCTTCTCAGCCTCTCTCTGGCCTGCTGGGCTCTGGAGAGGATGAACCAGTGCAGGCTCGCGGCGTCACAGAGGACTGGGATGTTGAAATGCCCGAGCTCATGCAAGCTGGGCGCGTACCTGTCGCTGGAAGAAAGCAGACGTTACCCCGTGCTGCTCAGGAAGGTGCTTCTGTAATCTTTGAGGAAAGAATTAGGAAAGCTACCTCAGGAAAACCGACTTAGATCTTTGCTGACACCCCCACCCCCCAACAAGGACACAGTTGGCGGGAATGCCTGACACAGGGAAAATCAACACTGGAAACGTAACATAAGATTCCAGTCTGCTAGAAATCCAAATGTAACAGTCCTCCCTCCCTCCCTTCCAGTAAAAACTCATGTGAGCTCAATCAGTGGGAAGTGAATGATCTAGTGGGGGATGGAGGTGACCAAGGTCAGTGCGGTACCCGGGCATGAAACACAACTCAAGTTTAGATCAACAAGGGTGCAAGGAAGCCTGGGCGGTGGGGTGGGGGGAGTCCGATGCAGAGAATGTCACTAATAGTCACTGCAAAATACGCTTTCTCAGAGTATCCGTTGTCTCCGGTGACATCGTAAAAACCTGCTCATCCCGTCCTGTAGTCACCATGCAGAAAATCACCACCTCTAAAAGCCAGCGCCTGGTGTGTCCACGTGGGGTCAGGACTGGGCTCTGAACATGCCCCAGGAGGACCCTGGCTGCTTGCCTCCTGCAGCGCCTGAACCTCTCAGCCCAGAGCTGCTCAAATCGCCCAGGCCTGTTCTTGGCTCCAGTGACAGGCTCTCCTGGACCCGGGCCCTCAGACAGTAGGACCACACACTTCCTGGCCCTGTGCAGAACGCGCTTCACGCTGACGGTTAAGAGCTGAAGGAGTATGAACATGTAAGCACTTAACGTGTCACATATACACAGACTTGTGACCCTTCCATCCTCCCAACGATGTCCTCAGCAATTGTCCCTTCTTTGTTCGTCCCGATAGCCGAAGCAAATTGTCCCCTTGGCCCCTGCTAATAACCTCCCAGACCCTGGCCTGGCCCCTCCCAGTATCCTGCCAGGTCCTCCCCTTCTGACGATCAAACCCTGCTTTTCTGGGCACTGGTCTCCTTTCACCCACTGGCCAAATAAAAGGCTTCTTTAATTTGAACAAAGTGGCATGGTTTGATCTTGCTGCGGTATTTCAACGGTAGGAAATACGTTAACAGGTAAGCACAGTGGCTGGCAGGTAGGATCAACAAGGATAACGCTGGCCGTTGACTGAACAGAGTGTAATGCCACCATGTGTCCCCCAGGACGGCCTGTGCCCGGGAGGTAGGGATGCGAGCCCAGGATGTTCGAGCAGGCCATCCCTAGATACAGCACTCAGGCAAGTGAGAGTAACCCTTCTACACAAAGAGGAGTGGATACCAAGGGCTCAGATAGAAAGAAAATGTTTAGAACATGATGATGGCAACATATGGACAGACATGCTCGATACAATTGATGCATGGACTGTTATAGGAGCTGGAAGAGCCCCCGATAAAATAACCTTTTAATTAAAAAAAAAAAGGAACGCTTCTATTTTAGATATTTATTTACCTGTTCAGGATCATCTGTAAACCACGCAGGCTTCGAGGATGAAAAGGGATTCTACTTTTTAGCAGTCTGTTATAGAACACATCAAGGAGAGAGTAATATTCTTCAAGGGTCAACACCGGCTGCAACTCTTCAATGTAAACGACCTGCAGGCCCCCTAGGAGACAGCTGACTTGGTCCTCCAAGAACATCAGCTTCCTCTGAAGGTCAAAATAACTTGGCAATCTCTCAAAAAGCTGTCGTGTTTTTAAAAAGAGAGAAACAATACTCTCTGTTAGCACGATCACTCGATTTTAGGGCTTCGATACACAGAATCGAGAAATTTTAACAAGAAAATCATTTTCTGAGGAGGATCGTTCAAGTGAGAGATAAGTAAGGACAATGTCATGTTGAAAATCATGAATATTCAAGCAAAACACTGAAAATCGTAAGAGACATTTTAGATAAGTTCCTAAGCACTAATATTTAACATAGGTAAGAGTACTCATATTTAACTCAGGTAAGACTCTTAAATAAGTTTAGAGTGAATAAATGGTACGATAAAGAAGAATTTTAGACCAGTAGGGGCAGTGGGGAAACTGGGGCGCTTGTACCAATGAGCACACGACAAGATTCTGAACTTAACTGTGGTGACGACTGCACAACTCTTCAATATGACTGAGCTACTGAATTGTGAATCAGATGTCAGTAGAATGGCTTAAAAAAGTCAAAACAAATAAGCCTTCCTCCCCCTCCCAAAAAGCATGAGCGCCATTCCTTTAGAATGTAATTTCCAAACTCAGCCGAATGCTGAATGGGCTTTGGGTCTCCATCCCGCACTCCCCGCCTCATTCACTATGATATAATTTTTTGTTCTGATGATGCCTGATACCTGATCCCTTCAACGACACCTCGTGATCGCACCGGCTGGTGTGCTTCTTCCATGTGGGCTTTGTTGCTTCTGAGCTAGATGGCCGCTTGTTTACCTTCAAGCCTTTAAGACCCCAGATGCTATATCTTTTGATAGCCGGGCACCATCAACTTTCTTCGCCACATTTGTTTATGCTCCCATTTGTCTTCAGCGATCGTTATCAGGGAGGTGAGCACACAATGATATGAATTTTTGCTCTTTGATGCCTGATAACTGATCCCTTTGGCACCTCGTGATCACACAGGCTGGTGTGCTTCTTTATATGGAAAGCTTTAAGAAGAGTCAAAAGGCATAAAAAAGCCCTCTGCTATAAAACGAGCCCTCACTCACTGCCCATGGGTTGATTCTGACTCATGAAGTGACCTTGGAGGGCAGGGTGGAACTACTCTTGTGGGTTGCCCAGCCTCAACTCTCATCCTTGGAGTGGTTGGTGGGTTTGAACTTCCAGCACTGTGATTACTTTTTGATGGTGCTTATGCTCGCCGTGATTGGTAGCTAAATGATTATTAACAACGTGCCACCAAGGATCCTACTAAAAAAGCAGCAGCAATATTAATATTTTATGAATTATTGATAACAAACACCTTGTGCAAAATCATTTTTCTCCTTACTTCACACTGTCTTCCTGGCAATGGATCCTTGTCGCTGTGGTAATAGCGTGGGGGAAAAACTCCTGTTGAGAAAGAAAGAAGCCCAACACATGCCCGTGATTCTGAGCCAGAATGGTCGCCGTGCCAGAGGCGGCGGCCACAGAAGCCAGGGCGACTTCTACTTCACAGGCTCAGAAGGCGACATCTCGGTGCAGAGGGTGCAGAAGGGAAATCTCCACACTGCACCAAGCTTGGGCTGGCGGGAGAGCTGTGGGAGTAGAGAGTCACGGCAGCTACGTGGCTGTGCCTGTCCTTGATGCCACTGAACAGTACGGTCCAACGGAGCCGTCACAACGACCAGGTTACGTCATCGTTTACCGCAGTGAGACTTAGGACACAGCAAAACGCAAGACCCAAAAGCGACTTGTAGAGTTGGAAATGACAGGGTCTCTGCCTTTGTGAATGCGTGTGACTGGAAGCTGTGGCCGACCACCAACCCCCAGTTTGTGTCCAGAGTGTCCGATCGCGGAAGAGTTCAATCTGCCTAAGTCAACAATTCACGGGCTGCAGTCTGAAGCCGGCCTTTAGTTCATCATTTCCTTTTCTTCACAGGCTAAGTGAATGACACTATCCATAGAATTACCTTTGGTCCCCAGGGGTCGATTGATAATGTTGTCCCATCTAAGAACAATCAGTTCTCATGACGTGGCCCTGCTCAGCGCTCAACCCCATGAAGAGATCACTGAAGACATGCGAGCCAGATCTAAGCGTGGTGCAGAAACCAGGTGGGGCCTGGCCACCAGAAAGAACAGTGTCTGGGGGTCTGAAAGGCTTGTCTGCAAATGAATCGCCATCTAAGTGAGGCGTCAGCCAAGTCCACACGGGAGAAGGACACCAGGCTGTGAGACCCAAGGGTTGGAAGTGAAAGGCCCCGGTGGCACTGTGGGGTGAGCAGTGGACTGCTAACTGCAGCCTGGCGGTTCAAAACCACTCTCAGCCCCGGAGGACAACGAGGCTCTTGTCTGCTTCTGCCCCTGAGTCAGTGCAGACCCATGGTGACCCCTGTAGGCTCTCCAAGCCTAACTGTTTACAGGAGTAGAAAGCCCAGTCTTTCTCCTGTGGAGCTGATTGTGGTTTTGAACTGCTGACCATGAGATTACAGCCCAGCGGGCAACCGCTACCCAACCAGGGCTCCATCTACAGGCCTAGAAACACGGAGCAGGTGGCTCTGCACTGACCCCGAGGCAGTAGGTTTGGTTCGGGTTGTAGGGCTGGGCTCCAGATGCACGTTCTAGTTCACAACTGAAAACCCTACTTCGGAAGGAAAAGCTCGTCGACAACCGATCAAAGCCGCTGTCTCCTGACCTTGGTCCAGTGGTGATGGACGTCCATGGTTCCCAGCATCACGTGGCCGCCGGCACTCATCCCCGAGCAGTCTGTGAACATCAGCGTACATCCTGAGGGGGAGAGAGCACAGACCCACGGGTCACCGCCCAGCGAGGAGGCGGCCTCTTTCCAGGGGCGCAAACAAGCTCATGCATGGACGTGTGCACATCGGGAGCTGATTTCAGTAGAGGTTTGAAGGGGCAATTTTAGATGGGGGTCCCCTTCGGGGATTAGGCAGCGCCGTGGCGGTGGTGAGGTCATGTGTGAAGGGCCGTGACGGGCGAGGCACCCTGGGCGAAGTTTACCTTTGGCGTTTCTGAGGGTGTCCGAGTTCTGCTGCGCTAACCGGTCTAAACTATGCAGCTGGCTACAGCGATGGGCGATCCCCCAGCTCCTCTGCCACCTAGGCCAACAGAGGGCACAGGCCGTTAGCAGCTGGGCTCCCGGAAGGCGGAGGCCAGCACTCACCCCACACTGCCCCACTCTCCCTCGCCATGTTGTAAATGATCTTGGTCTTTCCCAACTAGCTGCTTTTCTCCCAAGAAGCAACCCAAACAATTGTTTACCAGCGCATACCCCAAAGAGTACAGCTGAAGCTAAGATAGCCAGTTATTTACAGACGCAAATACGCGATATTGTTTCCACTTTTAAAGGAGGGGAAAAATGGGGTGGGGGTGGGGAGAGTAAATAACCCCGCCCCCCATTCAAGTTGTCAGTCAACAAGGATTGTTTTCAATTTGAATACCAATTAGAAATCCCAGTTAGGCGGATCCAATTCTGTTCACCTTAGGCTAAAGTGATTTTTTTTTTTTTTATGATGTCGAATCTTCTTAAGAACCAGGATTGAATCTCAGCAACAGAATGTGGCTTGGCATTCACCGGGGTCCCAGAGGTACTGCTGGGGAGAGGTCCAGCAGCCCAGCCAGGCAGCCCCCCACCCCAGGAGCTCTGCCTCTGCACCTTAGGAGCACCGCGACCTCACACAAGCCTCTGGCTCGCTGTGCTTCTGCTTGGGTTCATGTCAAATAACAAGCTGACAAGTAACCCCCGTAAGGAGCTGCAGTCTTGGAAACCCCCAGGGCCGGTTCTACCCTGTCCTTACGGGGTCCTGTGAGCCGGCATCGACTCGAGGGCAGTTAAGTTAGGTTTTGGTTTATGTCAGGTGTGGGCATACCATGTCACAGAAAATACATGTCAGGGAGCCAGGCACTCCAAAAACCCCCAAACCAAATCACACACTCGCGGTGTCTAATTTATGCAAACACGAATCCTTAGGAATGCCACTTCTGATGGCATGAAAACATGGTGTCTTTCTTTCTTTAAAAACCAAGACAAAACCCAAAGGACATTTCCTTTAACCCACACTCAAAAACTAAGCTATGTAAAGGAGTTAACGTTAATCTATAGGGCAGCCCTACTTGGTCCACGTCGGATGGGTGCCAGGAGTCGGAAGTGACTGGATGGGTGGTGACTCGCTTGTCAGTGACAGAGCTTCGGAGTGGTCTCCTTGTCACCAGATGGGGTTTCACAGGGGCTGTTCAGAAGTGAAAACGAGGCCAAGGGTCACAGTGTTTCCCTGGGCGGGCAAACGGGCTCACTTCCCAGGAAACAGGACGTCCTCAAGGCCCCAGGTCCAGTGGTTTGGTCTCAGAACCCCCGACACTCTCAAAAGTGGAGGATCCCAACAAGGGCATGTGGTTTCCATTTTCTATGGGAAAACCCGGGGACTCCTCTACTGTACTGGAAAACGACGATCGTTTCCTTTCATGCCCAAGAAATCCTCACACTTCCTGCACACCAATCAGCTCGGACCGGTGTTTAAGAGTGCGCACAAGGAAAAGTTGCTTTCTTTCATATCCATTTGAGAAACTTAAATAAATAAAAAGCCCCTAACTGCTTTGCTTGTAGTCATTAGAAGAGTCTGTGCTATTAGAACATGGGTTGTAAGGATTCCTTGAAACACAGCTTGTTCTAAATCACTAATCATCAAAGAACAGCTGCGGTATGTCCAGCCCAAAGGCTTTGCTTTGAAAGATGAGTTGTCTTAAACAACAACAACAACTATTCTTTGAAGACATGGCAAAAGAACATGGGAAGAGAATAACTGTCTGTGTGCATTTTAATCTTTGCTGCAAATAGGTCCAGGACTGTGAGCAGGCAGAGTTCTGAATAGTGCTGAGAGATCATCACACTCTTTGAGTGAGTAAGTCGCTGAGCTGGGGGACTGGGACCAGGGCCAGTCTCCGGTACGCGTACGCCAGGGTCCATGAGCGTATGTTTGTCACAAAGATAATGTTCTACACACTACATGGGTGAGTACTGATAAGGGTCTTCAAAGCTCATGAATGTAAATCAAAAAGAAATGCTATGAGAGCCTTCATTCATGAAGCAAGCACATAAAAATGTGAAGCTATTGTTCCTCGACATCCGCCATCTAGGTCCACAGGGTTCTGAAGGCGGCGTTTCCATCTCTCTCCCCCTTCCTGGAAGGGTTCTGCGCTCTTTACCTTACACCACGTCTACATGGCAGTTGGCATCCCCAAGGGACTCAGAGTGTCTTCCCTTTCAACGTCCTTTGAGCTTGGGGAGCAAAGGAGTTGTGAATGGGCAAGATAAGGGTGGTAGGATGGATTGGCAAGGCCTCCCAATGCAGTTCTAATAAGATGCTCACGCTACCTTCCGAGAATGAGCAGGTGCAGCTTAGCGACAAAAAACATTCCTCAGCATGACTCTCCTGACCCCCATCACACCACTGCAGTTTTCTATCCTCTTAAGACCCCACACTAGGCTCCCGCGGCCATCGTGTGTTCTTTGAGAAAATCTATCGAGATGACCCTCTGGGATCACCCCTAAAAGTTGCCATGACCTTCTGAGCTGACCTCGAATTGAACTGGCCCAGCAGATTCCCTCGAAAGACACTGCTGTGACGGGACCTTGCTTTGAAAGGTCCCTTACTGAGACCAAGACAAGCATCTATTACTGAAAGGACCCATCTCAGCTATCTATTGATAATTGTTTAGACAGGATTTGCGTGGAATACATGGTAAGTCAAAAAAGAGCAATACTTTTTTGACTTACTCTTGTATATTCAAAAGAGCAATTTAAGAAATAAGCTCATCAGTAGAAAAGTAAAAATATTAGATAGAAGATGTCAGCATGTAAACCTTCAAGAACCTGATAACCGTTTTCTTCCAGAGGTGAACATCTGACTACTTTCAAAAGGACACAGTTAAAAAATATTTACTTATCAGCAGGATAAAGTTAAAGATGTACACATGTGGCTTTTGGAAAGCCTTACCCACAGGCCATGCGTGTTAAATTTACCCTTGACCTGAGCCCACAGGTGGAGCGGTGCTCCTGCTCATCCAGGGCATCGTCTTCCCTTTACCTGATATCTGAGAGCTGCAACTGACGCAACAGCTCATCCTTCAGGCGATCCAGCTCCTGCCGAAGTGGCAAGCTATGCTTCAGCTTGTTAACAGCACTTTTTTCATTGCTATCCAACCAGGATCTAGAAAGAAACAGAGATGTGGGCCCACATCACTATTAACACTTGATACCAAGGGCTCAAACAGGAAGTAAATGTTTAGAAAATGGTGTCGGCAACATAGGCACAAATATGCTTGATATACAACTGAGGTAGGGATAGTTATAAAAGCTGTAAGAGCCCCCAGTAAAATGATCTTTTAATTAAAAAAAAAAGACTTAAAATTCTGGTACTAAAAGATACATGCATTACTTGAAAACAGCCTCGAGTTAAAGGGATTTTTTTTCCAGGAAAATTCTAAGTATTCCTAACAAGTCTATTCTCTTAGAATAAACATCTCTTTTAAAAGTTAGGTTGCTTGGAGAACTGCCAGCACCTATTAAATCTTATTTTAGATAGGGCAACTTCCAGCACACACTCACACACACACACACACACACGACCAGAACAACTAGATGGATGGAGCACAGTTACTATTACTGAGCACTGTCATCAAAGATTTCTTAAAAGAATCAAAAGACGGGAAACACAGAGACTTTTAGACTTTCCCCTTGGACCCGAGTTCCTGGAGCCACACAAAGCACCTGGAGTACTCTGGTCTCGGCTCATCCCCACCAGTCATTCTCTGGGCCTCGCTCCCCAGCCTTCCTGTCAACATACTCCATATCTGGAGGGCATGGTCATTTCTGCGGGCAGCATATGGGGCAGATTTCCACTGCTGGAAACCCAGCACCCTCAGAAGTTCCCGTTGGCAGCCCTAATACAAGTGTACCCTGGCCACTCTCACAGTTACATGCCCATCTCTTTGGGTCTCCTTGCATTCATGGGACCTTCTAGGCAGGGGTCCTCAAACGTTTTAAACAGGGGGCCAGTTCACTGTCCCTCAGACCGTTGGAGGGCCAGACTACAGTTTAAAAAAAACCAAACAAATTCCTATGCACACTGCACATATCTTATTTTGAAGTTAAAAAAACAAACAGGGCAAAAACACCTGGCAGGCCGGATAAATGTCCTCAGCAGGCCGCATGTGGCCTGCAGGCCATAGTTTGAGACCCCTGTTCTAGGCTATTCAGAGGGGACAGCGGGCATTCTGGACCACTCCTTTCTCCACAGCTCTCCTCTGCCTTCTCTTCCTCTGGCAGGCCCTTATTTCCTTCCAAGGACTTTCAGGGATGTTTTGTGGTGTACCAAAGGGGGATGCACGAGCTGTTACGGGGGATGATCTTAAGGGGGATGCTAAAATCTCTTTCTAAAGGCCACAGGGAAGAGAAATGGGCAGTAGAAAGATTGTTTGGGAGGTTATTCTAATAGTCTCACAGGAAAAGGCGAGTGCCCACAGAAATGACCATGGTACACAACTGATGTGTGTATGGATTGTGATAAGAGTTGTATGAGCCCCTAATAAAATGATTTAAAACAAATAACAAAAATTTTGCAGAACTGCAATTCTTCTGTTCTCTCTGATCTATATAAAGAACAGGTGGTCCTCTCTATAACCTGCATATTTATTGAAGGTGGATTAACAATCTGATGACAGCATTATAGAACTTCCTTGCAAGACGTTGAGCCACCTCACAAGAAACTCCACTTTAGAGAAGTAATAACGTGTGACACTGGGGCCCAACCAAGAAGCTGAACCATCACCAAGAATCAACAGATGGTCCAAGGAGCCACCGCAACAGTGTGGGGAACGCCGATAAGACTTGCCTAAATCCGGCTGATGTCAAAAAGCCAGCCAAGCCGAAGCTGCCTAAAGTATGGGGAAACCCGAGAAGACTTGACTGGGACGGTGAAGACGTGAAAGAGCCAGCCAAGCTGTCCATTTAAACCCGGGTGGAGACACTGACTTTTTGGAGAGCTAGGAACCAAGGAGACATCAACTCCTGCTCTCTCCAATGCTACCCGGGGTGAGCACACCGATGAAGGCAATGCTTGTAGGGACATGATGCCAGAATGATATGTGTGAGGAGTGCTGTTAATAAGCCCTGATGCTCAGACTTGCCCTAATATTCTTATCCTTAGTAGTTTGAGTTAATTTTAAGATTTTTAGATTTTGATGTGTGTTTGCAATGAATAAACCAAGCATTTGAAAATGTCTAAAAGCATTAAATAATTATTGATCACGCCGCTCGTGACACAATATAAAAGCTTAAATTATAGATGACGAGGGCTTCAAACGACCATCATTTGTATGGTGAAAATGAGCATGGTGGCTAATAAGCTTTGGCCAAGTTACACCACTAAGTTAAACCACTTGAATCTCCTTAATGAGTTTACGTTATTTGAGAAAGAGAAAGGAGAGAGAGAAGACAAGAGTGGGGAGAGGAGAGAGAGGGACAGAGAGGGGAGGCAGCGGACAGGTAAGATTTAAGGTGAGAGCAGTTAATTTTCAGTAGTCTCCATATCCACAAGAAGAACAGGGAAGCAATAATAGGACAAGAGCATCACACCAACAATCAGACACCGCCTTTCGCCAGACATGGGGAATGCTGGAAGCTTCGTGCTGGAGGCCACTGCCCGCCTTCCCGTCCAGCTGGAGAGGCTTCCAGCCCTCAGTGGGGCGAGCAGATGACAGCCTCCTCTGTCTCCCGCAGAGAGGCTGCGGGCTTGGGCTGCGAATCCTGGAGTTTTGAGGTGAAATGCTTAATCCACCCCCCCACCCCCCAGGCCTCCTTAGAAACCATGGGTTTAAAGTGATCTGTTACAAGGTTACAACTATCTGCTGCAGCGCTACATTGTTATTCCTTTCACTTCCTGAGGCGGAGAAAAGAAGGGGCCTGCTAATCCCCGGTTTATCTCCAAGTCCATCAGGGTAAACAGGATCATCGGTTCCTGGACTAGGTCATGGTGGCCCGTAGACTAGAAAGTTCCATTTCCGCTGACTTCATCTTCTAAACCAGCGGTGTGCCTAAGTGACTAACCCTTCCTTGAGGGAAGATAACAAGCTAAATTCACACTTTGGAGCCTTGTCCTGAGAATGAAAGGTACACTCTGGAGGAAATCAAGAATTCACGGTAACACAGTTCTCGGCCACACGCAGGGTTTCTCCTGAAAGTGCTGCATCCCTTCCTGAAAGGGGTGGATTCTCAGAAGCAAACAGGAAGGCAACTGACACCACAGGGTGAGCATGTGTGTCCCAGGGGACCTGTGCCCTGGGGCTCCCAGTGGCGGGGGTTTCCACTGTCAGCTGACAGGCCTCCCGCCCTAGTGTTAGCCGCGGAGCTCTGCTGAAACCCATTCACCATCACAGCACCCTGCGATTCGCCACAGGTGGGTCTGGGCGTTGCTGAGACCGGACCCAGGTGTCCTGTGGGGGGGGTGGTCGGGTGTGGTGGTGTGTGTGTGTGTGTGTGTGTGTCAAAGTGCACAGGGGCACGGTGATGAAAGTGCTGGGTCTCCAACGGAGAGATTTACAGCCTTGAAGACGCTGTGGGGCGGCGCTTACTCTATCCTACAGTTACGGAGTGCTGGATATGACCAGGCAGCTTTATTACTTGGCCAGCTGTCTAAGTCTTAGCTCCGGGTCCGTGGGGACCACCTCTGCACGCTGGCTATGCATCAGCTCCAGGTCAACCCGGTACTCCCCAAACGTTCGACTGAGGGACAGACGGCTGCTTCCCGGAAGTTCCTGAGCCCCCTCTTCCACTCCTTAGCTGGAGCCCGGCGCCAGCAACACTCACTTTGGCTTCCTGACCTTTACTCAGCCTGCCGGGCTGCTGCTTCACCCCGCTTTCTGTGCACTGGACACACAGAGGGAGGGGCACTTCGAGCCATGGCCTCTGACGGGCGCAACGGGATGTGGCGGGGAACTTCTCTTCCGGAAAACGCGGACAGCAGTCTACTCCACCTGCCACCAGAACCTGCGTGTAACTTACACCGGCCAACTGCCGTCTTCCTAACCCCCTTCCTCGGCCTGTCACGGCTGCTTCTAGGGTTCACTCGTCTCTTCCTCTCCTTTTATTACTGTGGTGCTACTTCAGGCCTGTCATGAAACCACCACTCCCAAGCCCACATCTTCACCTCCGCTGTGATGGCAGACAGGAACCTGTGCCCACAACAGTCTGCAGAGCTGGGAGCCAAGGACTCCGTCAGCGATGCCTCGTGGTGGACCTGGCAGTGGGAGATGATCACGTACGCACACTCACCCCCACACCTTCGAACGGACCTTGTCTCCCTCTCTGCACTACACTCTTCCAGCTCCCTGGCCTGGCCTCTAGCCAGAAACACTGGGAAGGACCCTCGAGTTGGCACCGATGACGGGGAAAGCCCAGGCTCCGCCAGTGGTGACAAAGGACCCTGTGCTCTGCTGTAACGAGCAGGGACTCGCTGGTGAGCCCCGGGGCGCAGCATCGGAAACCATGGAGGCCAGAACTCACCGCCTCAAACAGCCGCTAAGAGCACCTTACAAACAGGGCGGACCATATGGGGCGGGAATGCTTTGCACGTGGCTTTTATGATGGGATGTTAATATCCTCTTGGTCTGTATTTTAAAACATTGTCTCTGTGTTCCACCCCCTCCCCCTAAACCCACGCCTGTCATCCTAGAGTCTCTGCGTGCGGAAGTCTCTGAAGAAACAGGAAATGCCTAAGACCTCGAGACGCTCAAAGCCTTCTGGGTTTTAGGTATATAGCCTTCTCCACACACCAGAGGTAATGATGTTAAGGAACACTGTAAAACTCAAGGAATGGACGCCGGAAACCAAGCCCAAACTGTCCTCCTGTGCCTGACTCTGGAAGTCTGGAAGCTTGGCACACTTGGAATTCTTCCAGCAATGTCAAGGGAGACCTGTCCCTTGTAGAACCGTGGCTGGATGAGCTCTCGAGACAGGACTGCTTCTCTGGGAAGGGGCGGGTTCAGGTTTAGACACGGGGGCAAGTGAGGGCTTAGCTAAATAAAAACCTGCACGCACACAAGGGTCGTCTCCACTCGGGACACCTGCTCCAGGTCTTCCTCAGGGTCCCTGAACCCAGTGAAGGCGTAGTAAGACTTGTCCCACTTGATGGGTCTGTCGGGCAGCCGTCTAGCTTCCTTGAGCGGCGGGCCGTGTGCGTGGGTGTTCCCGCTCTGGACGTGCGCGGTGGACAGACGGCAGGAGGTGAGAATGTCCAGCACCGTGCTGAGCAGGTCTCGGGTGTGCAAAGTGAATCTGACGGCACGGAACCCTAGAGACACAAGCCCCAAGTGAGCAAGAGGGGTTTTTTGCTTTACCTTCAAAACCACCTCGCATCCACACTTGTCACATGACCGTCTTTGAAAACACCCCATCCTTGGTTCAAACGCATCTCAATTTCATTGGTAAACAGAGGGCTGCTTCCCTCCCCTGAAAATACCAGGCTGTGGTTAACATCACACCCCTTCGTCCTTCGATGCCCTTCTCCGGTGGAAGGCAAGAAGGGGTCAGCGGGTTTTTAACTCCGCCGATAGATATGGCCTCCCCCACTCGCGCTGGCGTCCAGTGGATGCGACCCTTTAAGGCAGGGTAGAACTAACTGTCCCTGTGGGTTTCTGAGATGGCAACTCTTCACGGGAGTAGAAAGCTCCGTCTTTTTCCTGATGAGTGCCTG
Source organism: Echinops telfairi (assembly GCF_000313985.2). Taxonomy (NCBI): domain Eukaryota; kingdom Metazoa; phylum Chordata; class Mammalia; order Afrosoricida; family Tenrecidae; genus Echinops; species Echinops telfairi. Next base: position 18,179,919 of record NW_022108124.1, on the reverse strand, counting down.
GTGGTTTCGAACCGCTGACCTTCGTGATGAGCAGCCCAAGGCAAAACACGACACCACCAGGGCTCAGTCTTCCCTTCTAAGAGGTGGAAAGGCTCCCCTGTAAGTAGGTATCCACCGAAAGATGGTTTGTAGCGCTCAGGCTTAAGAGCGTAGAAAGCGGACATGCACCATGATCCCAGTGGCTCAAAAGAGAAGGGGGGCTGGCTGGTCTAATTTCCCCAACCGGCTAAGCCACTCACTCACTCATCCACTCACCCACCCACCCACTGCCATGAAGTCTGTTCTCACAGTGACCAGGGAGGACAGAGTGCAACCGCCCCTTGGGTTCATGAGGCTGTCACACCTTTAAGGGCCCAGATCTATCTTTCTCCCGAGGAGCGGCTGGTGGATTTGAACTGCTGACCTTGTGGTTATCAGCCTGACTTGTAACCCACTGTGTGCCTTGCTCAACCAACTAGGGCCCCGATATTTTCAGGGATAATTTAAAATTCCCCAATTGCTTAAAAATGAGTGTCCCACCATCTCATTTCAGCACTGGGTGGCCATTTGGCTGAGACTAGAGCTTAACTTGCTAAATCAAGAGGAAACACCTCTCTTTCCTTTGTAATTTGTCAGGCACACCAGCTCTGCTACTCTGCCTCTTTTACAAAGAGGCAATAAGCGTGGAGATGGGACTTCAATCCGAACTGACACAAGCCGAGTCCTCCTCCCACTGCACCACACTGCCCTTGCCCCGCTTCAACGAAGGAAAAACTAAGTGCTGTGTGAGTAAACACTGTTGCAAAATCAGAACCAACCAGTCTCCACCACTAGCAGGCACGTATTCTTCTAGAACTGCCTCTGCTAGCCTGTCTAAGATGCCTCTGCTAGCCATGGCTATACAAATGAACATAAAGTAACTTTTAAAACAACTCACTTATTTGGTGGCGCCCACAGCCACATTTCACGTACTCAGTAGCCACACGTAGCTGTGGCTGCTCTGCTAAATAGAGCAGAGACACCGAACAAGGCCAGCACTAAAGGACACTCCCTTGGACAGCACTGCTCTAAAGCACATCTATGTGCTCATGATAAACACATCATAGCTGTGTGTGTATGTGTATGTATATATACACACATACAGTATCTATGTGAACACACAGCCCACACAGTTTGATGGTCATGAACTTGCTTTTCTTAACTTCCAGGGCTGTAGGAATAGACCCACCTCATGCTCTTTAGCAACTAACTACACGCTGGTCTATATTCTGAATGCAGCACAGCCTGATTCACACTGCCGACACCGGGAGACACGTCGGGATTGTGGTCACGACCTTGCACTGGGCTGAACTGCATTGACCCGTCTTTGCCACTGGTGGCAGGCGTGGCCGCACGTTAGACCATTCTCAGAGACACACCAGCTGCTTGCCACCGAGCCTGACGGTCTCTGGAACATACACACCAACAAAGACTGGTTCTCTGGATTACTGGAGTGCCAAGGGAGAAGCCCGGCGGGAGAGTGGTTCTAGGCAGGGAAGAAGGGAAGAAAAGGAAAGACACCCCTCCCTCCCCTCCAAGTCGGGGGGAGAAATAGCTCATCTGCAGAATCGCAAAGTCCAGGACGACATCTTGGTTTCTGCCTGGATGGCTCCAGCCCACCGATGGGAGACTCTGATTCACGGTGGCAGCTGCCACCGTCCCTGCACTGGTCTGCCCGGCTTCTCCCCTGGGTCCTCACGGTACGTTCTGAGAAGAATTCCTGGGCCAAAGGGTGCTTTGAGGGTTTGGGAAGTTCCAAACTGTCCTCTAGGAAATATGTAACCTTGTATACTCCCACTGGTGGAATATAAAAATGTATTCTCACTATCTGTGGATATGCCGAGTTCAAAAAACCAACAGGCAAAAACAGCACCTAATTATTTCAGTGTGTATTTGATTACAGATATTTTTAGTACACTGACTACTTGTATGTCTTATTTCCAGAACTGCCTATTCATGGCTTTTGCCCATTTTGAAGAGGAACATTGATTCAATTTGTAAACTGTATGGCAACAGTATCTTTTTGGTTCATATGTTGTATATCTTCTCCAATTTCTCATTGTTTCCTCTGGAAACCGGCCCTTGCTTCATGAATGGCTGGCTCAAAGGTAACTTGAAAGCAGGGAGGTTTTGTCTTTACTCAAGCAGAGCTGATTACATCTCTTTGAGAATTAACTCACAGAACGCTCTTAGCAAGTCTTCAGCTTTAAAGTTTATTCTGATAATAGCGTGGACCAGCAAAAAGATGTGCAGTTAAAGAAATAATTTAGGCCATCACAGATTTCAACATATTAACAATGCCGAATTGATCATAAAGCTTAGTAATGAAAATGACTAGTGAATATGTCCCCCTTATGACCAACTTAACTGGGGCCCCAGTAATGTACTGAGCTAATCACAAGGTCAGTGGTTCTAACCCACCAGTTGCCCTATAGGAGAAAGACGAGGCTGTCTATTCCCATAAAGATTGAAAAGTCTCAGAAACTCAAAGGAGCAGTAATATCCTGTCCTATAGGGTTGCTATGTATGAGCTGGAATCAACTTGATGGTGGTGTGCTTTTTAACGATTCAATGAACAAGTTGTACTGTTCTCAAAAGGAGCCTCAGGGGCACCATGGGTTATGCATTGGGCTGCTAATTCCACGGTTAACAGTGCAGACCGCTCCTCTTGAGGAAGGGAAGGCTGTCTGTTCCTGTAGAGATTCTGTTGCAGAAACCGCAGGGAAGAGTTTTACTCTGCCCAATAGGGACGCCTGGAGTCAAAATCGACTCAATAACAGTGTGTCAGTGTTCTACAAAGAAAAACTTACAGACACTTGATCGCAGTGTGGCCCGGATCATAAAGCAGCAATAGCTGGGACAGCAGGAATGAATCGTGCAGAAGATAACAACTGAGGACACTATGTGACTGAGTGCGACTCTGTGCGGCCAGCAGCACCGTGGATTAACTGTGGTGACTGTCAGTCATTCTAGCAGAACCCAATAAACTGTACTGAACGATACACCAGCCAGCAAGCCAGCAAACAAAAAAAAAAACAACCCACTCGAGCTAGCTTAATTTCACGAGCAGATAAAAAAGTCAAACAAAACTTCTTTTAAATCGTCAGAGTGCCAACCCCTTTTCATAAAGAGACGCAGAGGCAGAAATGACGGGAGACTGTTTTTCAAGGTAATGTGGATGTCAATCAAAACACCGGGTGGGGCGAGGAGAACTTCGTGCTGGTGCCAGCTCTGTCCCTAACTTGCCGGGTGACTCTTTAGAAGCTTCATCCTCGGCTTTCAAATACAACTTTCCCTGGGGTAGCCTGGAGATGCCACATTTCAATCAGAGGCACCGACAGCGGGCGTCGGAACGAGCCCTGCTCTCCTGCATCGAGGAAGCCGACAGGCTGGTGACTGTATCGTCATTTTCCAGCGCGGTGGAGGAGGCTGCTTGCCTTGATCAGTGCCACGTGTTCTGGAGAAACCAAGAAGCCTAAGGAGATCACTAAGCAGTCCTAACGCTCCTTCAGTTCCTAGTCTGATCTTGACCCAGGGTGATGGGGATATGCATTTCTGTCGGTCAACAGTGGGTCTTACACAGGCACAGGAAGGACCGCAGCTGCTTACTCCCATGGCTTGCTTACAGCACATTCATCACAGATGACACACAGTGACTGCTGGTATATGACAGAGGTCAAACAGATCTGCTCTCTGGAGTGCAAGGAAGCATACTTATGATGTGCAGCACTCTTCAACGGACTGCTGTCCATCAACTTAAGGCGTTAGAGCTTTTGTCAACTGACGTCTGAATAATGAAGAGCAGGGCCTGGTTTTTCATAAAACTCCAAATTGGAGGCAGATGGAGAAATAGCCAAGGAAGGGAATGTGTGATTCCTGGTCTGTCACCTTCAGTGCTGGGACGACAAGAGACAGGACATGCACTAGCAATTGCGGGTCTGTGAGAAAGTGGGGCGGGATCTCTCTTCAGAAGAACAATGTCCACATGTTTTGGCTCCAGCTCTTCCTCGCCCTGCAGGCTCCCACAGAGCGCCTTGGAGCATTCGGTGTTTAGTTAGGGACCTGCAGTGCGAGTGGCCTCCGCCTCTATTTACTTGAACATTAACTCACAGAAAGCTCTCAGGAAATCTTCAACTTGCTTTAAAGTTTATTCTGATGACAGCATGGCTTTGTGTCCTCCTGCACCAGCCAAAGGATGTGGAGGGGGAGAACTCCCTTAGGCGTCCAACGAGGGAACCAGCAGAGGGAAGTGCAGGTCACACAGCTGGTCAGGAGCAGAGCGAGAAACAGTCTGGGTCTCAATGACCAATCAGATTCTTTTCTTTTCTTTTTAATGATAGTACAACTTTCTAGTTTTAGCTCTGATTCAGAGAAAACTTTTCCTAAGTCTTTAGATGTTTTACAGTTCATTTGAAAGATAAGCTTATTGCCTCAATAATCACCAAAAGGAGGCATGTCTGGAGAAATGACTAGACTGTAAGGATCTTTACCCAAATATCTGACACTTATTTTCAGCATCACTGGAACATGGCCAGAGCAGAGACCAACGACACTGCAAGGGAGCTGTCCTTGCTACGATCAACCAGGCTTTAGGGAAAGCGTACTGTGTGCCGCTGTGAGACTGCGTCTCAAGACGCATAGTCTGCCTCTGATAGTCTCTGCATGACCAAGTTAATGACGGCAAATGCAATTCACCTCGCACCGGTACTCTGAGGACTGGAGACAAAAAAGAATGCAAGGTGTAATCCTTGGGTTGTAAATTGTTAACATATGATGTGGAACTCGGAAGGGGACAGAGGGGGCACCTTTGGTTTTACGGACAAAAAAGTTGAATCACACAAAAAACGTGGCTTGTTCAAGCACAGGCAGCCAGGAGCAGACCAAGTTCTAGGAAAATAATCAACTAAATGAATGAGATTCATCTGTAGCCAAGGCCAAAGGTTATCCTGGCAGGGTTGGAGTTAAGGAGCAGGTAGAACGTGACACCGGGAGGGGGAAAACGGAGCGTACCTGCAGTGCTGATGGGCTCCTGGCCATCGGACGGATTCTGGTCTGTTTCTCGGACGTAAAATGTGAGCTGAGTTGGTGTCAAAGACTTAGAGCCCGGTTTCTGTAGGTTTTCTAAGTAGACACTTAATCTCTTCAGAGAATTTTCATTGATTTCCTGGGGGCGGGAATTAAGGCAAATTTACATACGAAACAGAGAAAGGAAGCACTGAGAAATGATATCAGACCTCTTTTAACGTATTATTAAGCATTAAATAACTTCAGTGCTTAAATTTGGAAAAAGATAAAATTGGATTGCCAACTCACCATGCATAACTAAAAATGAAAAAACAATTAAGTGTAAAGAAATGTAGAGGGAAAAAAAAGAAAAGTACATGCAGAAAACTACATAGTTGAATTCCTACATAACCTAGTGTAAAAAAGCTTAACTATGACTAAAAAACTCCAGAGTAATAAGTTAATGATAAAATCAATGGTATACACATATAAACATTTATTTATTAGAAGAGGCTTCTATAACTGAAAACACAGCAAGCAAAGCTAAAAGACAACTAGTTGGGTGAAGCCCTCAGTATTTCTAACTTATTTTGCAGCAAAGTGCTAATCTCTGTAAATACTTTTCTTACAATGTCCACCCATAGGAGATAGTTTGGCTAAATCAGTGGTTCTCAACCTGCCTAACACTACAATCCTTTAATACAGTTCCTAATGTTGTGGTGACCCCCAACTATAAAATTATTTTTGGTGCTACTTTATCATTGTAATTTTGCTACTGTTATGAATTATCATGTAACTATCTGAAAGGCAGGATGTAATCTCATTGTTACAGGTTGAACATAATGAAAGCACAGTGATTCATCACAAAGACAATATGTAATTAAATATTGTGAAATATTTATTTCTAATGATAAGTACATGAAATTGTGTCTGGAAGCATGGTGCAGAATGGGTCACAGTCTTCATGCGGGGGTACTCGGCTGTGGGCGTATCTGCATGTGGGTGGGCCCACCTGGAGATGGATAGAGGAGCGGTGTCTTGGTTCCTAAGATCATCGGAAATATGTTTTCCGATGGTCTTAGGTGACCCTGGGAAAGGGTCATTTGACTCCATAACGGGTTGCGACCCACAGGTTGAGAACCGTTGGGCTAAATGACGGTGTCCTCATTCTGTGGAGCCAAGCACAGCAACAGAGCGAACAAACAGAAGGCGAGAGGAACAGGAGAGAAGGAATGTGCTGGGGGGACACCTCTGACCTGGCCTGAGGACACTGGCGAGTGGGAAAGGAATGAAGCAGATGCTGGTGCTACAGTAATTAGGTAGCGTGCCAACTCTTCCTTGCCGTTTGTCCGTTTACCGCCCC
>NW_022108124.1:18169503-18173434 GCF_000313985.2 Echinops telfairi | reverse complement strand
CCCCAGTCAGAGGTTCACTGAAACCGTCCTTAACCCTTCGTTCTTCAGGCACAAGAAGTGAACCCATATGCGTGTGGCGAAAGGTGCGGCTCACTGAAGCATCATGCATATCGTCTGCGTGCTTTCACTGCTCGGACCGTTGCTTGTCTGTTGAGGCTGATAGCCTTTCGGTGCCTTTGCCAGCGTGTCAGGGAGCACAGGGTCGTTCAACGATGAAGAAGATGAGAGAAGTCTCAGAAGAGACGCTGAAACGTGTGCTTAGAGTAGAGTAATTAAGGGGAAACGATGAAGTCACAGAGCCGCAAAAGATCAGAGGGCATCTTGAGAAGGCGAGGTCCAGCACTCCCTGAAAGTACAGGGAGGGGCACACTTGACCTTGCTGAGACTCAGAGAACAGGGGAGAACAATGCAAGCTCTGAGTTGCAATCCTGAAGAACTCAGCGGGCAAAGTACTGAACTATGTGAAAAACAAACAAACAAACAAACAAACAAACAAACAAACAGACAAAAACTACCAAATGAAGACGGAAGGCATTGGAAGAGCCACTGAACGAAGGGGATTGGTGGAAAATCAAAGCTCCAAGAATTGACAAACTACCTCACTGAGAAGTTCCCACAAATGGCTGCAAGGCTGCAGGTGCTCACTCACCTACGCTAAGAAGTTTGGAAGACTCTTGTTTGGCCAACCAATCGGAATAGGTCCTTATTGTGCCCATTCCAAAAAAGGCAATCCCCCAGGGTGCAGCATTTATCAAAAAGTATTATTAATATCATCGATAAGTAAAATGTTGCTGGAGGTAATTAAAGAGCAGTGGCAGTGTACATCGACAAGGACTGCCAAATTCCAGCTGAATCCAGAAGAGGAGGAGGATTGAGGAGCATGATTGCTGATTACCAATGGATCCTGATGGAAAGATAATGTGAAGAATGAGAATTCCAGTGTGTGCGCATGCTCATGAGGCATGTGTGCAGGAATTAAGAGGCAGTTGATGAAACAGAACCAGGAGATACTGTGGCATCAGGATTGGAAGAAGACTCATTAACAAGCTGTAACATGCAGATAACAAACTTTTCCTTGCTGGAAGCCGAGAGGACTTCAAGCACTTACTGGTGAAGATTCAAGACTGCAGTCTTCAAAATGGAATACAGCTCAAAAGTTCATACTGGACCGCTAAGAAATATCACAATAAATGGAGAAGAGACTGAAGTTGCTGAAGATTTTACTTTCCTTGATCCACAATCGCATGGCCCATGTCAAACAGTAGTCAAGAAATCAAGAGACACTGCATCGGGCAAGCTTGCTGCAAAAGAACTCTCTTGTGTGCTCAGTGAAGATGTCACTCCGAGGACCAGGGTGCGCCTGCCTCAAGCTCCGGTGTCTCCACGCACGTGGGGAAGCTGTACAATGAATGTGGAAGACCGCAGCACCGAAGCGTTTGATCTGGTGTTGGTGAAGAATACTCTATGAACCGTGAACGGGTGGATCAATGGACACGTGTCTTGGAAGAGGTGCAGCCAGGCATCTGAGACTTCATCTCACCTGCTTTGGACATGTTGTCATGCGGGACCAGTCCCCGGAGAAGGATGCCAGTCTTGGTAAAGTAGAAAGTCATCAAAAAAGAGGAAAACACACCACACAGTGGCTGTAACAATGACCTCAGACAAACACAGCCACAACTGCGAGGCAGGGGTGGACCGAGCAGGGCTCCCATCTGTAAGGTTGCTATGGGTCAGAACCGACTTGATGGTTCCCGACAACTGATCTGAGTCCATTCTCAGGCACCTGGTTCGATTGGAAAGTAAACGGTGCTTGCTCTCACTTGTCTAAGTCACTTATATGTGCTTTTCTTAGTAATTGAAATCCACTCTTTGATGGCATACGACTAATCCATAAGAAGTAACTGTGTATCACCATGTGACCTTGGACTTGAAGCCTGATATTATCTTATGACTGGAAAGGGGAAAGTATGCTTTGCTAAGAGTAAGAATAAGATTGACTTGAACAGGCAGTGTTCAGGAAAGTGAACCGCCTTCATAGATCTTGCATTTTAGGGAAGGGTGAAAAAGAAAGAATAAACCTAATGATTCTTCTGGTTCTTTAATGCTTCCTCCCTCCACTATCATGACCTCAATTCTACCTTACAAATCCGGCTAGACCAGCGTATGTACAGGGGTACAGATCAGAGCTGGAAACAGGGAATCCAGGACTGATAAACCCCTCTTGGCCAATAATGAGAGTAGCCATACCAGGAGGGGAAGGAGAAGGTGTGGGAGAAAGGCGAACCGATCACAAGGATCTATATATAACCCCCTCCCTGGGGGACGGACTACAGAAAAGTGGGTGAAGGGAGACATTAGACACTGTAAGACATGAAAAAATAATAATAATTTATAAATTATCAAGGGTTCGTGATGAGGGGGTGGAGAGGGAGGAGAAAAATGAGGAGCTGATACCAAGGGCTCAAGTAGAAAGAAAATGTTTTGAGAATGATGAGGGAAACAAATATACACAAATATATACAATTGCAAATTATCAAGGGTTCATAGGAAGAGGGGGGAGCTGGGAGGGAGGGAAAAATGAGGAGCTGATACCAAGGGCTCAAGTGGAAAGCAAATGTTTTGAGAATGATGATGGCAACAAATATACAAATATGCTTGACACAATGGATGGATGGATGGATTGGGGCAAGAGTTGTACAAGCCCGTAATAAAATGATTTAAAAGAAAAAAGAAGGCATATTTATTAAATACTGTATAAGATGGCACGGGGTGGGGTGGGGGTAGGGCAGGGACAGGAAACAAACAGCCATCCAGACCAGACAGAGATGAAAGAAGAATCAGTATTTACTCTTTCTCTGGGGTGCTGTCCAAAGAAATCTGGGTGTACTGCAAAATAGAAAGGCCTCAAGGCATTGACTGCTTCAGCTCCTGATAAAGATCTTGAGTAAAGAAACCGGTGTGGAAATATTTTCTGTAGACATAACCTAAAAAAAAAAACAACCAAGTCTTATTTTTCATTGAAACATACCTGCGTTCTCTTGTTCTTTCTCTCTCTCACACACAAAAGTATAATTCAAATTACTACGCACAAGAATATGCTGTGGTATCAACAAGTGGATCAAAATGCAGCACGATGTGGGCTTCTGAAATGTGCACCATTTTTTAACAAGCAGTGAGTACAGCCTCCTTCCTAATGCCCTGGTTATAAACCCCCCTGATCCAACATGAGAAATACTGAATGATAACAATGTCCCCTCAAGTTCATTTTGAAATGCTAACTGGCTTCACTACCAACAACAGCAATTTTCTACTTGACTTTCTTTCAGAATTCCGCAGTGCCATTTTCTCAGCATTTGAATCACCATGCTTAGAGAGACAGCAAAATGTCTCTTAGTTCGTTTCCTCATTACTAAGATGTGAACACTCTTCCAGTTGGGTACCTTGATATTCTTTCTTCTTCTTAAACTTGGTGCATTCTCACTTTAAAAGTGCTTTTCTCAACTATGAGGGGGCTGAAAATGCCATCCTCAGCAACATAAATGTGGGTGAAGGGAGACCCCGGATGGCGTAAGACATGAAAGTAATAACTTATAATGTATCAAGGGGTCACAAGGGTGGGAGGGGGTGCGACAGTTACATCATCTCCTGTCAACCTGCGAAGGGGTGGGGTCTAGCCTGTCAATCAGGTCACAGCCAATGAGACCTGTGTGGGCATGGCCTTTTCCTGAGGATTCTGGGAACTCCTATCTTCCTCCCTGGAGGCTAGACACACACTCTCTTTGTGAGACATTCCTGCTGACAAGCCACATGGAGCCGTGCTAATGGAGCCAGAGCCCTGGAGCTGGACGAGCCACTTGGAGACCCACGCCAGCGCTGAGATGCTTCAACTGCTACTGGATCCACAAGACTTTCCACCCACTGGCCTGTGATC
>NW_022108124.1:18161220-18169041 GCF_000313985.2 Echinops telfairi | reverse complement strand
TACAGTTTTAAATCCATATTCAATTTTATACAGTTTTAAATCCATATGAAATTATTTGAGATTTTCCAAAGCACGTCCATGACACTGATTTTCAGATCTTGTAACAGTGAATTATTTGATTAGGCTCTTCTGGCTATTGTTTTTGCCGCTCCCACTGAATCACCTTTTGTTTTTCGGAGAGGTCTGGGTAAGTGGTGTACTTCCCAGTTCACAGGGCAAACAGAGGTGAGTGGTTCGGGGTACAAGGTTGGCTTGTGGAGTGGTATACCTCTGGGCCCTTCACTGGGCAATGTTGAGCTGGAACTGAACCTTGGAGTTGAGCTTTACAACACAGAGGCACGCCCTTTGGACATTTATTGACAGCTCTAAAAGAGCTCTGCGCCAGTGTCCCAGCAGGGTAGAGGGCAGGCCAAGAGGCTGGGAGCCAGAGAGAGGGCTGCTTGTGGGCACAGCAGAGAGGAAACTGTCCTGACTGAGCCACTGTATCCTGAGCATTTTTCACCCGAATTGAATTTGGGAACTTCTGAACTGGGCAATCAACCTGGTAACAAGAGCATCTCCTGCAAGCTGTCTGGTCCCTGCAATGAATGATGGATGCCAGGCACAGAACTGCAGTGCCCTGGGAAGGGCCCTTGGTGTCCGGGAAAGGGATGGAGGGTGGACACCGATCTGGCCCCTGCCCTGTGGCAACAAGCCTTGGGAGCCTGGCTTGTTGGTGCGGCCCCCACACGGTTCATCAGCTCTGGTTTCCAAAGACTGACAGACTCTGGGGCACGTGCCAGCAGCTCGGCGAGGCCCAGCTTCCTGGTGGTGGATGACAGGGGCAGGAGGGGTAGGGAGCGCCTTAGGGCAGCCCCACCCCGCTCTGGCATAGGCGGTCTGTTCCTGTGTGCTTTCTGCAAGCGCAGGGAGGGCTTCCTCAAGAGACCTCTCAGACAAAACACCATGGAAAACGCCTGCGCTTTTAAACTGAGCCGCCAACACAGGAAATCCGGGCTGTAAGCTACAGAGACGTTAAGGCAGGAATCCCCACAGTGGGAGCCAGTCATCCGTGAGTGTAAAGAGTCAGGCAGGAAGGATTTGAGGCTTTGTGGTCAGATGGTCTTGACCACAGCTCCTAACTGCTGTTGTTGTAGAGGGCCACCAGCTATGGCTGCTGGCCAGAGCAGACCAGTCTGACAGGCTTTCTGAGGCCGAAAGTCCCTAACAGACGCAGACTACCACCACTCTCTCCTCTTGGGACCAGTCTCCATCCTGGCCTCCACATCCGTCCTTGGTACTTGAAAGCACCAGGCTGGGCTTCGAGTCAGTCGAGATTCCTGGAGAGCAGGGTTCTCCACCGTCCATCAGTGAGGCCTGAAGTCAGCGTGGTGGCCTCTGCGACGACGGATGACTCTTGTCCACTGCCTGCCGGAGGCACTGGGTGAGGGGGCAGGCAAGCGTCAAGGGAAGAGACCTGACTGGGCACCTGAGGGCGCCTTCTCTGGCTTAGGGTCTCTCAGTCTCTCTTGGCTTTACCAAGTCAGGGCAAGAGAAAGGGAGAGGCACGGCACCGTGCTCTGTGGTCAAACGGATGAACAGAGCGTCCGTCCACCACCTCCAGCTGCTCCAACACCGTCCAGGGCGCCCGCAGTCCCTGAGCTTGACAATGAGGTCGGAAATTCGGTCAGGGCAAGGTCTCCCCTTGGTATGATCCTCCTTGACATATATTGACTTGGAGGGGAGAACAAAAATTGTATTTCCTCTACACAGCCGCCTTTTAGCAGTGACTGTGGTGGTTTACGCATCGATTAGGTTATTAGTGGCGAGGTCACGGCAGTGGGAACAGCAGCAGCCTGCTCCGAGGAGCAAGACGGGGCTTTCGACTGCAGTGAAGAGTGACCATCTCGGACACCCACAGGGGAAGTTGAACCCTGTCCTGCAGGGCCGCCATGAGTCCGCCCGGACTTGGGGGCAGTGAGGTGTTTTGTTTTGTTTTGAATTTACCTTAACAGTCACGCAAACAGGCTGCTGTTGAGCGGACTGCGATGCATGGGGACCTTAAAGGACAAAGCACAACTACCTCCTTCAGGGGGTGTGCAAGCCGGTAAATGTCTACCCAGGCACAGTGCCCGCCTGTCTCCCAAGGAGCAGCTGGTGGCCTCAAACCACTGATCTTCTGAGCCCCTACTGCGCCGCTGGGGTTCCTAATACTCATGTAAAGGTACACGTAAAGGTAAGTAAAGGTAAAATGAATCAGATTTGCTTTGTAAACCTAAAACCTCACCTGTCTGGGTTTCTACCCAAATGACGGTTGGTGAACACTTTATTTCCCGTCTTGACTGGGCTCTTAAAAAGCCAACCCTAACGTTGGTGTTCAATTCGACTGACCGTTTAATCTGAGCACAAGGCTCTCCTTTCTCTGCAGGGCTTGGGTCTCTGCTCAGGTTCTTTCAGTCTGCCTGTTCATTTGTCTCTTCGATCTGCATTATGCATCCTCGATTGACAGTGCAGGGAACCCCAATGACCTTAAATAGGTATCAAGGTTTTCCGCAGAATAGCAACTGACTGGAGGGCAGCGGGGCCAGGTGTCCAAAAAAGACACTTGCTCGTTTTTGTTTCTTAGGTTTTTACTCTGAACCTTTTTCACAGACAGGCTTCCATCCCCTACCCCGACCCCCACCCCCTAAGCCTCCCCACCCATACTTCCGGCTCTTTCTGGGCTTTTGGCAGCTCCCGCTCCACCCCGGCATAAGATGATTTCAGAATCTGACCGTTACAATAAACTGACGGCAGTCTCTGAAGCACCCCAGCCCGTTACCAATCACAGATCGGACCAACTCACCTCCTCACAGGTCTCAAGTGGCAAAACATTGCTGAACCTCCACTTCCGGGCATCCTGGAGTCCCCAAAAAAGTCAAGCAGATAAAAACAAGGGGGGAAAGATTTGAGTCACAGGAATTTCGCTGATCCCTGAGATCCTTAACCAAGGTATTCCAGAGTACCGCGATCTACATATTGGGTGCTCGAGTGACTCCCGTTTCCCTGAGCAGTTTAGGGGCGCAGAAAGCAGTCTCCGTATGGCCCTACCCCCAGCCCAAAGTATCTACCATTCACACAATGCACCACTGTGCTAGTGATTTTTAACATCGTACCAGCAGTCCTTTACCCAAGTCCTGAATGCCATGTTAGACAATGCCCACCAGATGAGCAAACGATCCTTTTCTCCCTCTTCCTAAGTTCTGACCTTCCTCCACTCTCTGTCATTCCTTTCTTACAGAATGTTTGCAGAACAAAATACCACATAGCATCTTATTAAAACATATGGTTAAAAAGTCGTGGAAAAACGGAATGGAAAGAATGCCTGGTCAAGCCTCAACTCCATTCGCACAGCCTAAACTTGGATGAAGGCTCTGGTGAATAGCTTTGTTATCAGAGGGCACTGTGAAGTCATTTATCGCAGCGAGAAGTAGGTTAACTGTAGTATTGTATCAGTTCATATCCCTGTTGACCAACTTCAAAGTTGTTTCCATTAAAAAAAACCATAATGGTACTTTCCCCTGACCTTCTGAAGCCTCTTACCATATCCGAACCAAAGTCATGTACTGAAGTATACTAGTCATAATCATGAAGGGACTTTGGTGGGGAGAGAAAACTGCATTTTCAAACAATGGGATATCAGGTTTCTATCACAAGTTCTTTTTACATACCTATTAATATGCCCAGTTAAGCTTTTCTAATTCCCTGGCAGCGGGCGCGGGTCAGTCAGTTCTTCCTTGTGACTCAGGAGGGTTAGACAGGCTCCTTTAAGAGTGTCCTTGCCATCCCTTCCAAAAAAAAAGAGAGCTGATACCAAGGGCTCAAATAGAAAGTAAATGTGTAGAAAATGATGGCAATATATGTACAAATATGCTTGACACAACTGATGTATGGAATGTTATAAGAGCTGTAAACACCCCCAAATAAAATGGCTTTTTAAAAAGAGAGAACAAATTACTTTTGGACAACTAAATCTGACAGAGGGCAAGAGAAGAGAAGCAAACACAAAACAGAGACAGCCGTTAGGGCAGCCGCTCTCCCAGCTGCCGCCGCATCCCTGGGACCCTGCTTGTTTGGGCTGTACTTCACTCCCTGCCCTCCGATAAGCTTGGGTCAGACAGACACAAAGGGCAAAATCTGTCCTGGGCCGTAGCCTCGGTGGGCTAGGTTTGGGATCATTGTGATCGATCAGGTTCTCTCTGCCTTTCACAAGCAGACTGCTAGACATGTCTTTGTAGTTTGCCATCGGAAGCTCTGCTGAAACTGTTCAAGATCCTGTCCACACAGGAGTGTGGACCAGGCATGACAACCCACCAGACTTGAACTCAGGAACATGCCCCCCACCAAAAAGAAGAAAAGGCAGGGGGAAAAATGAGCCTTTGTACTTCTGTAAAAAGTTAGTCTCCGAACCTCACGGGGCCTCCGACCCTGTTCCGTAGGGTGACTATGACTGGAATGGACTGGATGGCAGGGAGCTTGGTGTGGATCGTCCCCAAACCATTCAGTCACCGGTGCCCCCTTAGAGAAATGCAAACTTCAGGCCCTCCCCCGGTTCTGGGGTGGCACAACCGGCTAAGCCCTTGCCGACTAGCAAGAAGGGTGGCGGTTTGAACACACGCAGAGGCACTTCAGGAGACAGGCCCGGTGGTCTGCTTGCGGCAAGTCATAGCCCTGGAAACCTCTGAATCAGAGTCCACCCAACACAGCAACCAAACCAACCCAGGGAGGGCTCCCGAGCAACCACCTAGATGACCGAAAAGAGCCAACAGAGGTTTGCCGACCAAACAAAACGAGCTCTGTTTCCTTTACGGCGTAATCCTGGGGATTGAAAAAATCAAAGTCTACATGGAAAGATGCTAGAGTCCCGCTGGCTGACAAGTGGGGCCCTTTGCCTTTGAAGGTGAACAGATGTTGGGTTAGTTCCCAGCTGGGCACAACCAAGAGGCTGGTTGGTCTCTTCAGCTGGGAATACGCAGACCCTGACACCAGTGGGAATCTGACTCATCCCTAGAACGTCAACTTTTGTAGACACTAAGAGAAATCTAATTCTTGAGATAACCGGACGATTCTCAGATACACTGTTCCTTCCTGATACTCACTTCCATCGAGCCAGTGCTGACTCAGAGACCCTCTGGGGGTTTCTGAAACGGTAACTAGTTTATGTGAGTAGAAAGCTTAGTCTTTCTACTCCTAAGGAGCTGCTGGCAGTTCTGAACTGCCAACCATGAGGATTGAAGCTCAACTTGTAACCACCAGGGCTCCATGCTCCTTCCTTAAAGAACTAGCTAAAGACAGAAAACCAGGGACCAAGAGGCAGTTGTCCCAACAGACCAAGCATTTTATGCACAGCTGGAAATCAGGAGAGGTATGTGTCAGATTGTACCCTTCCACCATATTCATTTGATTTGCAAGCTGAGCTAAGAGTCCGAGAAGGTGGACTCTGAAGAAGAACGTGGCATCCGGATGCGGGGCAGGCTCCTTAACCACCTGTGATATGCAGACGACACGACCTTGCTTGCTACAAGTAAGGAGAATGTGAAGAACTTACTGAGGAAGATCAAAGGATGAGCTTTCAATGTGGACTGCAACTTAATGTAAAAGAACACAAAGATCCTCAGATCTGGACCCATAGACAGCTTCCTGGTGGACAGTCAAGAATGACCTTGTCAAGCGTTTCACTTCACTCGGGCCCACCATCAGTGCTCATGGATGCAGTGGACAAACGACACATGGCCTCGGCTCAATCTGCTGCACAAGACCTCTTTTACAGCAACACTTTAAAGCAAAACTCTTCAACACTCGCCAACACGAGCACACATGTCAGTTTGAGGACTGAGGTGCGCTTTACCCCAGCCAGGGTATTTTCAATCACATACACCTGTGGACATTGTGTGGACAATGCATAAGGAAGACAAAATGAGAATCGATACATTTGATTTTTAGTGCCGGTGAAGCATCCAGAACACACCCGGGATGACCGGAAGAAACAAACAAATCTGTCTAGGAGGACGTCCAACCAGAGTGCTCCACAGAGGTGCAGATGGCAAAACTTTGTCTCATGTACTGTGAGCCTGCTGACAGACTGATACCGTGGCAGCAAGGATGGACCCCAACACAACAGCACTGGTCAGGATGGCCGGGACGGGCCAGTGTGTCATTGTCATGCACAAGATAAGGTAGCTAGGAGTTAGGACCACCTGGATAACACCTAAGCACACTGAAAGTCGAGGGACTCTCAGCGGATTAAAAGACATACTGCTTCCTCAGTGGACTCAGGCACTCTCAATGGTTAGTGACACTTGTCCTGAGAGCCCGCCGCAGCCACGGCAATGGCTGGTTTCTTGTCTTTTGGGGAATTCTTACATTAGCAATGCTCACCCGTGTGCCCTGTGGCCCAGTGTTTCCACTAGAAAAAGGCTTTGGGCATAGCGCCATGGGAATGCTGCCTTTGCACCATCTTCTGGGTCAGATTATCTTCAATTAATCCAATTCAATAACAAGCATTTAGTGCTACAGCACTTAGGTGCAGGACATAAAATACTGTGAATACAAAAATAATAGGACGATTCTAGCGCTCAACCCCGTGAGTCTAGGAGAGAGGGAAGGGATGTGAAAAACAAACAAACCCTAAAACAAAAACAGACCCAGTTAGATAAGTGGAAGTTTGTAGAACCTACAAGGCTAACCGACTTTGAGCAGTATTATGAGACACTCTCAGGTGCCACACCCAGGAAGGGGTCTCTTGGAAGTCTTGTCCAAGGAGACATGGTGACTGCCCTGGAAGGAGGCTGGAAAATGGGAACAATTTGTTCACAAACCATTGGAAATAGCTACTCTAACCCACTTAATATAGTCTGCTATTAACTTCTGTTTCATACCAGGAAATTTTCTGATTTTAACCTATGGTCTGTTTATCTGTCTTCCTGCAAATGTTCAAATCAAAGCTGTTTAGAAAGAGATCTAAATTGAGCCCCCACCCCCACACCAATGAAAATTATGGTCATCGCTGAAAAAAAAACGTTTGCTTAAATTACTTTCAAAGAAAACAGAAAGAGTAACTAACAGCGTTGCCAAATAGAGGTCCTGGGCTTGATCTTTGGCCGTTTCGCACAATTTCTACCCAGAAGCAATTTATTTTAACAGAGCTAAACACCTCGAGCGTAGGTGACATTGCTCAGAAACTAACTTGGAAGGCTTTTGAAAGCGGTTTATTCCATTAACCAGGGATGAAAGCAGGCGGGTTTTTTTCCCATTGCTTTTCACCTGAACACTTTTCACACAAAGGAGGGAAGGCAAAGCCCACAGCAAAAGCAGAAAGTTACGCGAGTCAAGTTGTTAATAAATTGTAGCGAGCGCGAAACCCCCAGATCCCGCGACTCCCTTATCCTAAGCCTTTGGCTGCGAGACTTTCATCGCAACAGTTTTGGAAAGGGTACTGGCCTACGATACGCCAGCGGTTTCGGGATCGTCCGAACCAATGAAAACGAGTCTGTCTCGGGTATCTTAAGATGCTTGGAATTGATGCGATGAGGTCACTCCGTCTGGCCGCCGACCTGCCTCCGTTAGAAGGTAACGTGACCGGCTATGCTAGGGGATCGGAGCCTCCCGGAGCCCCCGCTTTCCCCTCAGAAGACGGTCTTGCATCCCCTCCCTCGGCTCCTTACGGTTCAGCTCAGGGTCCACGCGGCGGGCTCCTCCGATCCGCCCCACCTCCCAGGCTGAACCAGCCCAGCGCACGGCCGCTCCTCCCTCGGGGCTGGGCGGGAGCGCGCGCGACGGGGCGCATGCGCGCCGAGCCGCCAG
>NW_022108124.1:18148566-18160394 GCF_000313985.2 Echinops telfairi | reverse complement strand
TTCCTGCTCACCCCTCCCCCATGAACCCTTGATAATTTATAAATTACTATTTTGTCATGTCTTACACTGCCTGTCACACCTTCACCCACTTTTCTGTTGTCCGTCCCCCAGGGAAGAGGTTATATGTAGATCCTTATAATTGGTTCCCCCTTTCTACCCCATCTTCTCTCCACTCTACTCCCATTAAAATTTTTATTAATCCTTTTACTGGGAGCTCTTACAGATATAACATAGTTCAAGCATACCAAGCAGTATTGTACAATTGCTACCACAACCATGAAACATTTTCTTTCTTATACTTTCTTTCTTCTCCCCTTGGTCCCCTCCTACCCCCAAGCATTAATTACGTTTTAAAGTTTTCTTCTGATCTGCAGTTTCCTTTTGGTATGTTTTAAAACCTTAAACATTCCCAATGAACTGAACTGGCTTAAGATACGCACCGCACCCCCACCCCCCCATCCCCACTCCATAAACTTTTTGAGCTTCCCCTCATACTATTTTAACTTTTATTTTAAGCTTAACTTACTCCAGAGCCATTACGTTTTTGCTTCTTTAGTTTCTTCTGGGAGAGCTTTTTCTTCTGTGCAGCCTCTTCTTCTGGCTTAGGAACAATATGTTCCTTTTCAGTAGGAGTCCTGTCACTGTGGCAGAGGGAGCTCATACATGGACTGATCTGACTACTCGCTCTGTAAGTCCGGCGGCTCATCTTGGGGCCTTTGTTCACCTGGATGTACTCAATGACCAGAGAATACACAGCATCTAAACACTAAGTTCAGTATTCCTCTCTGCATTTTTAAGCGTGTGCAGCAAAATGCAGCACTTTTTGGGCCACTGGCCCTGGGCTCAACTACACTGTTTGGCCGGGCACACCTCCCAACTCTGCCACTGTCATGTCAGAAGGGCACACCCTGCTTCTGCAAAGTGATGTCTCCAAATACTTGGTGACTTTCCAGATATGCATCCCCTGGATGGCCTGGGCAGTTTCACGGGTGTTCTTAAAATGGACCCAGATTCAACTATCTTGCTTTGAATGGTTTTGGTGGGGTCAAGTGAGCAGCAAACCATCTTGGCAGACCACCTAAGGCCACTATGGAAGCGCTCCCTTCATACTATTTTAGATGACCAATGTAGACTAGGCTTTAGGAATTGGGGTGTGCATATGCTAAGGCTATTTCACACCCCTAAAGATTTCCTGAAAACTCGTTACCCACTTGTGTGTTTTCCCTTTTATGGTTCTTTGTAATTAAATGTGTACAATATTCCCATTGTGATTCTCCATTGTGTGGTTAGAATAAACAGGGACTTACCATACCTATTCATTTACCATACCACGGACTGCCGAAAGAACCAACAAATCTGCACTTAGAAGTACAACCAGAATGCTTCTTAGAAGCAAGAATGGTGACAGTCTCCTGTGATTTGGACATGTTGTCAGGAGAGACCAAGTCCTTGGATCGGGGTATCATGCTTAGTGAAACAGAGGGGAACTGGACAAGAGGAAGGCCCTCAAGGAGACGGACGGACATCAACAATGGGCTCAAACCTAAGAGCCACTGTGAGGATGGCGCAGGACCAGGCAAGTGTTTCATTCTGTTGCACACATAGGGTCACTGTGGGTTGAAACTGATTGGATGGCATCTAACCAACCACCACCATACTTGGGTTCTATTAACTTAAGGAGAAGTCAAAAAGTTATGTGAAAAGTAACTTTTCAGTGTGGGTAAAACCATTACAAAGCAATCAAAACTTTCAGTGTTTGAAAACTATTAACTTAAACCATAGATCAATAAAATACAAAGACTGACTATAGTGGAAACTGTATTTTAATTATCTTTTCATTTTCAACAATGATTACTTGAACTTAATAATAAAAAAAGTCTCTATTAACTAATAACTAATGGTTATTGAAAAGCCAAACCTTCCCAGCCCACTTCATATTCTCCTTCAACCATTTCAGGGCAGAGCAATGTTCCAAACTGTAAACCTGTTCTTTATTGGCGTTGACGGTCATGTGCTTAATGAACAGCTTTGGATCTGATATCCGAGCAGCCATAATCAATCTGTCCACTGCAGCTTGATAATCATCTTTGCTCTGAGGTTTGCTTTTGTTATATCTACAAGATAAAGCACAGTCAGAAATTCAAAACAAAGACTATGTAAGTTCTTCCAAAGGTGAGTCATTTACATTTACATTTACTGACACAAAGCTGTGGCAATCTGTTCACCAGATTCTTCTAACAGTGGCTTGCAAACTTTTTTTGATCATAACCCAGAGTGAGAAATGTGCTTCATACTGTGACCCAGTATACAGCTTCATATATAACAACTCAAAGTTTCACAAAATAAGACTTACCCTTACATTGATGTCATCTACTGTGTACTCTTTGATTAAGAAAAAAAAAACGCCCCTTAAATTGACTTCACCACACCGATGGGCCACGACTGCATTTTGAAAAACACTGCTCTAGAAAACAGGTAAGGGATGACCTATATCTTTGTATTTTCAACTCTGGTACTAGAAAAGTTACTCATTACACTGAAAAGAAAAAAGAATATTTAATTTGAATGGAAAAAAGGATTTATTAAATTTGGAATCATTCACGTTTCACCTTCATTTTGGCATGTAGTTTTTGGTAACAGATGTGGTATTGCTATATGCCTTTATGAAATTTTAAGGGTTATTTTTGGTCATGATTTTTTAAAAGCATTTCCCTAACTGCTAGAATTTACATTAGCAACTTTTCTACCAGTTCCATCTGTCATCAGTCATCAAGCTGTATACAATCATGACTGTCGGCAGTTTTTCTTCTGGAGTGGGGAGTATGGACAGCAGAGAGCCAGCTGGCTTACACGATCAGGTGACTACTTTGTTGTCACTGCTGCCTGCTCTCAGTACTTACAGGGCTTAACCCTGCTGTGGTCCACGGAGTGGTGGCAGTGTGAACTGGCACTTGAAACAGGAACTAGTATTCAGAAACAGTAAACAGGAGCTTCCTACCCTGTTTCCCTGAAAATAAAAGTGTCTTATATTAATTTTTGCTCCCAAAGATGCACTAGGTCTTATTTTCAGGGGATGTCATATTTTTCCATGGAGAAGAATACGGTACACATTTATTGTTTATTGTTTTATTAAAAGAGACCTCGCACTTCCTGTCTTGCTCTGGCTGCGCTGCGGCCAACAGTGAGCTGTCCGGTGACGCCCGCCACTACAGTCCAGAGTTACGGTAGCTTCGGGGGGCCTTATTTTCAGGGGGATGGCTTATATTTCAACGATGGGCAAAACTGTAAGTAGGTCTTATTTTCGAGAAAACATGGTAGTAAGTTCTAGATTAGAAAGAGGGACCCTGGTGGTCCAGTAGATTGGACAGATGCCACCTAGGAGCACTTTCTGAAAGTAACAAAACTCTAAGAGGCTAAGTAATAAGGCAGAACTCAGCAGGATGAAAAAAATAACACAAAAACAGTAATGTTTCAGATAAAACCGAGTTATCTAGGCATGCCCAAGTTCTGGATTCAACATAAGCTAGAAAGCCATGAGGAGATGAAGCTCTGTGAGGGTGCTGGGGCACCTGGACACCTCACCCCACGCTAGTTCACGGTGGTAAAGAAGGAAACTCTCTGGAGAGAACATAGAAGAAAACGGGCTAATTTTATAAGACAGAACTAAAATACGACTAGGAGACAACATGAGAAATGAGAGAGGGAGTTGGAGTTTGGTTCTAAAGCTCTTGGCTGTTTATGAGAATGATATAATTTTTTATTTTGTTAAGTATGACAACAAAGGGAAATCAGAGAATCCAGTTGAAAGTAGGAAAGAGGGGAAAAAAGAGGCAGCGTAAAAACATGGTAAAAAAATCACTAAATAAGATGATGCAATAAATCCAAATATATAAATAACCACAATAATAACCTAGCTTAGATAAGTAGACACCAAGTGAAGAGTAAAACCCACCATTTATAAGCCCCTTTGTAAAAGATGAGAGCACAAAATAATGGGACCTCTAACCTGTCAAACTAGGTCAGTGTGTTCTACCTCCCTCTCTGCCACCTTTCCTGCTCTTATAATACACAGTAACAGCCAAAGAAAAGGAAGTCCCAGAAACCATGAGAGGAAAAAGAAAGGGACATCTGACCCATGGGAGGTGCTGAATACAGTCCTGAGGAGTGGTGTGCTTCCGAGGAAGAAGGCTGCACGGTGATATGCCAGGAAAACAACCACCTACATAAACTAGATTTAGCTATGTTAGTACAAGACAGACAACAACAACAACTTTTAAGCTGAAAAGCATGAATTGGGATAAAAAAGAATATAATTTAAGAATAAAAAGGATCATCTACCAGAATGATAAAAACAATGAAGTACAACATATTTAATATCTTGGTCTTAAGATGCACATGCAAAAATGAATATAAACAGAAACATAAAAAGTCACAATCAATGGGGAAATTTTAAGTATTTTTCTTAAAAATTACTAGTATAAGCAGGCAGAAAATAAATAAAAGATAGTCCATGAACTCCCCCAATATATTGGGGGCAAGGAGAGACACTGGAAAACAATGGATGAGCTACAAAACAAATAATTGAAATGATAAAATTCAGAACTCAACAAGAATGAATTGTTTGTAGTTTAATTTTTTTTCCAGGCAAAGCTGTAAGATAAAAATATCTTTGGTTATAAGAATGTTAAAAAAGAGGAGCTGATACCCAAGGCTCAAATAGAAAGTAAATGTTTAGAAAATGATGGCAACATATGTACAAATATGCTCGATACAGTTGATGTATGGATGTTAGCCCCCAATACAATGATCTTTTAATTAAAAAAAAGAAAAAAAGAAAAAGAATATTATACCCTCAGCTTGTTCGTTTGGTTTCTATACATGGTTTGTAATAACTTATGCAAGGTAGTAGCTATTAATATAAGGAAAAAAGCCAGGGTGAATTTACATTTGCTCTAGAAATAGTTAACCAAAATAACAACAATCCATTCACTGTTCTTTTTCCCCAAGCTAGCATACCCTGTCCCAGAGGCAAAGGGGTTAGTAAAATAAAATCGACAGTGTCTCCCTAGTTATGGTAAGTTATGGGTCGTCTTGTGTGAGCAGCTGAGAATAAATTGGTGGAAGAGTTTGATCACCAGACTTGTAAGGAGTCCATTTCCTTCTCCGACACATTCTTGTGGCCTGGCCTGGCTAGGCATTCTATCACCTGCCCAGGCTCATCCCGCTGGCAAGGGATGGAGGAGGGGCGACAACCTGCAGTTCCTGTCTCAAAGCCCTTGCTGGCACTGCTTTCTACCATACTGGGAGCCAATGACCACAGTTCAAACATTCGTAAATGGCGACAACTTATGTATTATTTTTCTTATACAGGATAAATATATGAACAAAAAACCTCAACTTTTTTGATGGGAAAGTATCTGAACACGAGGGGACAGTTAAATGATTGCAGCAACCTGTTCAGAATATGACACAGGAACCCAAATAACTTCATGAACCCTGTGAAGCACCATGCACAACTCTGAACTAAGGAACACACACGTTTACTACCACTGCAACTACACGAAAACACCTAGATGCAAAAATGCCCAGAAGGAAACACACCCAAGCAATACAATTCTGCAATGCTACATCAGAACAGGTGTGCTTCAGGTGGTTTGCTGTTGTTGTTAGGCTCATCTCCCAAGCGCTGCACCACCATTGAGCAGACAGCCGGGACTGGAAGAGAAGGTTCCACTTTTTCTTCCTGGCGGTTCTGAAACATGCCCACAGGTTATGTGGTTGTTTTCCATCACGAGGTAGAAACTAATGAGGTTGAACTGATTAGAGGGCAGTGAGTTTCTGGGTAAGTACAGGCTGTCCTAAATGACTCTGGTAAGAAATAAAATGGAAGTGACTGTGTGCAACCTTGGACACTTATGTTGCTGGATGACAATTTTGCATGGGCCCCTTCATCCCCTACAAACCCCTAGAGCAGAGACAGTGACTATTCTTGCTCTGAATTACTTTTTTAAGGGTGTTTATACAGTTCGTAATCTTGAAAGACAAAGATCATTGTGTCCTCTGGAGCCAAGGGCAGGTTTGCGCACAGCCTTAGTTCAGAGTGTGTCCCTCCAGGACAAAGAGCAAGCATGCTTACCGCCCATTTTGAAAGACTCGGACTCCCAGAAGCTGAGGATCCCTTTCCTATAGAACAACCCCCAGT
This sequence comes from Echinops telfairi, assembly GCF_000313985.2. NCBI lineage: Eukaryota > Metazoa > Chordata > Mammalia > Afrosoricida > Tenrecidae > Echinops > Echinops telfairi. The sequence continues at coordinate 18,154,192 of NW_022108124.1, read as the reverse complement.
GTGTGCAGGCGTCCATGGCCCATCTGTGTTGCCCCAGTGGGACTTGAGAGCAAAAACCCGAAGCAATTATGTGGATGACTGTGTTAGACAGGGTTCTCTAGAGAGATAAAACCAAATTCCTGATAATTAAATATATTTATTTATAAAGATAATTAGATATATAACAAGAAATGGACTGTTAAATTATATACAGATAAATATAACAAATGAACAGTTAAATTATAAGCACTACAAATGGCTCAGGGTTGTGAGAGACTAGCAGTCCTTCTCCTCTCTCTGCTGCCAGATCCCCCTCTATTTATAGAGTGAGGCTATCTCAGCACAGCAGCCAATCACAAGGCAGATCACCAACTGTCAACTGACCACCAGTCCCAACTGCCAGTCCCCAGCTCCAGAGATGCCTTAAAGGGACCTCAACTTACAGAGACACAGTCCACAGGCTAGGCGTCCAACAGGTAGTATAAGCCTATAAATTGAGGCAAAGAACGAGCAAGGTAGCCGCACACTGGTCCAATGATCAAAGAGCAAGAGACAAGAAAGATGAGGCTCACCGAGCCATTATCTCTCCGCCCTTCAGTTAATCCTACTTGTATTTATCAGCCAGGCTGGCATAATAAACTATATCAATGACCATGCTGCTCGCTGTGCTCTGAGTCTTGTCTTACACACTGGCGTCCAGGAAACTGTGACACTAACTTGTGACTTACTCAGAGGGCACACTCGCAGAACCTTTTGTTCTTGACCTAGGCCCACAAAAGCACTGTGGCTTCCCTTTGTTTGTTCTCTCCTGGATCTCTCACTCTGAGCAAAGTTGGCTGTCATGTCGTGAGGAGAGTCAAGCAGCCATGTAGTGGAGCAGAGGCTTCCTGCCTGCAGCCATGGACCTGGGCCATCTTGGACACAGATGTCATCCCAGTCATGCCATCAGGTGACCACAGCCCCTGATAATAATACCCCGACTGCAAGTCCATGCAGTCCCAGAGTTATGGACCAGGCCTAAGTATATCTTTAGGTGAAGTTTTAGCAAAATCAGAATCGGCATTTGTTTACCCTTCTCTTATGGGAAGGAAAGGGCACCCAGTGATGCAGTGGTTAAATGTGCTCGACTACTAACAAAGGTCAGTTGTTTGAACTCAACAGCCGCTCCTTGGGAGAAAGCTGCGGCAGTCTGCCTCCAGAGAGATGTGCAGGCATGGAAACCCTGCGGGGCAGTGCTACACTGAGAGTCCGAATCAACTCAAAAGCTGGAAAGTTATAAGTGGGTTTACTCTAAAGGAAAGGCTTGAAACGTCTTCAGTGATTTAAAAGCTGCAGATCATGTGAAGGTGATTGTGATGAAAAATTTGTTGAGAGGAGGCTTTGGTCCAGTTTTATTGTTTTAAAGTGAGGGCAAATTTACAAAACTTTAAAGGGCAAGGATGAGCTGTCTGAAGCGGAGTTGTCCGGATGTTGGACATTTGTAACCTGGGACTGTTGTACTTGAGAAACCCTGAGCCACAACTATCCAGCTAAGGTGCTTCCCACATCCTGACCAACAGAAATAAATACTTGTTTAAGTGCTGGGATAATTATTACATAGCAATAGATGAGTAGGATAATATTCAATCTGAGGACCTGGTTTTTAACACCAATTAAAAAAACCTAAAAAAACAAACTCAGTGGCCATCAAGTCAATTCCAACGCCAGTGAAGCAACATTCTTTCCCAACTTTAAAACAAGAGCTGCAGGAGATTCTTGTATATAGCTGCCAACAAATTAGAGAGGGCTTTTACAAAATTATTAGCACCTAACATCATAATGGTCATGCATTTGTGACATTTAAAAACATAGACTCCAGGCAAAGACTTTATTTTTAATGGCATTCTTTACTGGAACTACAGTAATAATGTACTACATAATTTTCCTTTTAGCCCTGGTTCTTAATTCTTTTGGGTTGAGCAAAAAGACAAATACTCTTTTTAGGTAACAATCTCAAAGTGAGAATAAGTAACACCTCAAGAAGAACTACCTTTGAATGTTATTTGTTATTAATTGCTTTTAAGACCCAAACAGGCTAGATCTATTTTCAATTTAAGTCTTAACAAAATTTGTGTGTACACACACACACACACACACACACACACACACACACACACACACACACACACACACACACTTCCATCCTATGACAGGTTGGGGGAATCACAATTTTAGAATGCTGTTAGTTTTATCAACTAACCTTTTCAAAACGATCTGCAGTATCTGTGTAGAAGTTCCAGGACTCTGAATATTACCAGCATTAGATACCAGGAAAATTTCAATAGCTAAGAGCATTTCAATCTCAGATAAATAAGAAGGAATCAGTAGAAGTTTTCGGTATAAATGTCCCTCCAACGGTGAGTAGCAGCCCAAAGAAAGAGCACCTGAAAATGCAGTAATAGAACAGATTTTACTAAAACCTCAATTGGTAAAAACCTAAGCTTCCAAAGTACTCACAGGTGATAAAGAGTAATTCTTCACATTAGAAGCTGGCTTATTACTCAAATGATAGTAATGTGCTAATCCTATTCTATTTACAATTACTATTTTCATATGCTTATGAAACATTAAATATGAAGTGAGAAATTTAAAAAAATTATCTGAACCACACTTTTGAACCTGTCTTAACTGTTCATTTTTAAAATTTTATATTCAGCACAATACATATGTAAACAGCTAGTATATCGATTTGGGTATTAATGGGATCTTATCTGATAGCAATTACATGTAATACATTTATAATTATTACCTATCTTGATTATGACTCGAGAGACAAAATGGGAATTATCATACTCAAGACCCAAAAGCAAACTCACTGCCGTGGAGTCAGTGGACTCAGAGACCCTATAGGACAGGGTAGAACTGCCTCTGTGGGTTTGTGAGACTGTAACTTTTTATGGGAGTAGAAAGCCTCTTCTTTCTCCTGTGGAGTGGCTAATGGTTTTGAACCGCTGAATTTGTGGTTATCAGTCCAATGTATAGCCACTATGCCATGAACAGTTATTAGTTTATTTGAGTACACTTATAGTACCATTATAGTCTGTAAAATAAATATCTCCTGTGTGCAGAAATATTTTCTATCTAGTGCTACCAAAAGACAGCCATACTTTGAGATGTCTGCCCACGTGGGAACACTAGGTATCAAATAAATAACATAACATGCATCCTGTAGGTGCTTGATGTATTGTAGCTCTAATCCTTAACTCTTGTTCTCGAAATGTCACTTTTGTTCGAGAGGAGATTTCATGCTAAAACTGTTTATTTGAAGTTGATACATTAAAAAAAATTCCAATGAAAACTCTTAGGACATCCTAATTGTATTTAGACAATCTTAGGTTGTTACATTTTATTGAAACAAATTTAAATCTTTATAAAAAGTTAGTTTAAAATGTTAAGTCAAATTTCTCTTTGTAATTAGGTATAATTAGATTCCCATGCTATCAATGAAGGGCTTTGGATAGGCACCCCATCTATGCCTGCATGGGAACTCTGGCCTTATGCCTCTACATCTTAGATTTGTAATCAGAGGTTATGCAATCACAGGAAGCTGCCACTCAGTGACTCTTCTGACTCTTGGTAGGGCAAATCCACATGCATTCCTGGTTTATTTCTCCAATCAAAAGAGGCAAACAGATAATAAACCGATGAGAAATGTACTAAGATTACTTTCTGCACTAAAGTCAAACAAGACAAACAATTATTTTTTAAAGGGAGACATACTAGTAGCACTTGACCTCTGCGGTCTCAGACAGAAAGCAGTGTTTAGAATTAGGGAGAACGAAGCATGAGCACCAGGAAGACAACCTTACTGTCCTGATAGCTTCTTTCTGATCAGTGTGGGAACCAAAGCCGTCAAGACAGTGAACAGATGGCTCCAGAATGGACAAAAAATTAGCAAATCACCGGTCTGTCAAGGGACTTGTACCTGGAGCAAATAAAGAACTCTTGCAACTAACTCATCATCAACAATAAAGGAGTCCAACTGAAAAAGAGGCAAAGAAAAGGAGTTGGAGAGACATTTCTCCAAAAAGGGTCCATAAATGGCCAACAAGCCCATGAAAACACACTCAATGTCACACTCACCAGATGGCAAAACACAAACAAACAAAACAGGCAGTAACAAGTGAGATGTGAAGAAACTGGAACTCCTATGGTGGGAATATAAAAGGGACAGTAGTTTCGGAAACCATCCAGGAGTTCCTAAAAAAATGCAAAACGTACAATTACTGTATGGCCCACTAGGTCTACTTCTAGATATGCCCAAGAGAAATGAAAAGTAAAAGTCCATGCAAAAATGTGTGTGTGAATACTTGCAACAGCACTATTCACAATAGTCCAGAATGCTTTATCAACTGATGAATGGCTGCATGGGCTACATTCATACAATACAGTGTTACTCAGCTATAAAACAGAAAGAAGAGAGACAATGATACAGGCTCTAACATCAAGGAACCTTGAAAACTATTTTAAATGAAAGATGACAATCATGAACAATGTCATACTGCACAAATCTATTTATGTGAAACACCCATCACATGCACAATCATACTGGCAGAAGGCAGATCTATTAGTGGTGAGCTGCGCCGGAGGCAGGGAAGAGGGACGTAGGGGGCACAGGGAATGATAAATGTGTACAGGGACCCTTTCAGGAGGCATGAAAGTGTTCTACAATTACCACTTTCAATATAGTGAAAACCATTGCACTGTATACTCTGAATGGACTAATTTATGATATATATAATAATCTCAACAAAGCTGTGAAAAGGTGTGTGTGTGGGTGTAGGGGGGAGGTACTGACATCACAGCCTTAATAGAATCTTGATGAAAAATCAGCTGTAAGGCCAGAATCAAGTACTACTTGATGTGATTATAAGGTAAAGAAAGGCTTTTCTTGCAAGAGCTAAGCTATGTCTGAAAATAAATCCAAATGGAGCTGCTATTTGAAATGTCAACTCTCTCCAAGGAAACAAGATGTTTTGGACACTGACCAGTACCTATAAATTACTCATTTGGTTTTATAATTCAGATGTGTCTGAAAATAACAAAAGCCCCCAAAACAAAGAGCCAACTTCCTTTACCCTTTCACTCTACTTGTAGCACCCTGAGAAGTTTCACTGCACGGGGGAAGGGGGAGGAGTGGCTGAATCAAAAGAAAAGTGCTATTGTGTTGTAGATAGGCATTGATGGCCTAAGCACAGTGCTAAGCTTAAATATCCAAAGAGAAATTACTGTTAGTGCTGGAGGGATGTGGGGAGTGACAGCAATGGGGTATAAGGGTTATCTGGGGCTGTAATGTTCTCAAATGGATAGCGGTGATGGTTACACAACTCAATAAATAAATTAAAACCACTGAACTATGCACTTTAAATTATGAATCATTTCACTAAAGCTGTTCATAAAAATTAAAACTCATTTCAGTTTAGCTGCTTTAGTGTAGGTCTTTCATTACCCAAAACAAAAAGAATCATAGAATCTAATGAAATGTTTCCAAATTTATAACTTGTTTGGCATTTTCCCCAAATTGCAAAATTAGTATTTTAAAATGAAATAATTCCATAAAAATGTATTTTAACTGGCTCATCTCCTCCCCGAGATCCCTCTGCAAGGG
>NW_022108124.1:18131631-18147363 GCF_000313985.2 Echinops telfairi | reverse complement strand
AACGATGTACAAATGCGCTTTACACAATTGATGTGTGTATGGATTGGGATAACAGTTGTATGAGCCCCTAATAAAATGTTAAAAAAAAATGTATTTTAACAACTAAAAGCTGAAAGTGATAGCAAATAGTACACATAATTAAAAAAATCATTTTATTGGGGCTCGTACAACTCTTATCACAATCCATACATCATCCATTGTGTCAAGCACATTACTACATACAAATTTTGCGAGTTTTAGCAGTCTACAGGAAAAGAGCATAAAGAACTGAAACAAGTGCAAAATTAAAATAAGGTATTATAAATAAGTACTTTCCCACTAATTTCTGATGATATTTTTTTTAAAAAGCTGTAGTGTGGTTGATTTCAAACTGCCTTTGACTGTAAGAAATGTATTTTACATAATGAGTCAGTGCACACATGACTAAATGTAACTGAAATGAACATTTCATTCTTACTACCTGAACGCATGGAGCCCTGGTGGCATAGTGGGTTGCTCAGTGGGCTGCTAATGACAAGGTCAGCAGTTCAACAAGACCACCAGCCCCTCCATGAGAGAGACGAAGTTTTCTGTTCCCATAGAGTTACAGTCTCAGAAACCCACAGGGGCAGTGTGACTGTCCTTCAGAGTCACTGTAAGTCAGGACTGACTCCATTTTTTAGGGGAAACAAAGGTGTCTGAATGTGTTGCTGAAGTGATTTTACAACTCATTAATGTGACATAGCTGAGAACTACTGCAGGACTCGAGTTCAGGGAAGACTGGAGGCAGGGCGGCTGGGGTTCTTGGCCCAGTGTTGACACACAGTGGGCACTGAATGTCTGCTACATGTGTGACAATGGTGGAAATGGAAATTTAAGACGTATTACTGGATGAAGGCAGGAAAGAAACCTTTTCCAGATTTCTGGGCCATACTTGTTGACTGACGCTGCAGCGACTCCGTGCAAGCTCATGATCCCTTTTGCATTGTATCTGCATTTGTATCATAGCGTATATGCCACATAACTAAAACGTACTTTACTTTCTAAAGAAAATACCTGTAAGGTGGCTGGGATTAGAGACAGCATTAGTTTTGCAGGTTAATGATTAGAGAAAACGGCTAAAAGTAGAACAAAGTTAATATCCTAGGAGTCATGAAAGAAACTATTATACAAGGGATCTTTTTTATTGTTGTTTCATACAAGGGATCTTAAAAAAGTTCCAGGGAAAATGGAATTTCAAGATAATAGAATATTTTCATGAATGTTTGAAGCCCCTTTGATACGATGTTGTTGGACTATACCAGTAATAAGTCTGTGTCCTCCTTCAGGGCCTGCCACCAAGATGTAAAGTTGTAAGGACCAGGAACATAGTGGGGATAAGTGTAAGATAAAGATATTTTTTAAGGGGAGAGCTTTGGAGGAACTTTGGGAGACTTTTGGTTGACACCGAGCAGCTTCCATACAGGCTGCATGTTCAGGAGAAGTCCTATGGGTGCCGTGTAAACCTGAAACTTCTTCTAACTCTCGTAAAACTCACTTGGATCACACACACACACAAAAAGATATTTTTTAAACTTTCTTTTACCAAACCGTTCGACTCCTTTCTTACACGGGCTTGAACCCTCACATTTATTTCCTTTGCTTCCCCCAGTGGGTAGACCAGGTGCAGGAAATTCAGATGCAGCAGTTCACAAAAGAAAGAACTCTGCTCAACAGAGCCAAGCTCTGTTCAGACCTTTTTAACTTACGCCAACTATTAAACATGTAGTTTTGAATGGTACAGAGAAATCATGAGTTAGAAAATGAAATTCACTACCAATGTACCAAATAAGGAAAATTCCAAATGTAACTTACTTTTGTAGTGGGATCTGGCTTTGAGCCATAAACAACTTCTTCCTAGAGAAGTAATCAATCTTCTAAGAAAGGAGAAATCAATAGGGATGCTCTTTGAGATCATGAATTCTGTTATGGAGGATGACATACAAAGACTGTTGCTTTCTATGCAGGCATCAAGAAGTTTATTAAAAAGAACACTATATTGTGCAACATCCACCGGTTCTAAAAGGAAAAAGCAAATAAAACAAACTGCGATAACCAAGCCGGTTGAGTTCAGTCTCTCACACGTCTAGCTCTTGAACTGCTTTCTTTATCCCTCTTCTCTCCTGGGCCCGTCCCTACCCACCACAGGAATGTCCGTCACTAAAATACAGCCGTCTCACACATGCTCTAAGTAAAAAACCAACAACAACCAAAAGCCCCGAACAGCACGAGCAGAACAGCTGATTACTTTGCAGTGGCGTGCATGGAAAGAAGCTTGAGAGCTTTCCGGGCCAGCATGAATCTCTCTGTACACAGGCCACACCTGTGCATCCTTCTCTGAACCCATCATGCTCACTACTGACCCAAAACTGGACTTTCCTTTCCTAACCATGTATGCCTCCCACTTTAGTATCCAAGAACATTACTGCCACTGCCAACTGCTATTCTCTTTCTGGGAACTCATTGTCTGCTTATTTTTTTCCCCTGTTTGTTCTATGCGGGACTATAGTCCAAGGTACTATAAACTAAGTTCTGTGTTTAAGTGTTAAGAGAAAAGGTATTCTTCATTATCAGTGAAAGTATGAAGCTTCCTAGGGGCATTTCAGCTGATGCTTGCTGATGACTTGACAGCGGAGGAGAAAAGAGAATCACGGAAATGCCCCTGTCAGAAACGACTGACATGTACCACACAGATAACTGTCTTTGGGTTAAAACAAAAAAAATCCATCAAGAATGCATACTCAATGGGCAGGGAACACATTTTACAGAAAAGCTACTACACTAACCCTCCCCCTCACCCCCGCCCAAACTCAATCCAAACAGGTGGAGAACTGTGTCTTATGAGCTGTTAAACACCAGATATGGAAACGATAATTAAACTAGACTTTCAGAAAACATACCTTGAGAATTTTGAAAACCTGGTAGATTTTGCAAAACTTCAAATGTCTGTCTATAAAGGCTCTTGGCTAATGTCTCATGGGCAATTGTGCAAAGCAGATTATGTCGATTGATCACATCCAGCCGGTCACAAGGCCACAGTGGTGTATTGATGATCCATTCTGACTCTTCCACAGAGAAAAAAAGCATCAATACTTCACACTATAAAAATCACACTGAACACTTAATCATAAGTTAATGCTTTTAATTACATTTTGGGGAAAGTGGTAAAACTTAAATGAGATGAGAACCATGATTCAAATTTATTAAGACCAACATTTATAGCAAAGGCCGTCATCCTACAGAGATGCAAAGTAATGGTCATTCTCTGTTATGCTTCTCTTAATTAAGACTCCTCTCTCCAAGTGCACTAGATTAACTCTTATTTTAACTCTTGTTTTTATGAAAAGATGTTCAAACTGTAGTGTTTACCTTAAAAAAAGGGACGAGTACGGACATGTTCATTTCTTATCACTTATCAAAAGATTATCATTTTTTAGTATTCTTACATAACAATGTCCACATTTCTGCCTAGTTAAAAATAATTTTAAATTATGAAACATTTTATATGTGCACAAGAATATCTAAATTATAAATGCATAATAAAACAAAACTTATGTACCCATCAGCTTAAAGAAAAGAGTATGAACCATACTGACATGCTTTAACTTCTGCTCTGATTTTCAAGTCTACTATTGTGCAGGATATCGGGTGTTAAAATGTTAGAAATATCAACTCTCTCAGTCATCAGGTACATAATGAAACACTACTATAACACTGAAATCATGTCTTGGTGTTTGTTTTCATCCAGACAAAATGTTGGAGTCATCTAACCCCTTTTGTAGCCTTCCCATTGCAGGGAATCCAAAAAGGACTGAAGAAAGATGTGGTCACTCAAGTCCACAGTGCTGAAAAAAGCGTTGTGCTCCCAGTGCCTCGTTGTAAGACAGGAACTTGTTTTCAGAGTAGTAGAGCACACTTGATCGGTGGACTGAGCAGACTTCCATTACATGCAAGGCAATGTTCTAAGCGCTTTAAAAATCAAATCATTTAGGCATGTATCCCTAAAATGTGCTAAGTTTTGTTGTGTACAGAAAGCTAAAGGCACTCCTATGTAAAAAAAAAACCCTGCATAATTCACCTCTTGAACATAATCTCCATTAAAAGTAAAATTGCTTAAAAGGTGTACCTTATTTTGATAAAATAAGTAATTTTTCACTAATCATGTATCTGAAAGATATATCCCACTTATACTAAGTAGACTGTCCTCATCCTAGCAGTAAGTATAGCATTTTTGTTGTTGTTGTTGTTTAATTAATTAATTTATTTATTAATTTATTTATTTTAACATTTTCTTAGGGGCTCATACAACTGTTATCCCAATCCATACACACGTCAATTGTGTAAAGCGCATTTGTACATCGTTTCTCAAAACATTTTCTCTCCATTTAAACCCCCGACATCAGGTCCTCATTTTTCCCCTCCCTCCCCGCTCCCCCCAAGTATAGCATTTTTTAAAGTGTTATTTTGAGACTTATTTTAAAATCTTAGCTAAGTACGTAGCTATATAGAAAAGTTTGAGCAATTTGAACTAGTTGACATTCGATCATTTCAAGAGGCCGCAAGTGTTCAAGAACTGATGGCAACGAAGGAAGAGGTCTAAGCTGCACTGATGACATTACCCCCCCCCCGCCCCCCAAAAAAAAAGGGCTCTGGAAATTGAGAGAATATCAGTTGAAGTGTTTCAAAAAGTTGGTGTAGTACTGGAAATAGTCACTTGTTTATGGCAAGAAATTTGGAAGTTAGCTAGCTACCTGGCCAACCTACTACAAGAAATCCATTATTTGTACCCACAATTTCAAAGTAGGCAACCCCAAAGAATGTGAAAATTATTGAGCAAAATCATCAATATCACATACAAGGGAACTTTTGCTGAAGAAAATCCACAACAGTTGCAGCAATACATTGACAGGGAGGTGCAAGAAATTCAAGCTGGGTTCAGAAGAGCACATGGCATGAGGGATATCATTACTGACGTCAGATAGATCTTGGCTGAAAAGAGGGTACCAGAGACATTTACTCGGGTTTTACTGATCATGCAAAGGCATTTGTGTGGATCATAACAGATAATGGATAACACTAAGAATAAGAATTCCAGAATGCTTCATTGTGCTCATTTGGAACCTGTACACAGACCAAGAGGCATTTGTTTGAACAAAACAAGAGAATACTCTGTGATTTAAATTCAGAAAAGATGTGAGGGTTGTATCCTTTCATCTTACTTGTTCAGTCTGTATACTGAGCGTATAATCCACGAAGCTGGGCTATATGAAGAACACCACAGCAAGAGTGGAGGAAGGCTAAGAACATCATTCTAATATGTAAATGACACAACCTTGCTTGCTGAGAGTAAGAACTTGAAGCACACTTGCTGGTGAAGGTCATGGACTGCAGCCTTCAGCATGGATGACAACTCAACGTAAAGAAAACCCAAATCCTCACAACTGGACCAACAGACAACGTCATGATTAATGGAGAAAAGACTGAAGTTGTCCAGGATTTCATTTTGTTTGGATCCACAATCAACGCTCATAGAGGTAGCAGTCAAGAAATCAAATGTGGCATAACATCTCTTTAAAGTGCTGAAAAGTAAGGCTGTCACCTGGAAGATTAAGGCGCACCTGACCTAAACCATGCCTCATATGCACACGAAAGTTGGACACTGAATAAGGAGGACTGAAGAATTACTGATGCACTTGAGTCACTGGGTTGGCAAAGAAGGAAAAGTACCACAGACAGCCAGAACAATCTGTCTTGGGTCAAGTACAGCCAGAGCGTTCCTTAGACTTGAGGTGCTGAGACTTCCCCTCACACACGGCACGTGTTATCAGGAGACCAGCGAGGGTCCTGACAGTGAGGTTCTGAGACCAGTTAACACCAGCAATGCCTCAGAACTTGTCAGGAAAGCAAGTTCTTGGGCCCCATACCTGACTAAATCAGAAACGGGGGTTGGGGTGGGTGGGAGGAATGCCACACGAGTGCCATTAGTAGATTCTGGCTCACAGTTAACATCTCACGTTACAAGGTAGATCTGTCAGAGTAGACCTGTGCTCCATAGGGGTTTCAATAGCTGATTTTTCACAAGTAGATGGCCAGGCTTTTCTTCTGAGCTACTCTAGGTGTGCTCTTAATCTCCAACCTGCAGGCGAGCAGCTAAATTCCCATCCAGGGGCTCCAGGTGTGGGCCCAACAATCTGAATTTTAACAAACTCTCTAGGGAATCCTGACAAGAGTTCCCTATACTCTTGGCTTCAGGAAACAGTATCAGCATTTATAACTCAGGTGGTTGACTGGCTTAGATCTTGATTTTGGGTACTTTGTACTTCAATTGTGCTGAGATTTTATAAAGCCCATTTAAAGGAAAAACCTAGGGAAACAGCAGCATGAGTGTAGTGGTTAAAAACCCAGACCCTGCAGTTGTGCTCAGCTTCACATTGTCGTTTGACCTTTTCTGAACCTCTGTGTCCTCACCTTGGGATGTTACCTACCCTCATGAACACTTCATTGGTGTTAATTAAATGAGATGATACAAATAAACACTTAGCATAATGATTGGTAAATAGTAAATACTCACATTATTAGTAAATCAATAATTTAAAGACTGCTACTATCAGAAAATAGATCAAGAACACAAATAGGTTATCCACAAAAGAAAAAACATACATGAAAAAGAAAAAAAACATAAATGAAAAGTTCTATTTCTTTATAATCAACGAAGTGCATAGTAAACAGTGAGTATCACTTTTATCCCATCAAACTCAACTTTGTCAAGGGGGTTTTATAACATGCATTCGCACATATGGCTAAATTCACTACATGTTAGGTCAACCTTTTGTAGGGGATGGAGGATTTTTGTATTCTCTTAACAGATATATAATCTGTAAAGAGTGTATTAATAACCATATTAGAACTTACATCATCTGGAACGCATCAGTTTGTCTGATCAACCAAAACACGTACTATTGGGCCGGAACACCTGAAATTATCTATATGCACCTGAAATCCCCACAAGGACAGTGTCTAGATAAAAGATACATGGTAAGCAACACTTCCCAGGAACATTCTTACAAAGGAGCGTTCTCTAATAAACCTTAAATAACTTGTACTTACTGTGAATCTGAATGGCAATAAAGGCAACATGGGGAACATTTACCAAAAAGCTTTAAAATGTCTTTACCCTTTAGCCCAGCAATTTCATCAGAATTCATCCTAGGGAATTAATAGACTCAGCAGGGATATTTAGCATGGATCACTGTTTATAAGAGAAACTTGAAAATGAGCTAAGTTCACTAAAAGTACATTCATGGAGTAATATGTAGATCTTTTTTCTCCATAAGATGGAAAACCACGTAGCTCATTAAATGATGTAGAAAATGCAAGTGGCAAATGTGAATGTGTGTTATATTAAAGTGGGTAAAAATAATGTTTTGGTGACTGAATTAGGGCCTTTTATTATTATCTATGTTATCAGATTTCTATACAATGAATATGTATTTCTTAGATAAAGCAGTAAAAGTTATTTAAAAACTTAATGAAAGTTTCTTTTAAATACATTCTATGAAATGTGTATTTTAGAGAGCTAAGACTTGTTTTCCAGCCTCGAAAGCATGATTAGGAAAGTTATGGCAGCTTTAAGGTTTCTTTATGGTGGTCCAGGGAGAAGACAAGGTAAGAATGTGTTATTCACTTGCTGGGATACAAAGTACTGGCTCTGGAGAAAGTCAAAATAAGAATGAAAAGCCCTGACTTCTCACCATACCGAATGGCAACCACCAAATAAAAAATGTGTGTCTTTCATTTTTCAAACATGAATAATGCATGTACTCCTTAAAAACTCAATAACCATACACTTTGCCACTGAGTTAAATTCGAACTCACAGTGGCCCATTAGGACAGAGTAGAACTGCCCCATCGGGTTACCACGGCTGTAATCTAGAATCCTCAACCTTTCAGTTAAGTTTAGTAGGTCGTAAATAAACCTTTTTTTAAGAGGAAAAAAACAAATGTAAAAAGTCACTCTGCCTCGCCTCCCCGGCTTCCAAGCACTTAGTCCCTCTTCGGAGGGAATCTTTTGCAAATTTCTACACATGTTTTATGGACATAAGCAAATATGTGTGCATACATTGTAACTCTTCACAAGTTCTGAATCGTCTTTTTTTTCACATGGCAACAAGTCCTGCAGACCACTCCAAAAGAGGATCTGCAGATCCGACTCACTCTACTACGGAAGTCCAGTTAGTCTGCAATCTTTTGTTACTAATGTTGGCAGTCACAAAAACTTCCAGACGACTTAAGAGTACACACTCTTGTGTATAGGTACATCTGTGCAGGAGGAACCCAAGAAAGGAAGTCGACAGATTAAAGGAAATAATGCATTTTGAACTTTTGACAGAAATTTTGCCCCTAAAGACAAATGTGTGTGAATGCCTGTCTCACTATACTGCCATCAAAAGCATATTTGCAAATTTGACCTTTGTTTACACAACAGGTCCAAAACTGCATTAACATTTTAATGCATATTTCCCTCATTCCATGTGAAATTATAGGTAACACTACCATTTGTATTTGTTTTCTTCCTTTGGAACTAACTGCTGGCTGCAGACCCTTTTAAGAACAACAATGAAAGCTCTGAGGAAAAATTAGCATACTTCCACAGCCCTTTCTTTTGAAGAAATCAGATTTTACTCATGTAGATGACTTACTTCCCTTTGAAACTGTCCCTACAAAGAAGAATTCTGTGTATACAACTGATACAATCTTTAAGCTAGCCATCACCACTAAAGTATGAAAATTACAAGATTTTTCAAGTCTCCAGTCCTTGGACTATGGTTCCTTGGGGACAAGGCACAGCAAGCTGGGGGGAAATGGGGAGCCAATAACGATGAGCACAAGGATGAAGACAATGTTCTGAAACGGACTGTGGTGACGAATGTACAACTCTTCTCGAGAACTGAACTATTGGATTATATGAAATGTGAATTATACCCCAATAAAACTGTTGGGGGGAAAACCAAACTATTTAATAAAAGTCTGTATGAACCACTCCATGCCCTTCCCTCATCTTTCCCACTTTCTTCCGGGATCAGTGAGCCCCGGTTTGCAGCTCATTTCTCTGTGTCTTGGTCCTTCTTCCCCACTAGGAAACCCCATTCATGCCCACAATCTGGCGAGTTGACGAAAACTTTTACCAAACAAGCCTTTCCTCATGAAGTCCTTGACATGTCTCTCCATAAACCTTCAGCTCTCTGGATAAAAGCCAAGATTTAGTGTGTGTGCGGTTGTGTACCATGTATGTTCGTGTGCTAATGAAATGCTGCCCATCTGCTTTACTCGCGCATGTATTTCACATTCCCTCCTCAACTTGGAGGGATTCTTGACTTCCTTCCTCCTTACCCATTTTGTCAAATAAAATCTGCCCGATGGTCCACGTCATCAGGGCTACAAGTAGTTAAGCAGGTTGTGTCACTATTCCCTATTTCCATTCATCTCCCACCAAATTAATCTCACTTGTTTCCGCTGGCTTAATTTCACTGCAATTGCTGCTAGAGGAATTGCCATACTAGGGGCAGGTATGAAGTCAAGTTTATCTCTATAGAGAAGACAAGAGTTTATGCATATAACACTGACCATTTCTTAGTATCAGAAATAGTAAGAAAGCCCTGGGTTCTGAAGCTGGACTTCTTAGAAATGAATTGGGTCTCCACTCCTTAACTGGCTATGTTATTTTGGATAAGTTATTTAATAGTTCGGGCAGAATTTAATAGAGATTGTAATAGTTCCAAACCCAAAGTGTTGCTGGCAATTGACTGGGATAATCAAAGCAAAGTACTTAAGTCTGGTGTCTAGTCTATGTGTGATTGCATTTACTCTATGTTAATTTGAGGTTTTGACCAAATTATCATCGATAATGCAATATCAACTTAATGTAATCACAAAGAGAACAATTATGATAAGTTTAACACATTATCTTATGCTTGTATGTAACAAAAGAACTTACCTCTCATTACCCAAATGGCACCATCTAGACTTCCACTTTTGAGAAAAATTTCTGCTGCAATATTCACAATTTGACATCTTGGTGCTAACTTCTCAGGCCCTGTAAGTCCTTTTAAACTTGTGAAATGTATTTTTAATTCATAGAGCTTATCTACGACCTTCCTTCCCTAGAGCAGAAATAAAGAAATAATTGAGTACCAATACTTAGCATACTATGAGATGATGTGTCTCTGATAATTATGCAAGAGTCACTTATCCAATTGTGAATCATCACTGTAGGTGGACAGTTTACCTGCTCCCACACGCTCTTCTTGAACTCCTGACTCATTCTCAGAGACGGATGGGGAGGGAAGCAGATGCCACTCTGCTGCGTACCACCCTGCTCCACCTCTGTCCTTTGGCACCCTACATCAACAGTTCTTCCATTGTTTGTTTTCTACACCATGCTTCCCCTTTAGGATTTCACTGAGAAAGAGGATTTTGACTTAAAGGAGCAGAGTACTAATAATATGTTTTTATTTTTCTGCTGTTGAGTATGGTGAGATCCAAGAGGGTGAAAAAGTAGAAAGGAAAATAACTTACCAATTTAGATAGGGGTAATTTTTAAAATAAAATTGTTGCAGTTATTTTAATTTTTGTCTTTTATCTCAAGGCTGCTTTTGGTCTGGACATCAGAAATTAGACATATAATGGTACAGACCGGGTAGGCAATTATTAGTTTTTTTATATATGGTCGAATAGTAAATATTCTATGCTTGCAGACCACATCTGGTCTGTGGTTCTTCTTTGTTGATAATGTTTAAAAATAAAAACGTATAGCCCTCTAAAAATATAAAAATATGCTTAGCTCACAGGCCAGACAAAAAAATACTGGGGGCCAGATTCAGCTTGAAGACCATAATATGCATACCTCCGCTTTATTATATTCTGGGCCGCTTTGAATCAGATGATCATGGTGTCAAATAACTTTGAATTTGACTATTTGAATGAGTACATCTTTAGCTGAGTTCCAAAGGCGTCACCATGGTGTTTAAAAAGGGATTTCATTTAAAATAGTCATAGTAAAGGTACTGTGTTAGTTACACAATCTCCTGTCAACTTGAGGGTATTAAGAGTGAAGGGGTGGAGTCTAGCTTGTCAATCAGGTCACAGCTTGATTGGAGGGTGACCAAGAGAAATGGCTCTCTGGAGGCCCGCCTCCCTCTCTCTGCCTTCACCTTCCGGTTGACAAGCCGTGTGGGGCCATGCTGAGACCTGAGACCCCTGCAGATGCTTCCACCACCAGCAGATCCACCAGCCTTGGCACCCACCAGCCTGTGATCTCCCTGCATTCTGCATCACTGCATGTGGCTGCGTGAGTCTGAAGAGGGGCTTATGGACTAGTATCGGACGTATGGGCTTGATCTGGACTGAGCTGGGATGTTTTCTTAATATACAATTACTCTATCACATAAAGCTCTTTCTTATACATATATGAGTGTCCCTGGATTTGTTTCTTTAGTAAATCTGGTCTAACAGAGGCACTAAATAAAATATTCACTTTAAATATGAAAATTTTGGTTAAAATATAAGGGAAAATGTATCAACCTCTATATCTTAAGAAGAAAAAAAAACCAAATAAAGTTAAAACATACTCTGAAATTTTAGCAACTTCAGTGACTTTTCTAAGAGGATTTTATTGTTAGGTAGTTCTCAAATTTTCAAGTATTAAATATCACATACATCCATGCTGTCACCACCTTAAAGTAGCAGGGACTGTGCTCACCCTCAGGGCCTGCACACAGAAGTTCTGCATACCCATCCTGGCCATATTTTTAAGTCATTCATGTTTATGTGTGCAAGTGACCATAGATTAAAAGTTTATTGAGCACATTTTCAGTTGTGAAACAGCCTCTTAATAAAGGCAGTAATATCAGATGCTTTTTAATAGCTGTTTAGACAGAGATTGTACTTTCAACTTCTCCATACTCTCTACAGCTCTATCCCTCCACTACTTGCTCCCTATTTTGGATTCTCCAGTCCTCTACTTTACTGAGTGATCGAGTCTGTCCCTTCCCACACTACCACAAGGAAATCTAAAGTACAGTAGAATAATATTGCCTTGAGACACTAAGCACCGTTCTATAGTGAGTTAAGTCTAAAAGTGCGACATTAAGATGTATGTTAGTGTTTATATAAGGAGTTCTGTTAATTATTAGTATCCTCGGTTCAGTTTTGAGCTCTTCAGAAATAAAATGCAGCTGATACTTAGGAGCTGGAAAAATACATTCCGAATTGAATGTTCATCCCAATAAGTGGGGCTTTTAGCATGGCTTTCTAAGTATGACTTGTTCTGACATTCTTCATGGGAGCCAGTCTCTTTCCACATGTACCTGATATCATCTTCTAATAATAATATAATAATTCACCTGCTAGATTGGGTTTCATTTTGTTAGTGATTAATAGCAAATTTCTAAGGTTAATATATATTCTGTTCATACTTTACAATTTGGAATTCTCTATACTACACTGCCCAAACAAAAATGATTGAAGTACCTTGGGCCACTGCAACAGTTTGTGATAGCAGTACATAGCACTGATTCCAATTCGCCCCAGCAAAGTTTTATCCATTTCACTATTCTGTGGATCTTTTCTCACTGGAAAACAAAGCAGGCAAATGGAAGTAAGTGAAATAATCACTTAAAGTGGTGGAAAAGCAAGTTAATAAAGAACTACTGGTACTACTATAAAGACTAGGGCCAGTAAAATATTACCTGTGGGCCCAGTCTAGGCCACGGCCTGACGTGATATAGTCCACGAGATAATGATTTGTGTATTTTTAAAGAGTTGTTAAAAAGAGAGAGACCTACGCAACAGGCACCATATGCGGTTGTGTGCAAAGCCCAAAATATTTACCACCTGGCCCTTTGCAGAAAAGGTTTGCTGACACCAAAAAGGACTACAGTTATGAATGGCTCATAAAAAACAAAGCAACAAATAAAAAAACTCTAAACGGTGTGAATTTTGTTTACTTTTAAGGGCAGTATGTTAAAAATCCAGGTGTTCATTATAATTTGCAACCAACAGTTTCATTAATCTTTCTGAAAAGAAAAATAAGGGCACAAAACATAATACTAAAACCTTGATTTTTTAAAATTTTATCTTGCAATAATCAAATTTAACAATAGATGGAAACATTTATAAAAACAAGGTGCATCTGAAAACGGCAATTTTAATTTATCCCCAACACAAAGTACATGAAGAATTTTACACGCCTAATAAGAACACTGCACCCCCTGCTAGACAATTATCTGACTAAAATAACGACATTTTACCTGCTTCAGCAAATTCACAAAAAGGAACACCTAGATTCTCTTCTGTATAGTCTTTTGTTAGTGTTTCAGCAATACAAGCACAGAATCTCTGGAAATCTGCAAATTTTTCACAAGCCATTTTCACGTTAATGTACAAGTTCCCCAATTTGGTCCAGTCGCATCTTTCTTTACAGTGCTATTAAGATTGTTAAAAGGAGAAAGGAAGACAAAAAGGAAGAAAGGTAAGAAGGAAAGAATAAAGGAAGGAAGGAAGGAAGGAAGGGAAACCATGTTATTGCACGGATTATGGGCTAGAAACATGTAGGCATTAGACATACAGAAATTAAGACACAATCTCTGCAAATCTTACACACTTGCTGACAAGTGTGACAACTTTAATAACATGCTATTGTGACGATAGCAAAGCCTCTATCAACCCAAGAAGACCATGTACATTTGTTGTGATTATTTCTGAGTGCGCTGTGTGCACGGCCGCCATGAATCTGACCCGACCCAATGGCAGTGAGTGTGGTTGGCATTTTAATGCACTGTGGTGTCACTGCACAGAGGGGACGGGCTTGATGGGAATGAATGACTTGCTTTGTCATTTGGGCAAGGTGCTTACTATCTTTGCACTTTCTCTTGCATAAAACAAGGATTATAATAGTTCACCGAGTTTCTATGAGGATTAATTGGCATAATCTAGCTATTCAGTGTGGTACTTAGCCCACAGTTAACAGTTTGTGCTACAAAGCTGCTTTCATAGCAATACTAACTACTTTTATTATGTTTAGAAATTGTGTTTTATCATTACTTGGCCATTTCTGATTTGGGACTTACACATCTCTTTGTAGGAACACATTTCTACAAAAGGTGCTACTATGTACATTTCAGTCAAGTCTGGATCTTCCTATTGGTTTTTATGATTAATTACTAACACACACAAAAAAACAACCAAAAAGTTGTTACAAGGATACATGATATTAATCAGTTAGACCAAATGAGTACAAAAACAATATAAATTTAAAAAGTAAAATCATGCTGTATGTCCTCTACTTCTTGAGCTCTAACCAGGTAGAGAGGTTAGCGTGAGGTTGGTTTTCCAACAATGCACATGGGCTGCAGTGGTCCATGAAGCATGCCGTACATACCAAGGAAGTTGGCCCACCAGAACATAAGCGTTACAGGCTAAGCTATGAGATACTATTATTATTATTATTTATCTCAACATAAATTTGTGAATGAAGCTATTTGTGAATAAATAGCTCACAAACTCTAGAAATGAATGTGTATGGCCTGCTTGGGCTGGTAAATGCAAGAATGGCTGTTCAAATCCACCAGCTGTTCCGTGGGAGAGAACTGAGGCTGTTTGCTCCTGCAAGCAGTCCCAGAAACTCTGAGCAGTTTTACTCTGTCCTATAAGTCTCTGTGATGGAAATAAACTCATTTCTTTTTTATGGTTTGTATTTCAAAATGTTAACGGGTAAAAACAAAATAAAATTACTTTTCTTTGAGCATTTTCTCTGTAGAAGAGCCATGTTTCTAAAACTTTTCTTAAAATGGCATTACTATATGAACTTTTTGTTGGGGCTGGTTTTAGAAACTTACTTAAAAACAAGTCTCTCTGTAAAATGTTTCTGTAGACTTAAAATTACTCTTAAAAATACAATCTATCAAGCAAAAAATAAAAGGTGTCATACCTCTATTTCATTCAAGGCTGACTCTAAATCACACTTCCAACTCTTTTTAAATTGCCTCATCTGTAACCTTTAATAACAGAAAAACATTAATTGTATTTATGGTCACCCCTCAAGTTACTATTGCTCCTAATTAATTTTTACTATTGCTTATCTCTAAGAGCCTAGAGAAAGATGAAAATAGAAGTATACTATAAAACTCTTTAGAGCAGAAGAAAATGGCAACAACATAATTGCCTACCCCATTAAATTTTCTTAAGAAGCAGTAAGAGTAGGAAAGTTTATTCTACACAAAACCACTCTCAGCATAACCGGAAAACAGAATGCCAAAATTTAAAACAACAAACTAACACCGCTCCAAACAACGAGCCAGCACATGACCGCTCCCAGCCCACACTCACAAGGATTTGTGGTACATGAAGACAGGTCAGAACAAACAGCACACAGCAAGTTATCAAACAAAAACCTGAGCAGGGAACAGGAGCCCAAAGCTGGAGGGACCTAACATGGATTCAGAAAGATCACCACGAGCATTTGAAAATGCTAACAACAACAAAAAAAGAGTAAGTCAAAACCCAAATCAGAGGAGAGGAACTTAAGAGTACACAGCTTCTGGGAGAGAAGATGGAAAAACAGGAAGTGGGAAGCCCCTTTGGCAAATGGAAAGAGAAACAGAAGAAAAGGGGCAAGTTTAGAGTAAGGAGCCTTGGTGGTATTGCTTACTTACTCCT
>NW_022108124.1:18113666-18131059 GCF_000313985.2 Echinops telfairi | reverse complement strand
TTCCTTGACTAGTAGACTGGCTGGAACTTTTATCACTCTGTTGAGTAGGAGTGGCATAAGCAGAAGGCCGTCTTAAGAGGAAAGCATCCGTTCAACTACGATGCTTGTTGTCGATTTTTAACTGTTCTTCTTAGAGGCCACTGAGCTGGTTCACACAGGAGAATGAAAGGGTGATGGTACTGTGTCATCCTTACAATCATTTCTGCGTTTGAGTCCACTGTTGCAATCACTATGCCAATTCATCCTCAAGAGTCTTCCTCCTTTTCTCTGGTCCTCTACTTTACGTGGGATGCCCTGCTCTAAGGACTGGCCCCTCCTGATGCTATGGTTAGGGGTCATCGAGTCAGTTACAACTCATGGCCACCCATGTGTGGCAGAACGAAACATGCCCGTCCTGGGCCCTCCGCACATTCGTTCTTATGTTTGAGACCAGTTGCAGCCATGGTGTCCGTTCATGCTATCAAAGGGCCTTTTCTTTTCCACTGCCCCTCTACTTCACCAAGCATGATGTCCTTCTTCAGGGACTGGTCTCTCTTGACATGCCCAAAGCATGTATGTGATATGAAGTCTTGTCATTCTGGCCCTAAGGAGCATTCTGGCTGTACTTCTTTCAAGACAGATTTGTCTGTTCGTGTGGTCACCACCACTACCCACTGCCACCGAGTCGATTCTCATAGGACAGAACTGTTACCCCATGGAACAGAGTAGGATCAGTTCTGATCCTAACAGGTTCTGAGGCTATAAATCTTTCTGGGAGCGGACAGCCTTATCTTTCTCCTGTGGAAGGGCTAGTGGGTCTAACGGTCAACCCTTCATAGCAGCCCAACATTTAACCCACTGGACCACGGGGTTCTGTTCTGCCAGTCGTGGTGTATTGGGTGTTCTTTGTCAACACTGCAGTTTAAAGGCATCAATTCTTTTTCAGTCTCCCTTGTTCACTGTTATGCTTTTGCATATATAAGGTGACTGAAAATACCATGTCTTCAAAGTGATGTAATTGCTTATCAATACTTCCAAGATTTTTTATGCAGCAGATAGCCCAGTGCAATATGACATTTGGTTTCCTGACTGTTGTCTCCACGGGTACTGACTGTGGATTCAATAACACGAAGTCCTTAACACTTAAATTATTTTTTCCATTTATCAGGAAGTTTCATCTTGGTCCCGATGTGAAGATTTTTTTATATTAATGTGTAAACTAATCTATCGTGAAGACTGTAGCCTTTTTCTTTGTTAACTGTCTTCGATTTTTTATCAGCATGCCAAGTCCTCTTGGTTTTCAGCAAGCAGTAAGGTTGTGTTACCCACATATGGTGGGTTGATAATGAGTTTTCCTCTATTCCTGATGCTGTGTTCTTCGTACAGTCTAGATTCTCATTCTCTCAGCACACGGACTCAGTCAGTATGTGAAAGGCTGCACGATTGATGTGTCACTTTCATGATTTTAACCCACAATATCCCCTTGTTCTCTTGGTCGGTGTAGTTTCCACATGTGCACCACGGAGTTCCTTTTGTGCAATGCTCCGTAACTTTTCAGGATCCATACAGATGTCTTTGTGTACTCAACAAAACACAGGTAAATATGTTCCTTTATTTTCTTCTCTCAGTCGAGAGAGTGGACATCGACAATGATATCCTTTGTTCGAGGTCCTTTTCTGAATCTGGCTTGAATTTCTAGTAGCTCCCTGTCAATGTATTGTTGTAACAGTTTTTGAGTTATATTCAGTAAAATTTTACTTGCATGAGATACTAATGATCTTATTTGACAATTGCCACATTTTATTCTTTATCACATTGGAGAATTTCTCCTCTAGTCCAAATTTGCTAAGTTTTAATCTATACAATTTTACCTCGTGTATTTAGATCCTATCATTTTTCTATGTTATCAATATGAGTGGTAAACATTTTTAGAATATGGCTTAAGGAAAGAACAACTTTCTGGTATGCATATGTGAATCTTACTTACAAAAATACTGTAGTCCAGAAATACATGGTTGCCATCTTTTTCCCCCACAAAAACATATATCCTGATTAGTGTTAAAAATTCTATTTAGCTTTTCCCACCGTATTGGAGGATGTGGTGACTCGCTAGGAAGAAAACTTCTAAATGGCAAATATGTCTGCAAGGCTCTGGGGCCAAGGACATTTTTGCTGGCTAGAAAGGGGGTTCTGGAAACACAGGGGCACACAGTTCTTCTTAAAATTGAAGGTGTTTACAGCCAAGATGAAATGGAATTGTTGAGGCAGAAGATGTGTTTATGTACACAAAGCAGAGAACACCACGGTGACTCCTGGTGGCAAACCTAACGGAACCAAAGTGATTTGGATTCCTAGCTTCTTAACCTGTGTGAGAATAAAAGACTATTATGTAACAGCCACCTACTTCAGTATTTATTTTACCATAGCAACAATAGATGTCAAAGCACACTCACAGGAGCACCACAGGATATTAAAAACCATTTCTGAGCATTGCACAAGTTACTGCTGTTACATTGTTTTGGTCCAACTATTTTGATAAATCAGACTCTATGACTGTAGGTGGCATGAACAGTTAGTTAAGCGTGTGACCACTAGCTGAAAGGTTGCCCATTCACACCCCCACCCCCACCCCCAGAAGGACCTTGGAAGACAGGCCTGGTGATGTGCTTCCGACAGCCCAGCCTTGAAAATCCTATGGAGCATTTCTACTCGGCACACACGAGGTCACCATCAGGTGGACCTGACTCTGGCGAGTGACAACAACACGGAAACTGGACCAAAAAAATTTGGGCATCTTTACATAAAAGGAAAATGATGAATGAAATATAGATAGTTGTAGAAACAATGTGGAACAAAATTTCTAATTCTCATGGAATCCAGATTTTCTGGAGCTACAAAGGCTGCATCAATCCATGAAACTATTGCCCTCAGATAATCCTTAAACTTCAAACGAAGACCTATCCTCTAAAGCAGTGGTTCTCAACCTTCCTAAAGCCACAATCCCTTCGTACAGCTCCTCATATGGTGGTGACCCCCAACCATAACATGATTTTAGTTGCTACTTCATAACTGTCATTTTGCTACTGTGATGAATCGGGCAATCCCTGTGAAAGGGTCGTTTGACCCCCAAAGGGGTCATGACCCACAGGTTGAGAACCGCTGCTCTGAAGTATTTAAACCAAATAATACTTTGGCTTAATTAGTAAAGACTGCCTGTCTTGAGCATTATACGCTTTAAAAAATAATCGATAGGGGATTAAGTGGACCACAGCTGAAAGGTTAAATAGGAAATTTAGGAGACGGAGTGCATGTCCTAGAGAAAGACTCGCTCAGACAGAGCTTATTCGTGTCAACCAGGGATCACAAGTACAAGTTGTGGTTTCGGTGGGCAGTCTGCTGTGTATACTGTCAACACAGTACAATTTAAACAAATTATTTTGAAAAGCAATGATTCATTTGAATACTTAGGAATTGTACACTTTTCTCTATGTTTGCTATACTTGAATAAAAACTCTAAAAATTGATGGGCTTTTCTTGTATTCATTACAGGTAGGTTGTAGTGCTACTTTTCTAGTTATCAGAGGTTAAGAACCAAAGGCATTTGGAGACATAAACTGAAGAAATAGTGAAAAGGTGAGAAAAAGAATGAGAAATAAGTATTTCGTTAAGCTAACAAGAGAAATGAGTAAAATAGAATAAAGGCAGTCCCTGGGTGTTGCAAATGGTTAATGTGCTTGGCTGGCTGCTAACCCAAAGGCTGGAAGCTCAAGCATACCCGTGGGTGCCTTGAAAGAAAGGTCCAATGATCGACTTAGAGAGCACAGTTCTGTTCTGAGACACAGGGTCACCATGAGCCACAGTGAGCTCAGCAACAGCTGAGGAAGAAAGGCATAGCAATCTACTTTCAAAAATCAGCTACTAAAATCACCATGCCCTAAGGATC
This sequence comes from Echinops telfairi, assembly GCF_000313985.2. Classification (NCBI taxonomy): domain Eukaryota; kingdom Metazoa; phylum Chordata; class Mammalia; order Afrosoricida; family Tenrecidae; genus Echinops; species Echinops telfairi. The sequence continues at coordinate 18,127,137 of NW_022108124.1, read as the reverse complement.
ACCATGGTCCTATATGCATCCGATTATGGGATGGCACAGGACCCAGGTAGTTTTGTTCTACCAAGCATGGAGTTGGCATGAGTCTGACGCCAAGATGACTGACACTACCAACAACTTACATATATATATATATATGAAGTACACAAAGCGGAATTAATTAAGCTGTGAGACAGTTAAATGAGACAGGCTCCTTTTAGGCTTGCTCCAAAAGTCGAGATGAAATGCAGTATTGAGCAAGATTTGAACAGGAAGGTTGGCGAGAAGTAGCTTGACTAAACGAGGGCATAACCAAGACATGGAAGAATAGTGATAGGTTACTATCTAGATGTTTAGAATAGTCTAGGAGTTTAGACATATCAACACTTTTTATAAATGCTCAATAAAATACATACACAGTCTAGGCTTAGTTACACTGCTTTGTCTTACCTGGATTTCACGTCCAGTACTACACTTATTTCTTGCTTGGATGCCTGCACTTGGTATAAGAGCTTAATAATATAGTTAATGTGTTCAGGGTCAAGTACCATCCCAGCTTCAACAAGCTGCAGAAAAGAAAAATAGTCATTCTTTAAAACTGTGAGAGAGCTGACGCATTCATGTGTATGAAAGTACTAAAAAGAGCGGAGACAGGTAAAATAAAAATACTTCATACATTTGGAAGATATTTGCTTCAAGTATTTGAGAACTACAATAAGACTCTTCCAAGATTTTAAAACAAAAATGAAAACAATAATTTTGCATTAGAAACTTGGCTCCAATTATTTTCTTCCTATTCCTCAGGCTTTTTCAACCACCCAGCACCGTAGCTCTTGCTTGGTGCTCTGTCTGGGTCCTAGTGCAGGACTGGTATTCAGACCTCACCCCTGCCTGTAAACTTCCTGTCTTTCATGGCTCACACAGAACCTTATCTTGGAAAATAATCAATTAGATACCGATTTCACTTTGTTTCTCCCCAAAGGTGTTATGATTAGGTACTACAATTCTATCCTGGTCATGGACTGGCATTGGTAAGATTAGGAAGTTTAGACTGAAACAATGAGTGAGTGGTTTGAAATTCTGTAAGCAACATTCCCATGCCCCTGGGGAATGTTTTTTTTTTTAAAAATCCTTTTATTGGGGGCTCGTACAACTATCACAATCCATACATATATCAATTGTGTCAAGCACATTTGTACATCTGCTGCCATCATCATTTTCAAAACATTTTCCTTCTACTTGAGCCCTTGGTATCAGCTTCTCATCACCCCCCCTCCTTTCCCCATCATCTCTCCCTCATGAACCCTTGATAATTTATAAATTATTATTTCATGCCTTACACTGACTGATGTCTCCTTCACCCATTTTTCTGTTGTCCAACCCCCTGGGAGGGGGTTATAGATATATCATTGCGTTTGGTTCCCCCTCTCTCTCCCAACCTTCCCCTTACCCTCCTGGAATGGCTACTCTCAATATTGGTCCTGAGGAGTTTATCTGTCCCAGATTCCCTGTGTTTTCAACTCTTATCTGTACCCATGTACATCATCTGGTCTAGCCAGTTTTGTAAGGCAGAATTGGGGTCATGATAGTGGGGGGGAGGAAACATTAAAGAACTAGAGGAAAGTTGTATGTTTCATTGGTGCTATACTGCACCCTGACTAGCTCCTCTCCTCCCTGCGACCTTTCTGTAAGGGGGTGTCCAATTGACTACAGATGGACTTTGGGTCTCTACTCTGCACTCCTCCTTATTCATAATGATATGATTTTTTGTTCTGGGTGTTTGATGCCCGATACCTGATCCTATCGACATCTCATGATCACAGAGGCTGGTGTGCTTCTTCCATGTGGGCTTTGTTGCTTCTCAGCTAGGTGGCCGCTTGTTTATCTTCAAGCCTTTAAGACCCCAGACTTTATCTTTTGATAGCTGGGCACCATCAGCTTTCTTCACCACATTTGCTTATACACCTGCTTTGTCTTCAGCGATCGTGCTGGGAAGTTGAACATCACAGAATGCCAAGTTATTAGAACAAAGTGTTCTTGCGTTGAGGGAAATACTTGAGTAGAGGCCCAATGTCCATCTGCTACCTAAATACTAAACCTATAAATATATGTACATAGATCTATAATATATAAATATATTTACATATGTACATGCCTGCATTCAGATCTCTATAAATGCCCTTTGCCTCCTAGTTCTTTGCTCTATTTCCTTTTAGTTTCCTCTTGTCGCACTATCGGTTTCAGCCTTCATTTGGGTTTCAGTAATTCCTCTGGGTTATATTGCCCTTGATCAAGCCCTACCAGGTCTCCTACACCCTCCTTGCTATCAATTTTGGATCACTTGTTGTTCCCACGTCCCTGAGTTTGTTAACACCACTTTCTTTCCCCTGCCTCTCCCTCTCCCATTGTTTTCTCCTCCAGATTGTTTACCCTGCTTATCTTATCTAAATAGATATGCAGATAATAATATGCATAAAAACATGACAGAGCAAAACAAAACAACAAAAACCAACGACAAAAAAAAAATAAAAGGAAAAGCCTATCCATAGTTCAAGGTCTGTTTGTTGACGAGTGTTTTGCAGTCGAGTTTGATGTGGTATTCGTCTGGGATAATTTATGCCTTGCCTCTCCAATGTCTATTTGAAAAGATTCTCAGGAAATAAGAATTTGGAGTAGAATAATAAAAGTAGGAAGCCATGAAGGAGGGGGAGAAATTAACTTGAAATATGCTAAATTAGAAGAGTTCTTATTTTCACTGCCCTTAAAAATATAAGTAATGTCAAACCTTATAATCCAGCTGTTGAGAATTTATAATTTATGTACCGCATATACTCCTGCATTTAAGCTCAATTTTTCAGCACATTTTTAATGCAGTTTTTGTGTCTTGGCTGATATTCAAGTCGGCTTATACTCAGTATACACAGTATATTTTGAGATAGAGATAGAGTATTTTTAAATGAAGGACAATGGTAAAATGCTGCTGAGAGAATTCCTCTATTTTTGGATTCCCCAAAAATGGTCTGAAATTTGATGACACTAGATCCCTTTTAAATGGGCCCTAGGAACTCCAAATTAAACCCACGTGATTAAACAAGTTGATTTAGTGAAAACTGATGGGGGTCCACTGAATGTGAAACATTCCGAATGTTCCCCCTTCCATGTTTCTTACTCATAGACTCTCGAACCCCACACCTTCCAGTGTGCGCCAAAAGTCTCTTGTGTATGCCAAAGGCCATGTCACCCTCTTCATTCAAACTTGCCACTCAGGAAGATACACAGGGCTTTCCCAACTCTAGCCCCAAGTCTCTTCCCCCAAGGGCATATTTGCCTGCACTCCTTTGTCTCCGGACTACCACTCCTTTCTTCCCATCCTCTGATAGTCCAGTAGGCCTGTATCAAATAACGCCTGTTACTTGATACCTGAGTTTCAGCTCAGTTCATTTCTTATCATATGGTGCTGAAACGCGGAAGGGGCAGTGCTGGGGCTGCAAAGACACTCTCTTGGATTGATTACCTTCCCGGACTGCCCCCCGCCCCCCTGGACCTGCCAGAGTGGGTATCTTATAGGACCATTCTCTGCTTGCTGTTAAAGACCCTACATTTACACACCATCTGATTCTGTGGGAGTGCATATTTGAGTTTCTTTCTCGGGTTCTCTGCCTATCTTTATGGCCTTTTGGAAAGGTCCCTCTTGAAAATTCTGTTACCAGGAGGGAGACATTGAGCTCCTGGGGCACGGGACCCACAAAGAGTCTGATCCTCCTCTCATCCTACTATTCCTTTTATGGAATTTGGAGTCTAATGGACTAATTGAGGACGCTCCTTGACTCTGTTATATTTCTTGGGAGCTCAAATTTTACTCGCCCTCCCACCATGGGAAATAACCAACCTAAGTCACCCCAAAATTTTCCTCTGGTGTGCCTAGTCACTACTCTTAAACCTCAGGGAATAAACCCAATCATTAAGCCTCAATGCCCAAATTTTCTTTGTAACCAAATCTGACCTCAATACAATTAGACAAGACTCAAAATGGCCACAGGATGGCACTCTCAGTCAACGTAACAGCAAGGTCTTAGAAGTTTCCTAGTGCAGGTCTTTTTCTATCTTTGCTCTCACCCCCATCTGTGTCAAAACTGTCCCTACTCCCAATTCCAGCTGGTTCAGGAAAAACCCTCTCTCAGACAATGAATTTTTCTGTGATCCTTCTGATCAAGTTTCTCTGCCCATAGCTGCGCCTGCCGCCCCTCCCTCCAGCATTCTCTCCTCCTCCTTATAATCCTCCACCTGTCTCATCCTTAACACACCCCACCCTTCTTCTGCCTCCTACAACCTGCCCTCTTCTAAACCTCGATATTTTCCTCCATTACCGCCCCCGCCCCCCACTGCTGTCTCTTATGCCGTCTTCCCCTCCCCTCTGCCGCCATTGTTTCCACCCCACACCCATTCATGCTCAGCCCTGCCTGGCTCAAAACCGAAGATTCTACATTCAGACCCCGCCCCCCTCTCCTTCTCTGTGAGTATCTGGGACTGAGGGACTCCTTAAGTACATATCCCTTTTTCTGACTTAAACAGTTCTTGAAAAATGACTGGGATCTTTTTCCACTGACCCAGACACTTATATTAAAGAGTTCAAACATCTCACTCAGTCTTATAATATTACCTGGCATGTAATTTATATTATTCTTATGAATATTTTATTCCCAGAAGACAGGGTAGCAGCTCAGCAGACAGGTGATGAAATGGATAACCAGAACTGGAATTAAGCCTGTGGCTGCAGTGCATTCTCCAGCGAGACTCTAACTGGAATATCAACCTTCCGAGGTGACATGGTTACACACCTCATTGAGGGCTTACAAAAGGGCCAATAAAGCAGTCAATTACGAGAAGATAAGAGAAATCCTTCAAGATCCAAAAGAAAATCATGCCCAGTTTTCCTCTCTCCTCTCGGAGGCTTTCCTTAAGTTCACCAGGGTTGATCCCTCAACACCAGGTGGCACGACTTTACTTCATTCATACATTATCTCACAATCAGCTCCAGACATTAAGAGAAAGCTTGAAAGGCTTGAGGATGGTCCTCAAACTCCACAATGAGGCCTATTCAATGTGACTTTTAAGGCTGTCAATACAGAACAGGAAACTGGAAAGGAACAGGAAAAATTAGTTAAACTACAAAGATAACAAGCTAAATATCAGATGCTTGCTAACACCCTTCAGGGAAATATGGGTGGATCCAGACCTATAAACACTAAGCCACAAATGGGTAAGCCACCCAGACCCTGCTTTAAATGTTCCCTGATGGGACACTAGGCATGCAAATGCTCCAATCCTTGTCCTCAGATAAAGCATTGCCCACAATGCAAACAAGGATGGCACTGGGGAGTTGACTGTCCTTTCTGCCCAAGTGCGGGAAATATAGTCTCCTCCATGACACCTCTAGAACCACCTGCTCAAGACACCACATTGTTAGGGCTTCTAGGCTCCGAGATAGAGGACTGACAGTGCACAAGGTTGATGGCCCCCAGGCTAACAATCACTGTCTCAGGAAAGCCTATTTCTTTCCTTTTAGACATGGGAGCCACTTACCCAACACTATGTGAATGTTCAGGGCAAACTTCTTTAGCACCCACCACTACTGTAGGAGTCTCAGGTATAGTTTTCACAACCCCTCATTACATGGCCACGCTTATGTAGTCTTTTTAACGTACAATTCTCACAACAGTTTCTAGTCACCCCAAAATGCTCCGTCTCCCTACTGGGCAGAGATACTGTTACTAAATTCAAAACAGTAGTAACTTTTCATTTACCGGGGTCTCCCAAGCTCCAAACTTGTTGCTTCTCTTACAAGCCACATCAGACACTCCATCTCCCCCCAAATAACACTGGTGTCCCAATACCCCCCCCCCAATTCCCTTCCTTTACCACCTGGCTCTAGTTAACCCACGCATTTGGGATGCCACCCAACCTCTGGTGCTTTGCACCACTAACCTGTTTGCATCAGATTAAAAGACCCCAAGAAGTTTCCTAATGTTCTTCAATACCCTACAGCTCTCTGACACCTAAAAGGCCTTCAGCCCATCATCTCAAAACTCCTCACAGCAGGCCTGTTTATGGCCTGCCAATTCTCCCTATAGCACACCCATTCTGCCGGCCATTAAGTCCAAGGGCAGCTACCTACTTGTTGAAGATCTTAGAGCCATCAACTCCGCTGTCTTGCCTATCCATCCTCGCTCCCAATCCTTACACTCTGTTCTCCACTACGCTGCCCAATACTACTCATTACACAGTTGTAGATTTAAAGGGTGCTTTTTTACCATCCCTCTCCATGAAAGGTCTCAAGGCCTTTTCACCATCACCGGGACGGATCCTGACACACTATACTCTTAACAAATGTCTTGGGGGGGGGGGCTGTCTTGCCCCAGGGGTTCATAAAGAGTTATCATATATTTAGTCAAGCCCTAGCGACTGGCCTCTTGTCTTTAAACCTTTCCCCCAATTTTCTCCTCCAATATGTAGGTGACCTTCTGCTATGCAGCCCCTCCCTTCCGGACTCATAACACCACACCAGTGTTCCTCTAAACTTCCTAGCAGACAGAGAGTACCGATTCCAACTTTCTCTCCCCACTGTCATCTACCTGGGGGTCTGACTCACAAAAAGCTCCAGAGATGACAGTAACCAGAAAACAGCTTCCTGCTCAACTTCCAACTCCCTCTACAAAAGCCGAAGTACTTTCCTTTCCAGGCCTCATGGGCTATCCCAGGCTATGGATCCCCAATTTCAGCATGTTAGCTAAACCCCTCTACAAAGTGGCAAAAGTGGAATCTCAATGAACCTCTACACCCAACAACATCTGTTGAAAAGCTGTACAAGTCACTTCAATCTGCCCTGCCCTCAGCTCCTGCTCTTTCTCTCCCCCATCTACCCCACTACCCCCCTCTATATGTGACTGAAACTTGTGGTATGGCCATGGGGGTTCTAGGCATATTTGTCTAAGCAACTAGATCCTACTGTTAGGGGATGGGCCCAAGCCTACAGGCCCTGGCAGCAGCTGCTCTCTTGGCCCAAGAAAGCTCAAAAATTACCTTTGGCCAAGACACCTACCTTAACTTGCCTCATCATTTGCGTGACGTAGTCACCCACCGTGATATTTCAGTCCTTACAACCTCTTATCTGTAGTTACTTCATCTCACCTTCATTGAAAACTCAAATTTTGCATTCCAGCCCTGCTCACCACTAAATCCAGCTACTCCAATTCCCATTTCTTCATCTCCAGTCCAACACTCCTATACTGAAACTCTTGCTCTCCTTGCCACTCCACTACCTCACATCTCTGCCTCACCCCTACCCGACCCAGATTACACATGGTTTATAGGTAAGGTGACCAGACGTCCCGATTTTTGGAAAGAATGCATGACAAGCTAGGGAATGGTCTATTTGGTCCATATAGACCAAATTTTTAATCAAGAAACCCAACACCCCACCCCACCCCCGGTCAATGGTGTCCCCCTTTAAATCTGGTCACCTTATTTATAGGTAGCAGCTCAACTCTCATCTCCAAGGGTGTCATCAGGCTGGCTATGCAAAAGTCAGGTCCTCAAATACAATCAAGACATGCCCTCTCCCCAATAACACTACATCTCAAAAGGCAGAGCTAATCAATATGATGCGAGCCTTAAAGTTAGCCAAAGATAAAAAGGTAAACATTTACAGATTCAAAAGTCTTTTCATATTTTACATTCTTATGCCGCCATCTGGTGGGAACGAGGATATATGACAACCAAAGGGGAGTCAATAACAAATGGTAGCTTAATCCCGCAGCTTTTACAGGCTGCTCTGCTCCCACAACAGGCAACTATTCTTCACTGAAAGGACATCAACAGGCCATGGATGCTATAGCAGTGGGAAATAACAGGGCAGACACTGAGGTCAAGAAGGCCGCCCGACAAGCTTCACCTGGATCTATAACTAGTAGCCATCCATTTTATCCATCCTAACCACACCCCTACAGAAAAACAAGAATTTCTTTTTAAAGGGGCTCAATTCAAAGATGGATGGATCATGACGGAAGCCTGATACATCTTACCAGACACCAAGGGAATGTCTATTCTGACGTCCATGACACTCTGCATGTACCATCTTTTACAACTAATAAAACCCATCTTTTCTCACCCTCACCTTTCCACAGTGCTCCAACAAATCACACAAGGATGTACTACTGCTCCAGGACATCATCTTAGGGATGAATTCATCCCCGATCATTTCCCACCCACCAGACAAGGGGACATGTCCTGGACAAGACTGACAGATTGACTTGACAAACATGTCCCCTCATTAAAAAGTCAGATACCTGCTCACAATGGTTGACACTTTCTCGGGATGGGTGGAAGCATTTCCTTCAACCTCGGAAGGGGCAACACAATCATTCCCCACTTCGGCTTGCCAGCCTTCCTACAATCAGATAATGGTCCCACCTTCATCTCACAAGTAACTCAGCACACAGCTGAGGCTCTCAACATACAATGGAATCTACAGGTACCCTACTGGCCTCAATCATCAGGAAAAGTAGAGAAGGCCAATCACATCCTTAAATCTCACCTATCCAAACTATCTGTTGAACTTCATCTGCCCAGGACTCAGCTCTCACCTCCTGGCTTAATATGTGTGAAGAGCCACACCTAGCAAACTTCTTCTCAGCCTCTTCAAGTTACTGTGCGGCAGACTCTTCCTTATAGGAAGCTTCCCTTCCTCATCACATCCCTTAGGAGACTATTATACACCCTCTCTAAACCTTGTCAGACATATCTCAGGACACACGTACACATGCACCTACCTCAACCTTATCCCACCAAGGAAACACATTTATCAGTTTCTCCAGGACAACAAGTATTACTAAAATCAAGACAGCCCAGTCCCCTAGCAACTAAATGGGCCCCCAGTCCCCTAGCAACTAAATGGGAAGGACCACATATGGTCCTTCTAACTACTCCCACAGGAGTAAAGCTTGTCAGGAAAACCTTCCTGGTATCACCTTTCAATGATCAAACCTTTCCTTTCCAAACCTCCATCCTCCTCAACTACTCCATGTAATAGGGAAATTAATCTACCTACCAATTCCTACTCCTCCCAGGTATTAGGACCAACAAAGTTCAAATGACCTCACAGGCTCTATCAAATTCCCAAGGACAGAGAAGCCCACACCTCTGCAGCGCCCGCTTCAGGCCTTCCTTGAGTGCGTTATCGGGGATATCACCTGGTCCCGTCTTCCCGATAGCAGCCCTGAAGTCGTCTTGCTGTGGACTGAAGACCTCTGGTTACAGGGTACCTTTATGATACTTTCCTGTGAGGAAATTGAGTTTTCTTCATTCCTTTTAGTCTGTTGCCTAGCCCGCCATCTCTTCTACCATTAGAGATCCTGCTGTTAGCTTACCTGATAGGCCACTGCTCTGGTCTAGTCTCAGGAAGCCCCTTTACCATCATAGGTCTCATTGGGGCCTTCTTTCTGGGTTCCTTTTTTGGCATCCATCTAGGACAGTGGTTCTCAACCCTCCTAATGCCGCGGCCCTTTAATACAGTTCCTCGTGTTGTGGTGACCCCCCCCAACCATAGAATTATTTTCGTTGCTACTTCATCACTATAATTTTGCTACTGTTATGAATCAGGCGACCCCTGTGAAAGGGTCATTTGACCCCAAAAGGGGTCGCTACCCACAGGTTGAGAACCACTGGTCTAGGAGCTGTTTCTGCAAGATTGGTGCTGACACCAAAATGTCTACTTATAGAAGTATACTGGGCTATACTCGCACCTTTAGGTGCTCCCTCATGTTTATGTTAAGAGGTTGACAACAGATACTCCTCTGGACACATGGGGCAACGTCATCCTTTATATACCCTATAATCTTTCCCAATGAATGTGCAAAACCTGCATGGTTTTATAGGTGCCGGGAAGAAAGTACAGAGTTTTGGACAGGCAGAATAACCAAAGTTTGGGCGGGCACAAAACCAACCAGGTGTCCCACAATGCCTAGTTAGTGTGTCTGTTGGTTCTACGAACCTCTCGTACAAGACCAAATGCCTGTACGGGACCAAATACAGAACTTAAAAGGTTTAGGGAAGGATTCAGCGAGAGACGGAGATGCGAAACAAACAACCCAGACTGGCATCATAGGACTCAAGGATAGCTAAAACCCTGGCTCCGTACAAACCAATAGGCCTAGCCAGACTCAAAAACACCACAACAAGCTGACTCCCAAACATCAATTTCATCTCTCCTTAACACCACCCACCAACTTCTTAGCCAGATGATGCACACCAGTGTTGGTTATGCCTCTCTGTCCGACAAAGAAGCTACCTAGCATCTCTAATTCCATCTTCGTGGGTAATGCCCAATATAACCGAGACAATTAAAAATCCCCTACCATCAGACCAATGGTCACTGAAGTACCTCTCATTTTTAATCAGGATGCTGTCTGCCTCCTGGCCCCTGAAGGGTTACAATCCATAGGTAATGTCTCTACCAACACTTGTAGTAAAACCCTCTTTTGGCCAAATACTGAGACTCAATGTGCCTCGCCTGGAATATTTTTCCCATGTGATATATTTGTCTACACCTGTCTACAGGCTGACTGGACAGGATTTTGCATCCCCCTATATTTTACTCCAGGCATGACTTTCCTAGATGAATGAGGCATGGACTACCCCATACAGAAGTACAAATCGATGCTGTACAAGAGTAGTTGTAGCCCTGTTCCCCTTGGAACGAGTACAGCAGCACCTCTGGGAATGGAGTGAAAGAAATGAAAACTGCTACTTGTTTTAACTTCAAACGACCAAGAGAACAGCATTGATATGGAGGGATAGGCGACACTCTTTTAACACTACAGACCCAAATTAATTCCCAAGCAGGTATGACTAGCAAATAGGCAAGCCCTGCAGTTGCGCACTGCTGGAAAAAGGGGTACTTGTATTTTTCTAGGAGGAATGTTGTTACTCTGTTAATCAATCGGGCATAGTTACACAAGAGGTAAAACAACTAAAGGAATGAAGCCAACACTGACCGACTAAAGGAGTTAGGGAAGACAGGACCCATATGGAAAAGTATCTTTGGCTCCTGGAAATCTTGGGCCTCATGGCTCTTGTCACTCATGAGACCTCTCAGCTTAATATGTATAACTGTGTTGCGGGCCTTGTCTTTGTTGTTTTCAAAACTTTTTGCAGGAACACCATTGAAATCTACACGGAGCTGTCTATGACTGGGTTTCAACCCCTGCAGCACTCACTGGACCATGCCTAGACAGGACAGCTATCTACCTCTCCCCAGCCCTGTTCAGGAGGAAGCAATTCCAGATGATCCCTTCAGCCCTATTCCCTATTATCAAAAGGCAGGAATGACGGTTCCAGCTGGAAGTGAAACAGTGCCCAGCCATTCCAAACGGTTCCCCTTCCGTGTTTCTTGCTCACAGATTCTCCAACCCCCACACCGTCCCAGTGCACACCAAAGCCTCTCATTTGTGTCAGAGGCCACGTCACCCTCTTCACTCCTTAAGCTATCTATATCAGGCCCTCTAGATTCAAAGCATGTTCAATTTCATCTTAAAAAAAATCTGGGAAACAGCTTTTCTCTTTAACCTGCCAAATTCACTGCTTGACAGAGTTATCCAGATTTCATAAAGTGGAGAAACAAGTCCCCAGATTATTCACTGTTAAGCTCCAGGACATTCAAGAGGTCTTCTGTTGGTCCATCTGTAAATGTCACTGACCATACAGTGACTTTTCCTTAATGGACAGGGCCAAACTAGCAAGAGAACAATTTTATGTTCTAGTTAATGATATAGCTTTTAAAAAAATCTGCCTTTTAACATTGCCCAAAACCCAGGATAAATAAAAATTGTTTCTTGACAAACTAGGTAACAACCTAACAGCTGTATAAAATAAGCTGTTAATTGTGCCTTTCTTATGGTAATTAGATGGGGGGGGGTATGTACACTGCTCCAACAGGAAAGAGGACAAGAATCTTCCCCTGGGGTAATTATACAGGCTCAGTCAGCACTGAGCTCTGAAATAGTCTCAACAGGGAAATTGGTACTGGTATTAAACAACTTCCAAACATAATGACTCCACATTAGCCATGCAAAAATAAGGCCACTGTCTTTGCCAGGCATTCTCCATTATTAGCAACTTTACTTGTACAGTAATTGGAGTACATTTGGCAGAGAGCCAAACCACTCACTATCAGACAGTTTATAAGGTCCTTACACAGTTGCTATGACTACTGGAGGGGACACGGTAACTTCTGCTTCAGAAAATTTCCAAGCAAATAATTGCCAAATTTTGTAATTTGTAATAGAAGTATTCACTCAAATACTTATTCATCTACTGGAGTGGTTTCAATATTACTTCTAAAGAAAGTTGGGCCTTTTTCCAAAGCCAAAATTTAAATAATATTTTTATGAGAGCCTTAACAGTTCTTATTCTCCTTTTTCGGTTAGAGTTGGATTGAAACTAATCCCTAACCATCACGCTTTTCAGTCCACTTTCCTTCTTCTGGAGGCCACTTCCTTTTTCTTCCAGTTTTATATCTATGTTAGTCTTTTGGGGGAAGGAGAATTTTCTTTAATTATCTGTGAAGTAGAGATGAGTACAGTTTTTGAATCAGAAAATAGTCACCTCGAGTGCTTGGAACTACTTATTTAAGGGAAGGCTTGTCAGCCATTGGAATCTTTTTATAAAAGCTATTTCAGGAAAAAAGGAATTTTTCCCAAAATAGAATTCTTTGGCATCCAGGTTGTGAATCAACATAAGTTTTAGGATGTAAATGGAAATAATTATGCCTTTCGTTCTTCATTATCAGAGAATAAGAGAGAAAATAAAATCATACCTTGCAAAATATATCAATTGAAGCAGGTACAGCATTCCTTAAATTCATAGTTGTCACATGTTCAAATATGTTTAATAATATTTTCAGAGCAGGCTGCATGACACAAAAAAATTACATGCATTTTTATATCTTCTTTCCTATATCTTAAGTTTCTCGCACTTGTGTATGCTAGAATATATGTGTTTTCTAGGAAGTGTTCAAATACAAAAATGTTAATTGATAAATTATACCAACAAGAAATATAACATTCACTTAAAATTAATGTGTGTATATAAACACATGTACACACGTGTGTATAATTTTTCTTAAGGTTACTTACCAATATTTTAAGCATTATCATGAGGTTCAATAGCTGAAACACTTCTTTCAATAAACAGTGCTTGAGTAAAGAAGTCAGAAGGTCGTTTAGCACTTGCACATCAAAGTGTATACCTGGAGGGAACTTTCTGTAGTATTCAATAAACATGTTTACTGAAAATGAAAATATATTAGAGTCATTTTAAGATATCCATGCTCTTTAAACAAATTTTCTCTAGACAAATGTACTCTATTTAAGTAAGCATAATTACTCTATTTAGATGTTTAAATAATAAACACTTTCATTTCATATTAAAATTAAATATT
>NW_022108124.1:18083078-18112288 GCF_000313985.2 Echinops telfairi | reverse complement strand
ACAGATGACGTATGTACAGATTGTGATGAGTTGTATGAGCCCCTAATAAAACGATTATTTTTTAAAAAATTAAATATTAACATTTAACATAACATTTAAATATAGCATTTAGATAGTATATGTTAGTCTTCTTGAAAGGCACATTTCCAGTTTCAGAAGTATTTAACAAAAATAACCTAAGCAACAGTCAAAATGACAATCATATTTGAAGGCACCCAGACTTGAAGCAATGTGTTATCTACAAAGCCTAGGTTTAAACTACCAAACCACTAGTCTCCAGGGAATCAAACTGCTTTAGTCTTGAAGCAATGGCCTAACCACTTGTAAGAATTGTGGAGTGTGGGTACAGAAGCAGACTATTTTGATATCACCCTTTCTTGCTATGTTAATCCCATCAAAATCTTGACTCTAGGGTGTTTGTCACTCTACTTTATTATTATGGAGTCTACTAAGAACTTTAACAACAGAGATTATTTTCATTTTTGTAAAAACTATTTTTGTGTTAATTATTTGTACCAGCAATACCAATTACAAGGTGCATCACTGGTACTGCTTGGGAGTCAGTAATACTGATTAAAATTCAATGACACTACAGAATAATTAAATTAAAGTTATAATTTCAAAAATTTCAACACACATAATATGGTAATAATAAGAGTCAACTTTGTGATAAAAGTTTATATGCTGAAATTGTTTTGCTTGGGCAAGTACAGATAAAATTTTACTGGTATTCACTCTGTAGTCTCTATACAGCCACCTATATATGAAGCAGACCAACTGATAATCATGAGTGTCTGCTACTATAACTAATTAATAAAACATTTTTAAAAAGGGAGCGTGTACATAGAAATAATTTGTCAGCCAATATGCAAATAGTCCACTAATTGATACATCATCCTTTTCACTTTTCTTAAAATTTTAATTACTATAACATCAATTCCATTACTGTTTTCCAAATGATCTTGTATGGCTAGATTATAGATTTGAAAAGTTTGAACATTTTAATAACTTTTGATTTGAAATAACACATTGCTTCTTAAAAGAGTTTTGACAATTCATACTACACTACCATAGAGTCAATGCTGAGCTGTAGGAGTCGACAGAGAAGAAATGCCCCTGGGAGTTTTTAAAGATGGTAACTTTACAGGAGTAAACCATCCTATTTTTCTCCCACAGAGTGGCTGGTGGTTTTTAACTGCTGAGTTTTGGGATCATAGCCCAATGCGTCACCACTCTACTGCCAAGGCTCCTTACCACACGCACACAATTCTGGCAAACCACATGAGAAACTCCTGGAATTTCCTCTCCTGGACGGTTTCTAATTCTCAAACAAGGAAGAAAAATTTCTGCTCAAGTCTTTCTTTATCAGTAGCTGATTCAGCTCTTCTTATGCTTATAAGTTGTAATATTTTTGTATATTCCCTATATTAAAGCTAAAATACTTGAAGCAAATATTTTTGAAATTTAAATTTATAGGATCAATTGTATTATCTTTTGTATGTCCTTTGATTACTTTAAGCTAGGCCCATTTTAGATAAAACATTTTTATACCTAGAAAAGTACAAAATTTACTTTTAAAGTATAAGATAGTACAGTATTTGAAACATTTACATTAATGAACCTTTATTAACTAATCAATTGATACCTGCACGTTGTAGCAAACATAACTCATTGATATTTATATATTTCTTAAATACATCCATGCAAACCTGTAAAAGTAACAAAAATAAAGTAAAATTATTTTTCATAGAAGCTACACATTTCAATCCTAGTTTTGTGTTTATATCCAATTTTTAAATGAGCTTAAAGCACTAGAAAAAAACAGTTGATACTAAGCTAACTCAGATAAGAAATAAATACTGAATCCATTACGAAATTATTTTTGAAATAAATATTTACTGGTACAAGGATAAACACTCTAATGGGTTAGGAGCAAGTCTAAAAATAAATGACCCACTCACATACAATTAGCTGGTTTATGAATGAATGACAATGCCAAGCAGTGGAATAAAAGAGTCTTTTAAAATAAGATCAACATGGGAAAAACATGTATTTTGAGCTTTTTCTTACACAACAAACAAAAATCCATTCTAAATGGATGAGAGTGCTAAATTCACAATTCTCATAGACCAGTAAGAAACCAAATCCTATACAACATAGGCAGGAAACCTGGATATATAAACAAACAAAACCCAAATGGGTCATGAGCATTTGGCAGATGCATCAGCTATCAGGAAAACTGCAAGTTACAACCACAGCGATCACTACAAAGCCACAAGTATGATTGAAAGTTAAAAGGTTGACAATACCAAACACTGATGAAATGAATCAATCAGAACTCTCAGATTTTGTTGACTGAACTGTTATTTGTTATAACCATCACTCTGGAAAATGGTTTGGTAATATCTATTAAAGTTGAATAGATACAGACCTTATAATCCAGCAATTCCAGTAAAAATCATCAGAATATGCATTATTTTCCCCAAAAAACATAGACACAGAATAATACTGATAGCATCACTACTGTAATAATCAAAACTATCAAAATATTCACACAGTAATATAAATGAACAAAAATAAACTTTGATATGTTCTCACCACCATGGGCCAATAAATATTATACAGCAACGAGAAACATCTAAAATCTTATATAAATTGTATAATCCAGACACAAAAGTATATTGTAAACTCCATCTATATAAAGCACTGTATCTATGCTATTCCGAGTTCAATGAGAGCACTTGGGGAATAGAGGAGTACGTGTTGGGTTGCAAACTGCAAGGTTTGCAGTTCAAAACCACCAGCTGCTTTACATGACAAGGATGAAGCCTTTTCTACCATGGTAAACTATAAATGCTATTACTGTATATATTCGAGTATAAGCCAAGGCACCTAATTTTACCACAAAAAACTGGGGGAAGGGGGAATTTTTCAGCATAAAAAATGTGCTGAAAAAACAGCTTATAATCGAGTGTATATGGTGCATATATACTAGTCATAAATATTTAGAGGATCACAGTGACAGTATTAGTTATAGATGATGTTGAATTAATAGGAAGTTTAGTGAGTCTAAAGAGTTTTGAATATACAAGGAGTACCCCAAAAATACTGGAAAAAAGCTCTGCTGGGCAGAGCTTACTTAGTATGCATTTTTCTAGCTCGGTCAGCATCAAGCAATTCACTCTGAGTTAGTGCATCCAGTGGTGTCTCCTGGGAAGGTTCTCTGTGGTCACAGTGAAATTTCTCATAAAAGCAGTTTCGCTTGAACCTCATTTTTTGTGATGGCTGATTTAAGAGAACAGTGTGCAGCTGTGAAATTTGGTTTCCTGCTTGGGAAAAATGCTGCAGAAACTGTTGTGAAATTGAGCACAGCTGACAAGGACAGCCTTATGGGAAAAACTGAAGTGTTCGAGTGGTTTTCACATTTCCAAAAAGGTGAACTGTCAATTGATGACAAACCTCTTTCTGGATGTCTGTTAACTTCCCGAATGGATGAAAATGTCAACAAAATTCGTGCACTTGTGCTCTAAGATCAACGATGGACCACTGAGGAGATGAGGAAGTTATCTGAACTATCTTGGGAGCTCTGTTCAATGAATTTTAACAGAAGATTTGGGAATGAGAAGGGTTGCTGTGAAATGTGTGTCTTGGGTTTTTACGGACCAGGAAAAGACCATAGTGAAAACATGCGGTGCTTAGAAAGAACAGCTCCTAAGTGACCCAGATGTTTTTCCCCAAGGTCATTACTGGTGACAAGACATGGTGCTATTCTTACAATACTTAAAAGCAAACAATCAAGCCAGTGGAAGATGCCATCAACACCTTGTCCAAAACCAAAAAAAGCTCGTCAAGTGAGATCAAAAGGTCAAGACGATGTTCATATATATATATATTTTTTTTTGATGTGATGGGAATAGTGCATTTAGAGTTTGTTCTACCAGGTCAGACTGTTAATCAAGCTTTCTATTTAGAGGTTCTGAAAAGATTGTCTAACACTGTGCCACAAAAAAGGCCTGATTTGTGGCAGATGGGGGACTGGTTTTGTTACCAAGACAACGCACCTGCTCATGCAGTCATCTCAGTGTGCCAGTTTTGGGTAAAAATCAGCATGCCTCTCTTGTCCCCCACACCTGACTCACCTGACCTTGCTCCATGCGACTTCTTTTTGTTTCTGCAAATGAAGAGGGGCATGAAAGGATAGCGATTTCATGACGTAGAAGGGGTGGAAAAAAAAAACGAGGGAAGTGCTGTCACCTATCCAAACAGTTGAGTTTGAAAAATGTTTCCAAGAATAGAATTGCAGATTTGACAAATGCATTAAGTGTAATGGAGAGTACTTTGAAGGTGATAAGGTTGTTTTGTAAAAAAATTTAAATACATAGCTTTGAAGGAAAAAAGTTCCATTTTTGCGGGGTGGTAGTGGTGGTGGTGTACCCCTCATAGCTTAATGCTATTAAGAATGGGAAAGAACCAACTCGGGTATAAAATAAAAAGTAGAGGCTAGCATTTAGTCATTCAGTGGGATTCCTCCAGTTTTGGATACCAGTCTCAGAAATCGACAGGGCAGTTCTACTCTGTCCTACAGGGTCACTCTTGAGTCAGAATGGACTTGATAGTCATTGACTTTTTCTTAAAACAGGAGTTCATGAAAATCTTAGTGAAAATGCATGATATAGAGATATATACTTAAAACAATTTCTACTTTAAAGACTACAAATTTTACCTTTTCATCTCCTTGTTCAGGGACATGAGTAAACTTGCACTGTGATCGTTCACAGCCACGTAATGAATTAAAATGAAACTTGCAATATCTGTGCGGTATTATTAACCCTAGAGGCTTCTGGAACATCTAGAATATTAGATAAATTCTTTTTCAGTGTTAACTGTAAAACACTTACTGTAATCTAATGAGAAGGCATTTGAAGTAACAGAAATATTACATAATAAAACAGTATCAAAATAAATGGTTTGCTATTTTGTTAAGAAAAAACAAAACCCCATGCATTTACAATTAAGAAAAATGTAACATGAGATAACAATATATAATTGTAAAATGTACATGAAATAACTAATAATATATAGTTGATCAAGGATTCGTGGGGGTGGGAGGGTGGCGGAGGGAGGGGAAAAAAGAGGAGCTGATACCAAGGGCTCAAGTAGAAAGAAAGTGTGTTGAAAATGTTGATGGCAACATATGTACAAGTGTGCTTAATACAATTGAATGATGGATTGTTATAAGATTTGTAAGAACCTCCAGTAAAATGGTTAATTTTTTAAAAGGAAAGAAAATTTGATTTACAGTAATTTAGCTCTACATCTGTCAATTTCCCTTAGTATACAGCAAGCTTATTATTATCTTACATGTTTTAAAAGCTTATTTAGTCCCTCCTCCTTCCCGTGTACATGCTGCTGCTTTTATAAAAAGTTATTTCTATGGTAATATGCATCATATTTCAGATTTATTACAACCAAGCCCTGTCATTAGTGTTTCTGATAATAAAAAAAAGGCAAATGGTAGAACTAGAGCTTTTTACAACATCCCTTTCCAATAATCGGCTGCTTAATACTGACAGCTTCTATTCTATCACCAAGTAAACACTTCATTTTCTGTTTTGGCTGTTGCTACTCTTCTGTTTTCAAGCTCGTGTTATTAGAATCCAGAGTCAATATGTATTTTTTGTGCCTCTTGCCTCCGTGTCCTATTTTATTTTAATATCTGCACAACATCCAGAACATAAAAAAGTGATCACAGAGAAACCAGAAGGACCCAAAGTAAATGTTTTATGAGATTACTTAAAAAAAAAAAAGTGTTGGGTACTTACCCCTAGATTTTCTCTCTTAAATATTTCATAAGTTTCAGAATTCTGCAACTTTAGGAGGGAATGTTTTCCTGGAAATCTGCAATCTAGAAATAATTACCAGTGATATTACATACCAGTGTCAAAACTTATTCTTTCAAAACAATGGAATGATGGTCACTACTAAGTACAATAACCTTTTACTTGGGAATACTCGTGCTCAGTGTACATACAGATGGTGCTGCCATGGGACATTTCCATGAGATACGTAACTGGTTACATTTTAGGTGCTTTTAATTATAAGGCCAAGTTCAAATTTTCAACTTGATACACACGGAAGAAGAGGAGCCCTGGTGGTTGAGTGGGTTACTGCAAGATGGGCAGTTCAAACCCACCAGCTGTGTTGCGAGAGGCAGATGAATGAAGCTATCTGCCTCTGTGCAGATTTCCCTAGAGAGCAGTTCTCCCTTGTCCTGTAGGCAGGCTCCCTCCAAGTTGAAAGAGACATGGCTGACAGTGGACTTGGCTTTGGGCATTATGTACACCGAAGACAACTATTTTAAATCTTACAAAGCAGCATAGAGCAATGCACTCAAACGATAAGCCTAAAGTTAAATAGACAAATTTTACACACATTTTTCTAAGGGAAGAAAAGTTCTGACAAAGTGAGGTAGGGGTCTTATCCCTTCTAATTTATAGTCTTTTACGATGAGCAGCAGAGCATTTAAAAATATTCTTTTCTAAAGATAAAGAAACAAATAATTTACTTAAAATATTTTCAGTTTTTACTTTGGCAGCATAAAGATGTAATCTGCAACCAGCTGATGCAATTTGACCGTATTTTGCATTATTAAGCATGTAAGCCATTGTAAAATAAAACAGGTGGCCACTGTGGGTCTCTGTTGTTGAGAGCCATTGGGACTCTTTGAGCCCACTGGGTAGCATCAAGTTAGCAATGACAAGGTGTGTAAGAGTGAAGCATGAGCTTCCCAGAGTGACTTTATAGCTTCTGAATGATTTTCAGTGCCATGTAATCGATTTAGTCTTATGAACTATAAAAAATTATCCCAAATTCTAAAAGACATGTACACAAATACCCTATTGAAATAAGAACTTTAGATGTTCCTATACTACCACTGTCACATACAACTATTTGAGAAATTGCTCTATCTTCAACAGAAGTCTCACAAGTTTAAAAGATGTACTTTTTTGTCTTTGGTGGAAAAATTGTTTCTCTATTACCACAAGCCAAGGAATGTTATTAAGGAAACAGTACCATTCATCCAGGGTCTCAGGGCTGTGTCTTCTTGAAGAGTACTTAGACTTACAGGTGGCACCAAAAAGTACAGAGGTTTAGGGCCCAGTGCTGCTAATTGACCTTCACCAGTCACAGTCTCTGCAGTTTTCAAATCTTTGCTGGGTGGCCATAAAAATAAAAATCACAATTTAAATTATTTTTTAAGATAATAAAATCAATAGAAATGTTATGATATCTATATTATACATTCTATGGTTCTTAATAGTCAAGGACTCTTAAAATTGCTTAATCCTTAATAAAGTGTTCTTCTTAACTAGAATGCTAATTGTTACTAAATCACTGGGGTATGAGTAGGAGTAAGGAGTTCAAACTGGAGTAAAACATTTTGGATCATGCTAGACATCATGGCTGAGGAAGAACTATACGAATGTTTTAATTCAGGAAAGGTCATCCAATGATTCTACTGTAAGTGCAACAAAATAAATAAATGATACATTTTCTCCAGGACAAGTATTTGCAATAAATCTATACATGTACTTAAGTGGTTCCTTTGGGGAGAAGTATACAATTCTTCAACAAATTTGTCTGTTTCCTAATGTGTGAACTCTGTCATCCCACTTCAGAAAAACCTAATCTGGAGGTCATTTATGTAGACAAATAAGCTGAGCAAAGGTGGAGGCAGGGGTGTGGGAATGGGAAACTGAGGACCTGGCAGGAAGGGTACGTGGTGACCACAGAGCTTGGAAAACCAGCACTCCCTTTTAGAGGACCACCTCCACAGTCCTGAGATGATGAAGCCAAATGGACATATTCCCCAGGAAGAACATTTCTGTCTCCCACATGCCTGGCTGCTCACATGCTTGAGCAGTTAGAGCAGAGGTTCTCAACCTGGGGGTCGTGACTCCCTGGGGGTCGGTCGAATGACCCTTTCACAGGGGTGGCCTAAGACCACTGGAAAACACACAAATATTTCATAGCATTTAATTACATATTGTTTGTGATTAATCACTATGCTTTATGTTTAATTACATTCAATTTGTAACAATTAAAATACATCCTGTATATCAGATATTTACCTTACATTTCATAACAGTAGCAAAATTCCAGTTATGAAGCAGCAACGAAAATAATTTTATGGTTGGGGGGGGTTTACCACAACACGAGGAACTGTATGAAAGGGTCGTGGCATTAGGAAAGTTGAGAACCACTGAGTTAAAGGATCCTCTGCCTTTGTCTTTTATTCTTAAAAAGCAATTGACACCACTTGTTTCTTGCTGCCAGACTCTTCCTTTGAAGTGTTCCCCAGAGGGCTCATTCAAGATGAATACATTGCCCATTCATTCCATGTACTAACAAGAGGATTGCAAGCCCATTACTATAAAACCTTATTGTTGAATGACTGCTCTACTCCAGATACTGGAGATCAGTCCCGTGCCTTGCTTTCCTGTCTCCTTTTCGCTACAATAGCACACTTCGCTCCTAAGGACCCGTTTGACTGCGAGGCTGGAACCAACACAGGGAAGGAGAGGAAAGTACCTCAGAGCTGAGGAATAGACATAAATGATATGAGCTAAGACTAACACTTCACCTCAGATGCTATAATCTTTTATCTTAAGGACTATCTGCTGAGAATTTGTATTTCCACCCCAGATACACAGAATCACAAACTCTGTATTTTCGTAAGATTCCCCAGGAGATTCTTATGCATATATCTTCTGAGGCCACCCCCCTCCCACCCCGTCAACCTGATTAGGTTCCAAATAACAGGTCTTTGTGTGAAAATTGGCATTATGAGAAAATGGGCGATGATCTTATCAGATCACAACATGGAAGATAACTAGTCTTACATGGCTGCCTTACATGCACAATACACAACCACCCAATCACTGAGATTCATCAGCCAGCCAAGGTGACACATAACTTTAACCATCACAGTTACTCTCACTTCACATCCTAGTGCTGATTACTGCCAGACATATGCCACCCAGAAACAGATTTTATTATTGTTATAAATGCAGGAAAATGTCAAATAACAAGATCTTCCAGTAAATGTGAAGAGGATGTACACAAGAATTTCCTAGGGTAAGGGGGCCTGGTGGCACAGTGGTAATGTGCTGGGCTGCTAAAGTCATTAGACACTCAGGAGCAAGAGGAGGCTTTCTACTCCCATAAAGAGTTGATCTCAGAAACCCACTGAAGCAGTTCTACTCTGTTCCATAGGGCCCCTACCTATAAGTCAGCATAGACTTGATAGCAATGAGTTTGGGTTTGGGTTTTTATCTAGGGTGCAAATTCTTTTTCTCAGCAGGTCATCAAACTGGTAGGAACTAGTTTGAAGACATAAAAAATATTAACAATGGATTTCTGAGTGTGTCGAAAGGAGGGAGGGGATGTGAAATCTGGAAGCTTTTATGAAATTAATAAATTTTCGCATAAAACATTATGGAATTTTATCGACGGAGAGTATCTAGTACAATCCTTTTACTTTTGACTGGCTGACTAAAGCCCAGAGTGATACAATGACTTGCCTGATACCACTTTCTTGGTCACTGTGGTAGAGAGTCAAATTGATAAATCTCTGCAGGCTTTGCAACGCCACTATTTTAATTTGTAAGCTAAATTCTTTCAGTAGAAAAAAAAATAACTTTGTCCCTTTTTGTTTTCATGATCTCCATTTGGTTGTGAGCCAAACTGGACTTCAGTGTCAACCTGTCTTACCACAGTGATTCTCACACTTGAGATCATATGGAGTCTTGCTGAAGCACAGATTCATAGGGTTCATCCTTGGAGTTTCTGATTCAGTAGGTGTGTGCATTAAGTTCCCAGGTCATTTTGCTGCTCCAGAGACCCCACTTTATGAACAAATGCCTTAACATACAAGGGTCTGAACCTATTCAGATGATGTTTGCTTGCCTCATCAGCAAAACGAGGAAGTCAAGAGTTGAGTCAAAGGGTTTCTGAGGTTGCTTTGAACTCTAATTTGTTTTTTCACGTGTTCTGAGAATACTGCAGCTCTTAGTACTCATCATTGTATCTCTATAAATTATGGAAATGTTCATCTGTCCCTCAGACTAAGATGGACTAAGATGGACTAAGAAAGGCCTGTGAAGCTACTTCTGAAAATTGGTCAGATTTGATCAACAGCATTGCTCAGGACGGGGTGCTTTGTTAACAACAATGACGCCCCCACTACAGTCACTAGACATCCTTCTTAAGCTCCCATTACTAGCTCTTCTTCCTTCCTCAAAAACAATTTAAGGATCAAATTCACATTAAGGCAACTTAAAATACTCACTTATCTGAGTAATCTGATACAGTAATAAAATCATATCCACATAGGGCATACTAGCACAGTGCCACATATACACTTAAAGACAACGGTTTCGTGATTCTGAAGTTATGAAGTTAGAAAGGATGTTACAGACCTTTGAAAGACTTCACAAATATTTTCTTTAAAATGCACCTTGTCCGTGACTCTATCCTGTTAAAAGATATGATTACATAAGTACAAGCAAACATTTCTGCTCTGAGGCTTACTGGATTTATTAGTATGTATTAAATGACCACTAAACAACCTATTTGTGACCAACTCTGAAAACAATTTTTCTCCATATTATTTAAAACACTTAAAAATTTCCGCTGTTGCTTAGGAGTAAAATGAATATAAACCAATTCATTTTTCCAGCTTTCAGTATCATCTTTAGTTATACACACCATCATTTCAGATTATTATTGCTGTTCTGTTTTATTCCAGAAGTAGTTTTTATTGACTTTTTATTTTTGATCATTTTTACCAGTAGAAGTGAAATTTATCCTAAATTGGAAATATTTAAATGCACTTTCAACATTACTTTAATAAAGCATACATACATGCTCAATAAATATATTGAGCAAATATAACCCTGACACCTCAATTGTATATACAACTCTGAGGAGAAACACTGTAAGAATCAACTGAGAAGCATAAAGCATTAACAAACAGAAAGACACACCATGTTCTTAGATGGGAATATTTAATGATGAAGATGTCAATTCCTTTCCAAGGAGCTTACACACTAAAAAAATACTTTAAAATGTGAACTTAAAGCATTATTTGAATACACAAGGGAGAAAAACCATGAACTATTTTAGATTTGTTAAAAAATCTTAATCTTTCAAAGCAAGCCTTCCTTATATTCTCCAGCTTTTCAATTAAAAAAGAGGATAGTAATCGAGCAGGAATTAAGCGATCACCAAGACCAAATAAAAACAAAAGTGAAAGAAGAGTTGCATACATAAATATCCCGAGTTTATTAAAGCTGGTGTGACTATGTGATGGTGCCATTATGTGGTCAACACTAGACTAGATCTGTTAACATGCGATGACATGAGCTGACTTTAAGCAAGCTGATGACCCTACATAATATGAGTGGGCCTCATCCAATCAGTTGAAGGGCTTAAGAGTGAAGAGGGAGCATTTTGTCAGTGCAGTAAAATGAGGCATCTTTCCAAACTCCCCACTCTTCCTGTCACTTGACCTTCAGGTTTGGGGACATAAGACTGTTGGAATCTCTAGCCTCTTGGCCAACCTACAGAGTCAGTCTTTGCCACTGCTGAACTGAACGGGCCATTTCCTTAATAAAATCATTGTTCCTGTGTTTGCGTGTGTATCCTAATTGTTCTGTCTTTCTACAGAACCGTAAAGACAAATGGCACTTAAAATGTATGAGGAAACAATAGTAGAGAAAAATCAGATAGATTTTAGGGTCATTAAAGATTTAAGTATAAAAAAGAAAAATTTTGAAAGTAGCAAAATAAAACACAGGTAGAGATTTATGTGAGAGATAACAGGTTTAACTACTTAAATTTAAAATATTTTCATGTGCTTAAATTTCAAAAATATACAAAAGCCATCTGCCAAAAGAAAAAAGGGATTCCCCCTACACTCTACCAACATAAACCATAGCTGAAAAAACTTAAAACACAGATGTGGGAAACAGAAAGATTTCTCCCAAGTCGTCTCCCCCAAATATGTTAGACTGAGGACACTGCTTGCAGCTAATGATACAAATTATTTCCCTTGAGGTGTCTCCTCTCACCACAGGGGTGGGCCTGCTCCCTGATGCTGGGGATAATGGACTACTTCTCCCTGAGGCTTGTGACCATTAGCTTGGTTCCTGTAGGTGGGGTTTACACCCTACTGCTAATGGTTCTTATGGAGATCCAGAGAACAGATCAAACCAGCTCCAGGACATCCAAGGTAGGCTGCCATCCTGAATCTGGGATCCGCCCATCTTGCCACATGTATAATACCCCCAATCCCTTCTCTTCCTATTGCATGGATACCCCTAGAACACCCCCTTCCACTACTGTATCACCTATAGCACAACCCTTTCCTGTGACATATGTCTTCACCTGTAATTAGGGGGCTTGCATGTCCCCAGAAAATATAAGCCTTGGTGAGCATTAAAGAGTCTCTCTCTCCACGTGGACCACCAAGAGGGGCTGAGGTGAGCATTGCTACCATGAATTGTGCCTGCCTCCATTATTTCAATATTTCTCTTGTATCTCTCATGCTCTCTATGACTTTACTATATAGTCTTTACTTATTATCGCTGTGCAATTGCACCTACTGGACCCGTAATGATGTGCTAGGGGCTGGCTTCCCCTTGCATATGGCACCTATTACGTGGGGCCCTGTAGGAAAAGAACTATTTTGAGTTATATCCCGTGTAACAATTGTACGGCCTCATTGGACAGTGAGGGTGAATCGTGAAAATTTTTTTTGAGTATATTTTTTTAGTCCAAGTGAGATATGGCTCAGGCAAAGAGCAAGGATACAGAGTACAGTATCACTCTTTGCCACTTCTTGAAGAAACGAAATGTAGTGGTAATGAATAAGAGAATGAAAGAGTTTCTTCAAGTGGCAAGGAAATTTAATCCTTCTTTTCCAGAGTCAGGAATCTTTGATCTGGAGATCTGGGTTAAGGTAGCCATTAACTTAAGAAAAGCTCACAGGGAAGGACAGAGCATACCCATGGAGGCCTGGGAGCTGTGGGTGCAGATTAAAGCAGTGTTGGAGCCGCTGCAGGGTGAGAGAGCTAAGGAACAAGACCAGCAGAGCAGCGAGAAGCCTCTAAGCTACATAGACTTAAGTCAAGTAAGAAACAGGCAGAATGATTATAAGGCAGATGAGAAGATTTTAGGTGTAGCTGAGAAAATGAAGTTTGAATTAGGCGATAGTAGAGTAGAAGCATCTGCCCCACTAGAGTATAGCGCAGGGAATCACAATACTATCAAGGAAGCCAGTGCTGGAGGAGAGATTAGATCCAAAGAAATGCAAATAGATTTAACCTAGAAAGTGAGGCTGGGAAAGTGAGAAGCAAAGAGTCAGGAAGGCACCTTTGCTTTCATGGGTGGAAAAGAGTAGAGCTCAAGAAGCAGATTTAGAATTCAGAATGGCTTATCCCATTAGAATTATAACAGGGAGCCTGATAAGCAGCACCCCGAAGGGAATCAAGAACGGAGATATACTGTCTTTCCCTTTAAGCTACTGAAAGATCTCAAGCTAGCAGTATCTAGCTATGGTCCAGATTCACCATTTGTAATTGGTATGATCAAGTCTATGGCAGAAATGCAATATTGGATCCCGGCAGACTGGAAAGCTTTGAAGAAAGTGTGTTTTTCACTTTCAGAATCTCTGTAATTATCAGATGCTGTGGAATGAAGCAGCTCTTTCACGAGCACGAAAAAATGCAGAAGAGGGCACAGATATAGGAGTTCATCAGCTGCTAGGAGATGAGAATTACATCACAATTGAGGCACAATTAAACTTTGATGAGCAGACTTTTGCACAGGTACAGGAAGTCTGTCTAAAGGCCTGGGAGAAATTAATACCATCAGGAAGCAGACGGCTAAGGTACACGACAGTACAGCAAAGGAATGATGAGCCCTATATAGATTTTATATCCAGGTTGAAGGATGCTGTCCACAAGAATGTAACAGACAAAGGGGCAGCAGATAATCTTCTTACATTAGCATTTGAGAACTCGAATACATCATGTCAAGCTGCCAAACGCCCTTTCAAGGAACAGAGCATGCTGTTAGATTATATCAGGCTGTGCAGGGATGTAGGGACAGATGAGCACAGAGCCAACCTCATGGCTGCTGCTTTGGCAAGTCACACCAGACCTAAAGGGAGATGCTTTACATGTGGAGCAGAGGGACATTATCAGAGACAGCAGGCAGATATTGCAAAAGAACAGGATGATTCACAGCGGAAAAGACCCAGGGAAAGAGTCCGAGGAAACTGGATTTTGCCCCTGCTGCGATAGAGGTAGTGACTGGGCAAAGCATTGTCATTCAAAATTCAGCAATAGAGGACATTTATCTGGAAGTAACACCCAGCCAAAAAAAGTGTAGTGGGGCGTACTCTGAGCCCCTTTGAACGGAGTGCAGGTAATAGAGGAAGGAACTTGATACAGATCCCACCCAGCAGAGCATGGGAGGCAAGGTGTCTGCCTGCCGGAGCAAAGATCTTAGAGAGAAACTGCAGGTATCACCCAGTCTCACAGCTGGAGACCAGACCTAACCCAACTCGCAAAACCCCAGCCCCTGTTCTGGCTGCAATAAGCTTGACTAACCTAGAAATTACTCAGAAGCCCTTGCAGCAGCCTGTTGATTCTAAAAAGCAGGAGCCTCTTAATGAAGGAGTAATACAGTTTCTATCAGGAAGATTTAACCTAAGTACTCAGGGAATCCAAATTGATACTGGAGTGGATCAGAGTTGTGAGGAAAAGCCTAAAGCTGTAATTGAATCAGAAATTATTAAGAGCAGTAATTGGGGCCCGCTGCCTAAGAGAACTACGGGATGTTTATTAGGAAAGTCTAATCTAAATTCTCAAGGTGCTCAGATTGTTGCTGGAATTAGTGAACAGGAATATGAAGAAGTTAAGGCAGTGATGGATTCTGATACACCATGGTTTATAAAGAAGATCGCTTAAGCCAATCTTTGCTTCCTTTCATTCCTAGAGTAAACATGTATGCCTATCAGGAAAGAGTACTTGAGAAGTCTGACCCCCCTTTACATCAAGGGGTCTTCTGGAATGCTGTTGTGGGGAAACAACAGAGCCCCCATATGGACTTAAAAATTGAAGGGAAAGGTTTTAAAACTTTGGATGTGGGGTTATTTCTTTAGGGCAATCAGGAGGGCCTAAGACCCGCCCATTAACTTCCTCTAAATCCAGCATGGAAGGAATGAGAGAAATTAACCGAGACAGAATATTGCAAGAAGGTAAAATCATACAGTGTAAAGGGCCTGTAACCTTACTGGTAAACTTGGAGAAAAAAAATGTCTGTTTGGTAAGTCACTTCAAGAACAAATTTATTAAGAATTTTTTCAGTCTTTCAAATCATCCTGAGTTAGCTCTCTTAATTCTCTGAGAGCTGGGAGTCAAAATTTACATGTTAGCTCTCTGGATTCTCTGAGAGCTGGCAGCCAACATTTACATAACAATAAAGGCTAATTAACTAGTAGTTTTACTGGTTCAAAATCAAGCAAGTTAACTGAGGTTGCTAGCAGAGCTTTAACATTTGCATTGGTAAAACAGAAGGGGGAGAAGAGGAATCTTATGTGTGACAAATTTCATTTGGTCATTTTAACAAGAAATTTTTTCTCCTTACTAAAAACTTGTGAAAAAAATTAGGGCAGATAAACACATTTTCACTTCTACAGAGAAAGATGATTCTAAGAAGTCCCAAGAAGATGATGGGAATCGCGTTTGGGATCCAGGTCCGTTGACCACCTGGAGAAAGGGCTGTGCATCTATGTTTCTGCAGAATACAGCTGATGGACGCCCTTAGAAGGGCACAGCCACGGTCAGAGAAAGATGGACATGAAGGACTTGAAGGAACCACAGAAGCTTAATCATAATTCCTTTTTCAGGTCACTGACACCCCGAAGGGAGGGGCTGCTTGTTTATATTTTCACAGGCAAAGGAGATAGGTGGATTTTTCTTCAGCCAGCAAGGCCCAGAAGAAAAGAGGGAAACTGATGTGTGACCTGACCCTGTCCTGTTACTGAAGCTACCCAAAATGTCAAGACCTGGCAGATTCCTGAGAATGGTGATCGCTGACTGCTGAGATATTTCCTCCATTGCTGATTCTGTCTAAGAGACACTCTGGGACTCTATCAAAGCTGAACATTTTATACAATAGTGACTGGACTATTAATACAGGCTATTGTTTTGCTGAAAGATCAAGATTTTGGACTTGTTATAATGTGATTGGAATGTAACTGATTTCTGTGTAACTCCTTACCTATATAATGTAACACTGCATGATTGGGATTTGATTAGGAAACATTTGCAAGGGTTTAAGGGAAACATTTCATTAGATGTTGATCAGCTTAAAAAGGATATTTTCTATACATTCAAAGACAGACTCGAGGCATTTCCTGGCTCTGATGTGATTAAGTAGTTGGTGAATGGCATGGAAGGGTTGGATCCTCGAGCTTCGGCTCAAAGTATCTCACATAGCTTCAGTTCCAGTCTGACTGTATTCCTTATCATCATATTTTTGATGCTCGCAGTCTCATGTCGCTTCCATAGGAAGCTAAGAGATAAGGAGAGAGACCATGTTGCCTCCATGGCAGTATTAAATCTTAAACATAATGCAGAAAGGGGAAACGTGGGATACTAGCACTGAGGGAAATAAAACTGGGACTTATTCCCTGACTGGTATGGAGGGAATCTGGAAGGCCAGTTTCCAGACGGTAGTCAATCTGCCACTCTGGTAGTTGGAGATATAGTCCGAGTACATTTTCCTGCGGTAATTTATCTTTTCCACAGTTTCTCCCCTTAAAGCTGTGCTGCCTTAAAGCGAGCACATGGTTAATTCAATCTCCCTATAGAAGCAGACTCTATTGGCTCCATTTCCTCCCGCCGCAGCATCCAAGCCCTCTCATACCTTCCTCCAATAGAAGATTGCAAAGGGAGACTTTGTCCCCAGCACCTGGATTAAAAACGTTTTCTATAAGCCTGAATTTTTGGCTATATTAACTGGATCATGAAGTTTTGCCTCGACAACTTTTAATATATAGAAAATAACCATGTCGCTCATATGGCTCTTTTGAATCTTATATATAAAATGGAAGGGAGAATTGTGGGAAACAGAAAGATTTCTCCCAAATCGTCTCGCCCAAATATGTTAGATTTAGGACACTGTTTGCAGCTAATGATAAAAATTATTTATCTCGAGGCAATCGCTGCCAGACTACTATCTCACCCTACCACAGGGATGGGCCTGCTCCCTGCTGCTGGGGACAATGGACTACTTCTCCCTGAGGCTTGCGACCATTAGCTTGGTTCCTGTAGGTGGGGTTTACACCCTACTGCTAATAGTTCTTAGGGATGAGGTGAGCATTGCTACCATGAATTGTGCCTGACTCCATTATTTCAATATTTCTCTTGTATCTCTCAGGCTATGACTTTACTATAATCTTTACTTATTATCGCTGTGCAATTGCACCTACTGGACCTGTAATGACGTGCTAGGGGCTGGCTTCCCCTTGCACACAGAAACCTTGGATGGATCAGGAGAAAAAACTTAAACAGAACATAAATATTTCTAAAAATATGGCTTATCACTGAGAAACTACAAAAGAAAAGTGATAGACTTGATTAAATAGAAAATGAAACTTTCTTCAAGGCTTTTAAACCAAGTCAAAACAAAAAAAATTGAAAAAAGTATGGCAACATATGACAGCGAGTAAATATATTGAGCAAATATGCTATGCATATCCAGAGATAAAAAAAGACAAAAATCACAGAAGAAAAACCAAAAAAGCCTATCACACTAGATTTAATAGTCATTGAATATATTTTTCAGAAATGAACGCAAAATACTGACCATTTCAGGTATACAAATACTGAAAGCACACACACACTGTCAGGATGTGTCAAAGGCTGTCCTTTGGGTTGAAGAGAAATGGTATCGGATGGAAACATGAATGTGAAGAGCACTGAAAATGCTGACGACTTGAGAACAGACATGATTGCTTAGTGTTACGTCTCTTTAAAGGATAAGTGACAAACAAGAAACTAATGTAATTTGAGGTTT
This sequence comes from Echinops telfairi, assembly GCF_000313985.2. NCBI lineage: Eukaryota > Metazoa > Chordata > Mammalia > Afrosoricida > Tenrecidae > Echinops > Echinops telfairi. The sequence continues at coordinate 18,094,135 of NW_022108124.1, read as the reverse complement.
TAAACATATTTGTCAGACAACACTAGCCTAAAGACTGGAGAGGGTGGAGTGAGTGGCGATACTGGGAGGGTGGAGGGAGAGTGGGTTGGAAAGAGGGAACCGATTACAAGGAACTATATGTGACCTCCTCCCTGGGGGACCGACAACCGAAAAGTGGGTGAAGGGAGACGTCGGACAGGGCAAGATATGACAAAATAACAATTTATAAATTATCAAGGGCTCATGAGGGAGGGGGGAGCGGGGAGGGGAAAAATGAGGACCTAATGCCGGGGGCGTAAGTGGAGAGGAAATGCTTTGAGAATGATGAGGGCAATGAATGTACAAATGCGCTTTATACAATTGATGTATGTATGGAATGTGATAAGTAAGAGTTGTATGAGCCCCTAATAAAATGATTAAAAAGAAAAAAGAAAAACATTAAAAAAAAAAAGACTTGATAGGGAGAAACAGATGTACACTACTCCTCACGTATAGGCATGGTTAGGCTCCAAAGACCAGGCCATTGTGAAAATCAGCATTATGCAAATACAGAGGATGACCACACATCATTTCACCCCCCCCCCTCCCGTACTGTGAATGTTCTGCTGGTCCCCTGCTAAGGTCATTTGCTGTGTTGCCCTGCCCCCATTTGCTTCAGGAAGGTGTGGTTCCTACTGCCACCTACACGGGAGGACCATCATCCTCCACATTCAGGGTGGCTCACACATTGCCCTACTTCCCATCCTCAGGGTGTTTTCCTCTACATTTCAGGTTGAGTCACCCTGGCTCATCCCCTCAACAACCCCCAAACACCCTTGGTGGCTTTGTCCAGGGTGGTTGGACCCTTGTCTATGAACAGGAGGGCCTAGGTGCATACAGGAGAGGGTACATGCTTCCCGCTGAGACCCCCACCAGCCCTACTATTACCTGGTTCTCGCTGGGTAGCCCAGCCTTGCTCTGTCCTCATGAGAATTGACAATCTAGAGCTTCATCTGAGGTCGTAATTGACAAGTCCAGTCTCTGCCCTTGACTTAAAATGTTGCTGCTGTTGGCCACTCACCCACCCCTCTTTGTCCAGGTAGCCAACTCTCACTTATACCTGCCAGGAGGTGGCATCAGTGAAGCATAAAAGGCTGCTCAGGTGCTAGTCGGGGGCTACTACGTGTTGGGATGCTGACTACAAGGAAATGACTCAACGGCAGTTAATGGAGTGAGTATAATGTGTAAACAATTTTATAGATTGTTTTTAAAGAGCTAGTATTTTAAAGGTCTATGCTCTTTAAATATGTACAGTGTTACATATTTTGTGAACTTAGGTAGACATTTACTAAGTTTGGCCCTTGAAGGAATGAATCAGTCAAGTCTTCCCCCAGAGAGTTTAAGGAGAATACAAAGTCAGTCAGGAAGTACTGCTATGAAAACCCAGAAACCTTTTAAATGAACACCATCAAAATGTAAAGCCATTGTTTCTCAACATACACTCCATCTGGGTCTATACTTCAGAACTTCTGATGGTGGGATTCTGTAACCTTCCCAAAGACTATGTCCACACCTCGGTTTTGGCATCTTCAAGGGACTCAAATGGCATTCCTTTTCAACGTACTGTGAGTTTTGGAGGCAGAGTCTGAAGGGGCAACATTAGGGTTGTGAAGTGAATGGAGTAAGAGATTCTCACAGGATAGCTCTCTTGCTAAGTCCTCAATGAATAAGTAGTGTGTTGTCAAAATGGGTGTGTGGGGGAACCCCTTGTCACAACTTTCCTGGCTTTCCTCACCAACGCAGCTTGCAATAAAATGTCTTCATAGTAAGCCCCATAATTGTCCTGTGTATTTTGAGAAAATCTATCCAAGATTTCCTCTTACCCGCTAGGAGTCCACAAAACTAGTCACCTTAACTTTCTAAGTTGGCCTCTGCCTTGAATGGAATTGGCCCAGCAGATCCCCTTGCTTAGCTTCTTGGCATGGCCTTGCCTGGGCAATGTCACAAAGTTCTTTTAGGGCTACCAATAAATGCACGCTACTCTGCTAGAGGTCTCACCTGAAAGCACTCAGCTCCGACTGTGTGTGTCAGTAAACTCAGCTTCCCCATGAAGTGCTCAGAGGCACCATATTCCACAAGCCAGCCTCCCACCCCAAAGCTCTCAGTTTTATGTGCTCTGTAGGCTGAAAAGCCCACTGGTCTGTCCCATGCTTTGGCTCTGGTTCTACTGCTTCTGTGGCTCCTTTGCCATTCCCTTGGTGTCACAGCTGCATTTAGAATCAAGGCACTCCACCACTTCTGGCTCCCCTCTACTGCTGGTAATGATATCCCTCTTCCACTTTTGAAATGGCTCATTTCATACCCAGCAGGATGCCAATCACAATGAACCCTATTTAACAACACTGAGGCAAACCTCATAATTCTATCAGTTTCTTCCCCCAACTTCTTACTCAAACCCATCAGGAAAAAAAAGTTTATTTGGTGGGAGTATTAAAGGCTATGGCTATAAGAATCATATTAAATAACTCACTGCACTGCAGCGCACTTCTAGTATTTAAAAGACCATTTTAAAATGAGGCTCATATTCAATAATCCATTTAACAATTATTTGTGTTATTACTCCATTTCAGCCACTGCTCCAGGTGCCACGGATTCAGGAGTAAACAAAAATGGACATACACCCCAGTCTTCATGGAGTTTATATTCTATTAGGAGGAGACAAAGACAAATAAGTAAAATATGTGGTATGTTAGATCATGACAAATACAAGAGAAGGGAATATAAAATTTTGCAAGAAGAGAACTGTGTGCGGTATTAGGTTACATGGCTGGTGGAGTCCTTTCTGAGAACATGAAGTCTGAGTAGAGATGTGAAGGAAACAAGAGAGCTATCCATGCTGTTTTCTATGGCAGCGAAAACAACAGACCCTAAAGACATTTCACTAAAAACACCTGGCACCATTTTGTTTAGAAAAGCTTACAGAAGATTTGAGATAAACTTCAGATACCAAAAAAGCTAAACATATAAGTTATAAACAGTATTCCTATTTCCTCAGATAAGGGAAACCATGCTTATACTGTGTGTATGCAAAACATCATGCCACATAGTCTATGAACAGAGAGAAGTAATTCTTTTGCCCAATAAAAATGAGTTACATTGTCACTGGTAAGCTGAATTTCTGCAAAATCATGATTTAAACTAAGGAACACAAAAATACGACGAAAGATTCCTTTGTACCTTCTCATCCAAGTCTGAACCCGTGGTATGTTCACTGATGTTTTCCAGTTGCTCATTTACAGAGGTCTCATTGGTAATGTCTACTAAGGGAACATTCACATTTTTTGATTCATCCTTTAGTTCATTTGCTGCAAACAAACAATAATCGGCTGAAGAAACTTTAAATAACAAAATAATCAAGTCATTCAAAGATTGCTCTAAAAATGAGTTAAGAATACAGAGGCTCCAATAGGACATGTTTGAAGTAGAGTTTTCGGGAAGTTATACACTAAGTCCTCACTATTTATAAAAAAATAAATTGACAGTAATATAAAACTAAAAGACCTTCCAAGGTAAATAAATTTAGAATCTATCTTATCATGTCCAGCTGTTTTCAATGTATTTTCGATATATTAACACTTGAAAGTCAAAGTAAAATCAACTTTCATATTGAATTAGTTCCAGTGAAGTAAACCCCAAACCCTCAGCCATTAATTCTGATTCATTGTGATCTTATAGGAAAATAGAACTGTTCCCTGGGGTTTCCAAGACACTAAATCGTTATGGGACCAGACAGCCTTGCATTTCTTCCATGGAATGGCTAGTGGGTTTTGAACCACAAGCCTTGCAGTTAGCAGCTCAATGCTTATTAATTAACCCACCACATTACCAGGGATACTAGGAAGTAAAAATGCAGGTAATTAAAATTATGAATAGCTGCTATCAAAAAAGTTAAAAGACATTGATTTAAAATGTGGTTAAGGTAAATATAGAATTCATTTTAAAAATAAGACTATTGAAATTGCTGAGATCAATTATTTGTCCTTTGTAGATAAAGCCTAATATAGTTATTGACTAGGCGTGAATAACGATTAAAACACAAGATATTTCAATATTGCATATTCCAAAAATGTCCAAACTTACCTGCTAGCAAGGAAGAACAGATGTCTGACTTGCTCAATTCCTGGTCCGGTACAGGAAAGTCTCTATTATGAAGTCAACAGTGCTTAAACATGCTATTCCAAGCAAAACTATGTATCTCTCAAAATACTATACAATACTAGCTTTAGCAGCGGGTAAGCAGAAGCTCAAGTCCTCCAGGGCAAAATACTCTACTGGGACCCAGGACTCAACACACTACCTCGAAGTCAGGGAGTGTAGTCAATCAATTTGTTACTCAGACAGCACTCAAATGAGATCCATCAAACATTGAAAAAAATATAAAGCATCACACCAACACAAGATAGTGTTTAACCTCTACTTTCAACCATATATAAATACGTCTTGGGTGTCAAAGGAGACATCTTGAGAGCAAGAGGTTGAGGGTTTTTGTTTTTTAAAAAAACCTCTAAAGACATCATACCATCTAGAGGTCAAGGCTACAGAGATCAGTTACACCAATTTGAGATCAAATACTGTTGTCATTTACTGTATATAATGTGTGACAAAATTATGCAACAACTTCAAATCTAATCTTGTCTGTAAATTAGAATACCACCTACCTCTCAGGTTATTGTGAGGATTAAATGAGATAAAATGCCCTTAGAGCCAATAGCATAGGCTCAATGAGAAGCTGATATATAGCAGGCACTCAAATATAAGATACTCTTGGTGTAAAGGGGGAACCGATCACAAGGATCTACATATAACCTCCTCCCTGGAGGATGGACAACAGAAAAGTGGGTGAAGGGACATGTCGGACTGTGTAAGATATGACAAAATAATAATAATAATTTATAAATTATCAAGAGTTCATGAGAGAAGGGGGAGCAGGGAGGGAGGGGAAAAATGAGGAACTGATACCAAGGGCTCAAGTAGAAAGCAAATGTTTTGAGAATGATGGCAACAAATGTGCTTGACACAATGGATATATGTATGGATTGTGTTAAGTGTTGTATGAACCCCTAATAAAATTATTCTTTTCATTAAAATAAATAAAATACACAGAATAAAATATAACACCTATTTATAAATGTGTTTTGTTAAATATACTTCACAGCTCTACAACTACTAATTGATTCAAGACTATTTCCTAGCTAAAAAAGAGAAAAACATTTTGTGTACACTATTTCTTGAAAAAATATTAAGTATTTCCACCAACATATAGCTTACCAACAATCAGAGATGTACATAAAGGGGCTGCAAAAAATTTGTGTAAATTCTCATCTGTTTAAAAGAGTAGAGAAATAATAATAATATAAACAGAAAGCAAGTACGCACGCATGCGCGCGCACAGCCACAGCCACACACACACCCACACCCACACAATCCCTTTCCTCAGTCCAGACTTCTCTGTGATTTATACCTAGTTGTTTGTCAGAATATTTTCATGTCAGTACCTCAAAGGCCTCTTCAGGACCTCTACCCTCCCCTGAATCTTCCCTTTGCATCTGAAAAAAAAAAAAAAAGGAGGATAATTGGTCTTTCTCAGAAATAAAAGCACTCCTCCCTCTGCCTTACCATCTGATTAATCACTATTTCTCAATTATCTTCCATATCCAACCATATTCTCCACAGTCCTCCCATTTCTGTATTTGAAGTCACTATGTCCTATGGGGCGAATGTTAAAATAGCTCCATACAGTTATTCTCCACAGTAGAGCTATGAATTCAAACATGTAAATCAGATAACATTTCTCTATCTTACTTGCTCTAGGATAAAGTTCAAACTCACCATAAGTTCAAGTTAGTTTGACATCATAGCTATCAAAAAGGGAATGGATGCAGACCCACTAAAGAGTCTTTAAAGTCTTACCAAGAACATTGGGTGACTGCAGGTCACTGAAGCTATGCAAACAGTTATTCCCAGATGAATTTCTATCTCTAAAGACCACTAAGGCAGAGTTCTGAAAAATAACTAGGTGCCTATTACAATAATCTAAGATAATAGCAGTGAGAACTGGGAGGAAGAAACATTCATATGAGTAATTAAGGTACAGTATGAACAGGATTACATGACCCAATAGATACAGTTATTTTTAAAGTTTCATTCATAAATAAGTACAGCAACTGTTTTTTATTTGTTTATTTCTTAATTTCAAAGAATTAAGCTAGGCTTCCAGTTCGAGTTTAGTAAACCGATCACACAGAATCCTTCTTCAACAAATAGGAGAAAAACATCAAGAGAAAAACTCACGTGCCAGCAATCTTGAAAAATGACTCAGCGATAATTAAGTAAGCTGAACTTTCCAAGACCAGAGACAGTGGGAGGGGCCAGAAGAGAAGTGGTAAGTGTAAATGTGTCCACAAGACACCTGACACGTCCTCTCTCCTACCCAGGGCTCTTAGCTCATGGCAGGCTTGTGTGGTTGCTGTCTCTCCAAGCCAGGGCACACTCCATGAACCCCAGACCTAGATTGCCTGGGCAGCTACCTGGGCCCTCAGCCAGTATATGCCCACTTCTGCCCTGGGACAAATGCTAGAGAGACTGAGGAGAAAATGAAAAGCTCAACCCTTGCTGGTGGGACTGTAAATATATGCAAAGCATTTGTTTCTGTTACTTGGCAAATAAAAAGCACCCTATTTGGTGATGAAGTATAATTTAAAGGTAACAAAAATCTATAAATACCAGAGACAATGAAATTATGTACCTTTGAATTTTAGTGAAAAGCATTTTTGTTTCTTTTAAACATGAACGAGTACACCCCAAAAACCGGAATTTTTTCCTTCAAAGCTATGCGTTTAAATTTTTTTTACAAACCAACTTATCAACTTCAGGGTACTCTCCATTACACTGAATATATTTGTCAAATCTGTGATTCCATTCTTGGAAACATTTTTCAAAATCATCTGTTCAAATGGCTGACAGCACCTCCCTCATTTTTTTCTTCAGCTATGTTGTCAAACTGCTGTCCTTTCATGTCCTTCTGCATTCTCGGGAACAAAAAGAAGTTGCACTGAGCAAGGTCAGGTGAGTAAGGCGTGAGGAGCAAGAGAGGCATGCTGTTTTTTACCAAAAACTGGCACACTAAGATGGCTGCGTGAGCAGGTGCATTGTCGTGGTGGCAAAAACAGTCCACCATGTGCCACAAATCAGGCCTTCTTTGCCACGGTTATGCAACCTTTTCAGAATCTCTACACAGAAAGCCTGATTAACAGTCTGACCTGGTAGAATAAACTCCAATTGCACTACGAGTCGACAATTTCATTCGTTCTGATGGGCATCCAGAACAAGGTCTGTCATTGATTGACACACACCTTTTGGAAATGAGAAAATCACTCTTATACTTGACTTCTTCCCATAGCACACTGTCCTTGTAATCTGTGTTCAACATCACAACAGTTTTTGTGGCATTTTTCCCAAGCAGTAAATAAAATTTCATAGCTGCATGCTGTTTTCTGGAATTGGCCATCACCAAAAACGAGGTTCAAGAGAAACTGCTTTTAGGAAAAAATTCACTCTCACCAGAGAGAACCTTCCCAGGTGACACCGCTGGGTGCACTAACTCAGAGCGAGTTGCTCGATGCTCAACTAGCAGGAAAGATGCATACTATGAAAGCTCCACTCTGCCCAGCAAAATTCCGGTTTTTGGGGGTACCCCTCGTAGGTTCACAAAACATTCCAACATTAAAGTATTATTACATACTATTAGGGCTTGAAGAATGGTAAAAGTTAGGTAAAATATGACATGATATTAAATAAACTAGGGCCAACCATACTAAATTAAACTCCTTCATGACTCCATTTAAAGCTGCCTCATTAAACAAGCCTTATCTGGAATTAATCTTAATTTTCAAACCATCACCATTGCTTTCAAAGTACTACCTATCTAAAAATAAACACTAACTTTGCATACTTTAAAGTCCTATTTACTTTTTAAAAACTTTCCAAGATTACTTGGTGTCCTGAAAAATGATTTTTTTTAATCTAACAAGACATAACGGATTAAAATATATAGCACTCATCTTAATAAGTAAGCTGGCTGAAGCATATACATATTATGCTCATTCAAAAAAATGACATAAAAATAAATTTAAGTAACTTTTGAAAGAAATAATTTCCGTAATTTAATCTGCTCCATTAACATTTTCCAAGATATTTAGAGCCCTTTATTTCTACTGTACATTTTAGTATAATACGTTTTGGGGTCTCAGGCTTAATATCCATTTAAAAATGGGTTGGGTTAAGTAAAAATAATAAAGCTTCTATTATCACTGATAAATTAGTGATACCTAGGAGTCTAAAACTTTTGAAACCCCAACAAAAAATTTGCACCAAAGGTCATACTTGAACATGCGTACCTCAAGTCACCACTGGGTTCTGTTTTTCCTGGAGGTTCCATGTGCTTGGAGTCTGTCTGATGCGCTTCAGAAACACTGGGCTCCAGGCTTATCACGGGCCCCTCTGAAGTAAAAGCTAGCTCTCCTTCATTGGACATTCCAAAGAGGTCTGGGTCATCTTGAATCACATCAATTAAGAGGACATCATCTTCATATGCTTTAAGAATATCTGGAAACTCCACTTTAATTTCTGAAAAGCTCTTAGTCATTTTTTCACCACTATCTTCAGAGGAAACTGGTTCAAATGTGTCTTGTTCATTCGAACAGAAGGCAGTGCTTTTATCTATACATCCAGGATTACAAGAAAAAGGATTATCTTCCACAGTTTCCTTGTTAGATACAGTATTTCCTAGTTCAGAGATGTGATTATTATTACTTTGCTTTGAGAAGCCTGAAGAAACACTACAGGAATCATTACTGTAGAGCGAGTCAGAACTTGCTTGCATGGGAGTCACACTATTTTGTATGCTCACAGACTGAGGTCCTGAAGTGACTGTGGAGACGTTTTCTTTACTCCTATGCTGTCTGACCTCTGCTACAGACAAATTGTCAAGAAGTTCTAGAGGACTGTAAGCTTCTCTCTCTGATGACTTGATATTTATTTTTCTTTTTCCTACTTTATTCTTAAGTAAAGGAATTTTAAAATTAGTCAGTCGTCCTGTGTTCAATATTTTAACCAAATCTGGAACCACAAGTGTTTGCTTACTGTTACATGATTTTCGATTAATAGTTTTGCCCGTAGAATTATGTGCTTCCTGGCCTTCATGGGAAGCCAGTGTCAAATTAGGTTTTGCGAAATTTCCTTTATTCTTTTTTTTACTTCCTGTCAAGCTTTGAGTCACATTAGTTAAGTGAATATCTTCAGAAGTATTCGAAACTACCTCTGGCCCACTGCTGCTCAGATCCTCTAGTTTCACTTTATCACCATCACAAATTGTAGGCTCCTTTAAAACCATTACAGTAGGTTCTACTGTAGAAACGGAAGGCAAACTATTTACATCAGAATCTACTTTTTCTTCACTTGAAGAACCAGTGTTGGTTTCTTCTGTTCTGGAACTTTGTAATAATACGTTGGAATCAGTTAAGTGAGTTGGATTTGTTGACTGTTTAAGAAAATCATCTTGACTAAAACTTTCCCCAGACCCAGAAATAAAGTGATCTGATTTTGGCAAGGCGGTCTTTTTCCAGCATCGGGCAGATATTCTAGCACATGAGTAACAAGGCCAAGTTCTTTTACCAGTCATTGGTATTGTTCTACGACAGCTTAACATTAATTCTTCAGCTTGGTTCCCCAACTCTTCCTGGGATGATATTTCAATATGATGGTAATCAGAAAACTTGGAGGTGTCACTAGGTGACGTCACTACTGTGCTTTTCACTGGCGTGAAGTGTTCTTTTGGCTCCACAGTTTTACACATCGAGGGCTCTGAAGCAGTTTTTGCTTCTACTTTCAAAAGTGGGGCAAGGGTTTTCTGAGACTTGGCACTTACATAATGTTCCGGGTTTGTTTTTTTCCCTTGTGTTTCTGGGTGGCTTAAAGAATGATCCATTGGAAATGGTGTGCTATGGTTTACTTTCTTTGAAACTTTATTAGCGGCTTTTTTAGTCTCTGAAGTCCTCGTTCCTTTATATTCAGCACACATATGGCTTTCTTGTAACACAGACTTGGTGTATACAGTAGAGAAGCTCATTTCAGTAGCTGTTTCAGCTCGCTTTTCAGACAACTTCATCTTTTTCTTGGTTTTTCTCCCGATGCTGCTCTCCTCCACTGAACATTTTTTTTTCCCACTTGGAAGGGAGGAAAGCAAGACATTTTTCGTACTTTGGTATACATTATTTTCTTCAGGCAATAATTTATCTACTCCTACTAAGTTTTCTTCAGCTTGTAAAAGTTGAGGAATATTATTTCCATCACTCTTCTTGGCAAGATTCTTAAGATTTTCTTTCTTTGAGGAATTTTCTGCTACATGCACACATCCACCAGGAGGTTTACATTCAAGGTTGTTTTCATCATTACAACCCTTAAAATGCGGGAAACAATCACAATCACGTAATGTTAAAATGAAATTATTTTCTACTCCCGGTGATAAGCTGTTACAAGAATATTTTGGCCTATTCTTGAACAGTTCATCTTGGAATTCAACCTTAATTCTTTGTGTAACCTTATTTTCAGTTGTTTTGCTCTCTAGACTTGTAAGCTTTTTTATTTGAATTCTTCTTTCAGTACCTTCTATCAAACCTTCCTTCCCCAGAGACTGTAAGAAAGTCATACTCTGAAATTCAGTGTACTCCACTGTTCGGAAAGATTCCAAACCGGTTAATGACTCCTTCCTTACCAGGTCGATTCCTGGCTGTGTATCATCGCTTGGTACTTCAGTAACTTTTCTTTTTCCCTTGGCTGATCAAAACAACAAAATATAATGAAAAACATTTATTTTCACAATTAAGGAGGATAAAGAAACACCACGGAAACGAAAAACTTGTGAAGCCACCCATGTTGATTTCCTTGGGTTGCTGTACGAACGCATACCTTGTTTGAGCACGAAGGACAGGTCTGTTTTCAGTTAAGGTGCCAGGCAAACGCTGCATGCCTTGTAAGCAATC
>NW_022108124.1:18079163-18081259 GCF_000313985.2 Echinops telfairi | reverse complement strand
TTAGCCCCCAATAAAATGATTTAAAATGTTTTTGAATTTATGCTTCTGTCAGGCTTTCCCCAGCTGCCAAGTAATGTTCCTTCAAGAATAACAGGAGGTCTAGGGACGCCCCAGCATGACCTTTTAGGAACCTCCTTTGCTTACAGATGAGATGTAATGGGAAAAAATACATCTCCTTAATGTAGCATTTTGAGGACCTTTCTGAGTTGGTCCTTGAATAATTTCATGACTTTCCCCCTGTAAGGAAAAAATATCTATGCTTCAGTGGAAAATCGTGCATAGAAGTTACCCGTCACCATTTTCGGATTCTGATTCTATGGAAGTTATTTTATAACTCTAATAAAACTGTTAGCAATGCAAAATAATTGTTTAGAGGTATGCAAATTCTGTCCAATAGAGTTCAATTGACTTCCTACTGTGGAAGAGCTATGGTTCCTTCTGCGTGCACATTTTAGCATTACTGAACTATAAGTGTTCCTGGTCTTTGTACTTAAAAAAAACACTGATTATAATGTAACAAAAGTAGTAAGAAATTCAAACAATATTAATGTGCCTGGAAAATAAAATAATTAACACATATTCAGTGTTAAATTTTATGTTTATGTGAGAGTCATGGTTATAAAACAAGGTCTAGAAAACTAAACTTTTCCTCAGAAGTATCATTTCATACCACATATGTTGTTAGGACCCTTGGTGGCGTTAACCATAAGGTCGGGGGTTAAAACCCCCAGTTATTCTGTGGGGGAAAAACATCCGGCTATCTGCATAGGACACTCAATGAGACAGTTTTACTCAGTTATGTAGGGCCTATGTGAATTGGGAGCCACTAAACTGACTGATGGTGGCCTTATGTGTAATGAATGAAGCGTTGCTGAGCCTACATATCTTCATGATGGTTGGTATGTTTGAGTCTCTTATTTTGGCAATTATGTCCATCCATCTCACTGACGCTTTCCTTCATTGTTATTGGTCCTTTACTTTATGAAGGAAGGAGCCCTAGTGGCACTGTGGGTTATTCATTGGGCTTCTGACCGCAAGGTTGACAGTACAAATCCATCAGCACCGCAAATGGTAGAAAGGGGGTCACACTGCGTGACTTCTTACTGTGTCTTCCAGGCTGCAGAAGGACCTTGGTCTTCGCTGCTTCTTTGCCGGCTCTGTCCGCACGCATCGGGCCTGCCCCGCGCCCCGTCAGGCCTTCGGGGCCCTCCATCCTCGGCCTCACCGCCTGCCCAGCCCCGAACGCGCCGCCGGATTCCTCCGCTCCCGCCTCTCCCGGTGCGGACATGCGGGCCACCATTCTCCTAGGCTGCTGGTTCTCCTCACGGCCCCGGCTCTCAGGGCCGCAGCCTCCGGCCTCGCCGGGGCCCGGCGCTGCCCTTTTGCCTCGCTTCCTCAAGCCCCGCGCTTTGACCTCACACGCCCGGGCGGCCGCGGGGGCCGAGGGGGGCGGCGGCCGCATCAGTCCCCGGCCCCTGCCCGGCAGGGCCTCGCAGCACAGCGCTCGCCAGAGAGCGGGAAGCGCGCGAAGGCGGCCGCCTCAGCCCCGAGTCCACAGCCCGCGGCCCCGCCCCGCACGCACGCCCGCCAGCTCTACCGACCGGAAGCGGAAGCGGAAGCGGGGCGTGGCCTGGCCTGACAGTGGTTGGGCCTAACGGGCGGAAGGACCACGAGCGAGCGTGGATGGTCTGGCGCGTGGCCGAAAGCTCCGCGCGCAAGCTCGAAAGCCAAAGGAGGTAGTTGGGGGGGCGGGGAGGAGGAGGTGTTACTTCGTGAGGTCCCGGCCGGACCTCCCCGGAAATCGGCAGGGCTCGTCCAAACCCAGACGCAAAGGCAAACACACGGCCATGGGTGATGCCCGCTGCTACCGACCGTCTCGGTCGGTCGAGGACAAGGTCGAACTGCCCGTGTGAGTTTCCAGACGGCAACTGTTTACTGGTGTAGAAAGCTCGTTCTCTCCCCTGCAGAGCGGGCGGCGCGCCCCATGCATCCGTGCTACAGGCCTCCTCACGGCTCACCACGGTGCAGTCGATCCCAGCTCAAAGGATGTGTAAATCCCAGCTGATTTTTCTCCACAAGCTCCTGTGTTGGTGGGT
>NW_022108124.1:18077110-18078524 GCF_000313985.2 Echinops telfairi | reverse complement strand
TTTAAGGGAGGCCCTGCTAAAATGGCCTACTGTGTATTGTACATCAAAGAGTGGTAGGGTTGATGCACAGAGAATGAGCACTGTGGCAGTTTTGACGGACAGCTCCAGCGAAGTATCCTTGGGAGCTTCAGTAACGCAGATATGTCAGGAGAGATGTCCCTGGAGGGCATCATGTTTGGTAAAGTAGAGGAGCAGCCAAAAAGAGGAAGGCCCTTGGCAAGATGGATTTTCACAGTGGCTGCAACAACGGGCTCAAACCATTGGGAGGATGGGGCAGGACCGCGCAGTGGTTCTCTCTGTTGTACAACGGATCGATAGAGGTCAGAACCGACCCGATAGCACCTAACAACAAGAACCACCACGCATCGGTTTGTCGTATTGTGGTGGCTTATGTGTTGCTGCGATGCTGGAAGCCAGGCCACTGGTATTTCAAACACCAGGAGGGTCGCTCATGGTAAAGAGGTTTCAGCAGAGCTTCCAGTCTAAGAACTGACTAGGTAGAAGGAATAGGCTGTCCATTTCTGAGGGAGTAGTCACTTAAAACCTTATGAATAGTTGTGAAACATTCCCTAATATGGTATCAAAAGATGATTCCCCTCCTATGGAAGGCTGCTTTCTCAAAGGAGAGTGGACCTTAATGATACGAATGGAGCAAAGCTTTCAGAAACTCCACCTGCTGATGGGACACGACTCAAAATAAGAAGAAACATTAGTAATTGGAACATGGAATGTATGAACCTAGGAAAATTGGAAATTTTAAAAAATGGAATGCGTACAGATAATTTGCCTAGACATGAGCTGAAATGGACTGGCATGGCCTTTTTTCTTTCTTTTTTAAAAAAAATCATTTTATTAGGGGCTCGTACAACTCTTATCACAATCCATACATCCATCCTGTGAGGTTGATTTGGCAATGGAAAGAAAAAAAGCAAAGGTAGAAAGCAGTTTCAAAGGTTTGTTTCAGAGCTCCGGGAGGGAAGGGAGAGCAGAGGGAGGGAAGGGAGAGCAGAGAAAGGGACGGGACTATCCTGAGCTCCTGGGTGAGGTTCACGGGCCTCCAGTTGGGGCCCCTCGAAGTCACACTGTCCAGGTGAGAGGTGGGGTTTTATAGCCCGGGACTGCAGGGAGGGAGTAGCTGGGGAATTTTCTACTGTAACTTTGTTGTCTGCAGTTCCTGAGCCAAGCAACAATGTTCAAAGTTGTCTGTAATGGTTAGGGGAGGAGGAGGAGGGGGGATGGGGGTCGTCCTTGGAGTGTTTTCATCAACTCTGTCTCCTAGCCCACCTGCCCTGCTAACTCCCGCTTCTGCCTGACACATCCATTGTGTCAAGCACATTTGTACATTTGTTGCCATCATCATTCTCAAAACATTTGCTTTCTACTTGAGCCCTTGGTATCAGCTCATTTTTTCCCT
>NW_022108124.1:18075765-18077010 GCF_000313985.2 Echinops telfairi | reverse complement strand
TAACAGTAGCAAAATTACAGTTATGAAGTAACAATGGAAATAATTTTATGGTTGGGGGTCACCACAACATGAGGAACTGTATTAAAGGGTCGTGGCATTAGGAAGGTTGAGAACCACTGAGTTACAGTTTTAGAAACCCTACGTAGGGGTGCTGTGAGTCAGAATAAACTCATTGGTAATAGGTACTTTAACAATTAGTCTTGGTAACTGACGATGAGTGTTTTGAATCTACTCACTCAGGCGCTTTGAAAGGCCACAACCTTGAAACCCCTATACAGTCAACCTTGCTGCCGGAGAGTTGTTCCCAGCTCAGAGCGAACTGCAGGACAGAATAGAACTGCCTCGGTGAGTAAACCTTAAGTAGAAAGCTCCGTCTTTCTCCCTTGGTTTTTGCTTTATTTCGCTTTTTATGTTACCAAGCTTGCTATCCTTTTCTGAGGTTTGGATTTACCTGATGACATGTCCAAAGTAAGTGAGTTGAATCTCGTCATACTTGCTTCTAAGGAATACTCTGGTTATAAGTCTTCAAAGACCGATTTGCTTGTTCTACAATTCAGTTCCCCACACATACTCTATATTTTAGCCATTGGAGTTCTCAGACTTCATATGGTATCATGCCTCTGCTTCTCTACATGCCTGTACTGGAAATTCTTCATTGCTTGTCTGTCCAGTCTATGTTGTTGTGTGCTGTTGAGTGGAGTCCAGTTCATAGCAACTCTATAGGACAGACTAGAACTCACTTGGTTTCCTAGGCTATAATGTTTAGGGGGAAGCTAGTCAGGGCTCTTCTCCTTTCCTTAGAAGCACAAACCTTCTGACTAGTGCTTACCCATTGTACCACCAGGGCCCCTTAGGGAGCTACAGAGTCCCTGTCCTTATTCAGTGCAAGGATGCGTCCACTTGGAAGGGTCAGGTGCTCCTGCTTCCTGCTAACACATCCAACTGTTTCCTTCTGTCTCCTTTAGGGAAATGTCTTTTGTTAATGTGTGTTATCTGCATTTAAGGGAGGCCCTGCTAAAATGGCCTACTGTGTATTGTACATCAAAGAGTGGTAGGGTTGATGCACAGAGAATGAGCACTGTGGCAGTTTTGACGGACAGCTCCAGCGAAGTATCCTTGGGAGCTTCAGTAACGCAGATATGTCAGGAGAGATGTCCCTGGAGGGCATCATGTTTGGTAAAGTAGAGGAGCAGCCAAAAAGAGGAAGGCCCTTGGCAAGATGGATTTTCACAGTGGCTGCAACAA
>NW_022108124.1:18073151-18074565 GCF_000313985.2 Echinops telfairi | reverse complement strand
TCATGATAGTGGGGTGAGGGGAGGAGGAAGCATTAAAGAACTAGAAGAAAGTTGTATGTTTCTTCGATGCTATACTGCATCCTGTCTGGCTCATCTCTTCCTTGTGGCCCTTCTGTAAGGGATGTCCAGTTGTCTGCAGATGGGCTTTGGGTCTCCACTCTGCACTCCTCCTCATTCACATTGATATGATTTTTTTGTTCTAGTCCTGTGATGCCTGATATGGCACGGCCATTTTATTTTTAATAAGACAATCTCATGGTTTACAATGCTAGGAATGGCATATTAAAAAGAAATGGGATTATGTTCCCCATCAGATCTATCTTGAAGTACAATGCTGAAAATAATGGGATAGTATCTATACACCTACAAAGAAGACCAGCTAATTATCATTCAATTTATACACCAACCACTAAAGCCAATGATGAAGAAATTGAAGAATACTATCAACTTCAGACAAGCTGGGATTGTATGAAGAATGCAATATCAGGATTGAAGGAAGGTTTACTAACAACCTTTGATAAGCAGATGACACAACCTTGCTTGCTGATCGTGAGGAGGAATTGAAGCACATTGAAGAGCATGGATTTGAGCCTTCAATACCGATTACAATTCAGTGTGAAGAAACCAAAATGCCCACAACTGGACCAATAGGTAACACCATGATAAATGGAGAAAAGATTGAAGTTGTCAAGGATTTTATCTTGCTTGGATTTACAATCAATGCTCATGGAAGCAGCAGTCAAGAGATCAAATGACACTTTGTCCTGGGCAATTCTGTGGCACAAGTCTTTAAAGTGTCAAAAAGCAAGGATGCTACTGTGAGGTTTCTCAAGTGGGAAACACCTCGGTTCTTGGCTTCACACAAGAAAGAATTCATGCCAAAGCCTGGTTTGTAATCCAAGTGCATTTTAATGAAACACGGGAGAAGTTGCAGGTTTTACAGTCTCAAAAGAGTACACACTATTTCAGGGAAGCATGCCAAACCGCACAGAAGCCACACTGGGGCTCACAACTGAACACGGGCAATCTCGTGGGACTGCGCACTCACACGTGGTGACCTGGGGCCAGAGAGACCGCAGCATGGCCCGAGCTCAGGGGCGGCTACCCAGCCACCAAGGTATTTCAACCCTCTGTCTGGGAGGCGTGATTGACGGTATCGGTTGATGCCATTGGCTGAATTAAGCCCACCTGGGCCTAGTTTGGGCCACCCAGGTGTAATGTCCACCTGGCTTAGGGGTCTGAATTTGAGCATGCCCAGTTAAGGTCTTTATGGGTGACTAATGGCCACCTGATTTTCCTTCTCAACCTCCTGTAAGGGGCCTGTGTAGGTATGGGAGGGACAACCTCCACTGTTCCTGTCTCTTAGCTACCTAACACTACCTTGAGAGATAAGGTGCACCTGACCTAAGCCATA
>NW_022108124.1:18068388-18072262 GCF_000313985.2 Echinops telfairi | reverse complement strand
TTTGACTTTGGGATTTACACTTTGAGGAGTCACATATAAATATGGGATGCAATTTTTGACCAGGAGCCTGTAAGCAGAATAATAAAGTTGGCTTAGTGGCCTGCTGGTGGCATAGAGGGTTACGTGGTTGGGCAGCTAACCACACAGCAGTTCAAAAATGCCAGCTGCCCCTTGGGAGAAAGGGGAGGATTTCTACTTTCATCCACAGTTACCAAAACCCACAAGGGCAGTTCTACCCCGTCCTAACAGGTTGCTACGAGTTGGGCTTGACTTGATGGCAGTGAGTTTGGTGTTTGGTTTGAGTGTGAGGCCAGTCTCAGGATGTCTTTGTTGACTAAGCTTTTAATCACCAACTCTCAGAAAAGTAAGAGAAGACTCGTAGCGTGATCTGCCCCGTCTGGTGGCTTCTGTACCCAACTTGTCTGCCTTTGAGCAATGTAGTGAGTTAAGAAAATTCCATAGTGACTGCTTTAACTCAATTACCTTGTTAATTGCATTTAGTAAAGAAGTTTTTTTCTTCTAACAATATTAAGTAAAAGAACTTGGGTTCCGGTGTGCATTTAAAAACTTCTGGTCCTGAACTGCCGTTGTGGTGGTGTTTTGGAGTTGCTGCCACCACCGCTGTTGAGAGAACTGTCATTCTCTACCGGATGGTGAGCGAAACGTGTGAAAAGAAACTTGGTACTGTCATCACTCCAGATATACCGGAGAATGGTGCAAGGAAAACCATGGAAAGTGCTGGTGGAAGAAAGCGGAATGAAAATAAAGCTTTGACTTCAAAAGCAGCAAGATTTTATCCCTAGGGAAAGAATCAGTTCTCCACCTGCGGGGTCTGCAGAAGCTCTGTCCGCCAGCCTGGTGCTCACCACTGTTGAAGCTGGGTCTGCAAACAGGCTATCTGTGCAGTACCTGGGGGGAAAGGTTTTGGATACCAAAAGCTACACGCAAACGCCCCTCTACCTTATTGATGACGTTTCTGGCTTTTGATACAATTTTACTTTCCGCTTTGAACTGTTAAGGCATAACATAGATGTACAAGTTGTAAAATGACTTCTTAAGTCAATTAAGTTTGAGGGTAATGGATATTCATTCTTTGGGCTTACTACATACTCATATATTAAATCATTCCTTATTTCAACCACATGCAGTAGAATTGTGGATTTGCTATCACAATCAGTTTCCAAACATTCTTCTTCTTGAATATTCCTTCTTTTGCTCTCAAGAAAGAATAGTAAAAATGTAATTAATCTGGTCTGAAGTTATTTTTCTTTCAAACATTTTATTCAACTAAAATAAGTAGCAAATTTAAAGGAACAGGGAAAAATCCTAGATCTGTATGCACTATTTATCTCACATCATTCATGTTTTTTTCCTACTTCATTTGTAGGAATCGCAAGAATCAATAGGAGATTGGTGGTGTTTTGCTCTGGGCCTGCCATCCAGGCTTATAATTCTTCCCTCCTTTCTGGTTGCATGTCCATTTCCTTACTGGTTGTCTGGCTCCCTTACTGCAGAACTGGGATTTCCACCACCCCACCTTTCCATTTACTTAAATACCTGAAAACATTGTTGCTGAATGCTCTCTTTGTAATGACCCAGGGTCAAATCAACAACCAGTTAGATATGTGCACTTGGGTAGCTGTTGTTCTTGATGTGAGATTTCCAGTTTCTTTGGTATAAGAACAAACAATACTCAATATGTCCAAATTCTGGTCATATACCAGACCCCAGAAATACATATGTACACATGTTACCTGGAATTAAACTGTCATCAAAGCCTGAAGAATAGAGCAGTGTTTGTCCATGATAATATGTCATAAAAAGTTAATTAAAAAAAAAAAAGCAAAACTTCTAACCCATAGCTGTTGAGCAATGGATACAACAGGAACCTGAAGAGTTTAGATGCATAGGGAATTGTCAAAGGAAGCACATTTGAGTATTCAGAAGAAAAAAATGATAATCTATATTAAAGTTTATAAATGCTTTAGATCGAAATACTTTCTTGGAAAACTTGAGAAGAGATTAGGTGTGCTAATAAAAGTGTTCATGGGTTGTATGTTCTCTGTGAAAGAATCATTACAATCCTTCTATGCTTTTAGGTGCTTTTGCTTTGATTGTGAGTCTTAGCCAATGGGACAAGGTAGAACCTCTCACAGGGTTCCTAGGCTGTAATCTCTTCAGGAACAGGTCTTCCATCCTTTGGAGGCTCTGTGTGAGTTCAAACTTCCAACCTTTCAGTCAGCATATGAGCCATGGGGGCTCCTACTATGGCACTCAGAAATGCCCGAGAGTTCTATTGATAGAAGGAACAGGAAAGACACACACACTCACCTCCAGAAGATGGCAGGGAATAATTATTTACCTATAATTAGTAGGTTTCATCTCAGTCCACACAAAGCCTTCTTTCTCTGAGTACTTGAGAATTCTTTTTTTCAATTCCCTCCCCTTTTCTCTTCTAATTCTCTTTCCTTTGCCCTAAGTCCTGTACAACAGAATTGCCCAGCATTGGTAGTGAAATCCAGGGTCATTCCTATTCCAATGTCCCTGTGGTTAGTGTTTCCTCGTTCTATCCTGGAAAGAGGACAAGAGAGTCACGTTTCTCCATGTTCCACAATTTCAGGTGATAGATGGCCAAGCCCCAGGACAGGCTTTATGCTTTGTGAGGCTCAGAGCAAAATGAAAGTGTGGAATGCTTTGTGCAACACAGTGACAGCAGAACATTAAACCAAATGTAGGGCCCGATGTGACTGCACAGTCATGAAACTCGCCCATGTGCTGCCTACAAACACCAGTAAGATAGACACATCTCTTGGTGGCTTAGATCTGTAGACTCTAATATAACGTTAATTCTTTCCTGTGCCCATCTTTGGCCAGTTGACAATTTTATATCCTTCCTCTGCCCTTTCCTGAACCACAGGGGCCAGACCTTGCAGTCTGTACTTCCCAAATTGCCCAGTGAGCTTGTTTGGGGTGTTTTTTGGCCAGTGGAAGGCACTAGTAGGAGAATGGAGAAGGGAGAATCCCTCAGACTGCTGGGCTGCCTCTCAGGTAACAGTTGTTTCCATCTCTTGCTGGACAAGCTCACTGTGGTGTGGCTTCTGCCAGCTGACTTGAGGTCCCTCTGCTCCACTGGCTCAGGAGCAGTATGGCGTTCTGTTGCTAATCATCTCTGAATACTTCACTGAACTCTGTTTCTCACTTCTTCCATCCCGTAACTTGCAGGACACTCTTGTGTTGAAATATTTAAAGGCCTCTCTTCCTGATTAAGAGATTCCCCTGACCCTGTAATGAAGGGTGAGGATGGGAGGGACAAAAGGGATGAAAGGAAAGATTTCTGCTTTGCCACAGGGTCAGGAAATAATTATTCCACCACCTTGAGATGAACATCTAAATTCTGCCAGGATAAATTTGGTGTCCTCTCAGAGCACGGTCTCGCTTATCTTCCTCCTAAACATTTCCAGCATGTCCTCCAGGTTTAGCATCTTATTCAGTCATGTAGTCTGTGTTAGTCTGGGTAGACTAGAGAAACAAAGTCATAAACACTCGTGTGCAAGAAAGAGCTTTATATAAAGAGCACGTTTATAGTAAGAAAACATCCCAGCCCAGTCCAGGTTAAGTCCATCAATCCAATATTAGCCCATATGTCCATTACCAGTCTATAAATTCTTCTTCAGACTCATGCAGTACATACAATGACACCGGATGCAGGAAGATCACAGGCCAGTGAGTGGAAAGTCTTGTGGATCCAGTGGTGGTATGTGTTAGACAGGGTTCTCTAGAGAGATAAAACCAAATTGCTGATAATATATTTATTTATAAAGATAATTAGATATATAACAAGAAATGAACTGTTAAATCATATACAGATAAATAT
>NW_022108124.1:18064906-18067830 GCF_000313985.2 Echinops telfairi | reverse complement strand
TCCTCCAGCTCCAGGGCTCTAGCATAGCTCCATGTGTCTTGTCATCAGAATACAAAGCAGAGAGTGTGTCTGTCCTGTCTCCAGTGAGGACTTTTATATTTCTGTAGTGCCTCCAAATGAGGTCATCAAGCAGCAACCTGATTGACAGGATAAACCCCGCCCCTTCACTCTTAATAGTCTCAAATATGCACTGGATTATGTAACTACCACAGTCTAACTCTTCTGCTTAGAAATATCATCCAACCCAATGTACAGCAAACCCAGTGACTCATTCCCTCCAGGTGTTTGGTTATGGGTTAGAAGTTTTTATAACTTTGTTCCCTGGGTGCTTTACTATAATCATGGATATATTTGCAGCACATACAAGTATAAATATATAGATATAGAAAGAGCTCCTGTCAAAAGTATGTGGGTGCAGTCCCGTTCACCTCTCTATCCTTGTTCAGTTCGAGAGTCTATGTATCCACTTGTAGATGACAGTAATTACTGTTATTGGAGGATTGGGTATGTCACTGTATTTACCTTCGTTGCCTTTAACTCTTGGGACTCTCCCCATGTCTTCCCTTGTCTTGATCATTTTGTAGTGAGCCAGCCCTCATTTGCTGAAAGTGCATGATGTGTAACTTTTTTGTGGGGCTCTTGAGGAAATGTTTTCTTTGATTGCTGCTTCCACCCATCACCCATTGCTGGGATCTGTTCATTAGCTCGCCTGGAGTGTCAGTGACACATGCGGGGAGTGCTCATCATGCTGCAGTTCAGTCAGTTAAAGGAAAGCTTGATACGTTTGTGGTGACGGCGGAAGCTCTTTGGGACCCGCATGAAGATTTGGGAGGCAAGAGAGGAGCATCACAAGGCCTTTTGTCTGCTGTCTGCTACCTGTACGTCTTGTGCGATGTACTTCAGGAAGCTGCTCGTACAGGGCAGTACATGCAGACTAAGGCAAGGTGGGGACAAAGCTGGAGCCACTAAGACACTTTCTGCACTAAGAGCATGTGTAACATGCCATCAAAGCTCACTGCCCTCGAGTCGATGCCATTTGTAGTGAACCCAGTCGGGCATCCTAGAGCTGCCTCTGTGAATTTCCAAGACTGTAACCCTTTACAGGAGTAGAAAACCCATCTTTCTCCCTTGGAACAGCTGGTGGCTTTGCACTGCTGACTTTGCAGTTAGCAGCCCAACCCATAACCACTTCACCAGCAGTGCTCCCATGCAATTGAATAGGGGCTTTAAAAGTCAGAAGACTAAGGAATTGCAGGAGCGAGAAGAGCCAGGTTCAGGAAGGCAGAGGGAGGGGAGCGTGCAACCAATGCTGGACTCGCGCTACAAGAAGAAAACAAGAGGATGATGCTTGAGTGCATACATCGATTTGTTTCTGAGCTCCACACCAGATCAAGAGCCATCGAAGAAGTGGCGGTCATGCTAGAGGTTGTTCAAGTGAAGTCTCCTATCTGCCACTGAGAAAGAGCTCAAGATATCCACTTCAAAACTTACCACTTTCTACGATGAGATATCTGAGAAGGGAGCTTTTAACATCAAGGCTGAGTAGGTACCCACAAGCAGCAAAGAATGATCAAGATGAAGCCAAAGATGGGGCAACAAAGATGGGCCATTTGACATCATAGCCAAGTGGAACTTCATGGGCTCTCTCCCAACCCTTGCACTGACCCTAAGATTATTACTGATGATCTGTGTGTCTGTGGCTTCACGTGAGAAGCGCTTTCTTTCCGAAGCTGAAGTGTAGAAAGAATGATTTGTGATTTACCACCGAGCAGGCAAGGCTTTCCATCTTGTGATGTCACCAAGTAAAAGTTAGTGGACCCGAGACATTGGTTTAGATGAAGCGGCTCAAAGGTTTGCAGCTTTGCAGGCCAGGAAGGGAAAATTCTGATTTGGTTGAGATGTTTCCTAAGTGCTGAAATGATGGTGCATTTGTTCTTATTTATTTTTTATGGTATTTCATTTATTCCATATGCATGTGTCTACAACTTCTGCATTATTTGGGCCATTATTAACCAGGCAAACCTAATCTATTACTGTACCACATGTAGCACTAAAGTTTAACATTAAATGAACATAATTTTGATGTAGTTCTGAGACATTTCTACTTTGGAGTTTATACTTTGTACACCAAGTATTCATTTTACCCGGATAAAACTATGTAAATGTGAATTTGTGCGCCGTAGATGATATTGTAATTTAAAGGTGTGATTTAAATTTTCTACTTGCTTGTCACTATGGTTGTAATTACATTAAGTGATATATGGGAATTATGCTCTACACGTAATGTTGGTACAAAAAAACCCATCACTAAGGATTCTTTTTCCTGCTCCCTGGAATCGGGGACCTTCCTCTTTTTTGGTTATCCTCCACTTTCGCACATTTTGTGGACGGGGGAACTGTATCCTTAAGGCTTTCTGATTCTGATTTGTGGTCATCTGTTCACTTCCCTCATAAGCCCCATAGTCCTGAGTGTTGTCTGTGAGTTCTGTGTGGCCATTGCGATGGACTATCATGGGACCCAGCAGAGAGGTGAAGTGGTGTGGGAGACTACAATTGGTGCTCGCATTGGGTAAAGAAGTGTGGAGGAGTACTGCCTTGTGGCGATCAGCCTTGGGCTGGTCGAGTCGGATTCTACTTCTCTTTTGGTAGCCAGAGGAGGCTAGACGTGGTCCACATGGTATTTCCTCAACTTCCCATCGATCTGCCAATGTCTCAGAGATGAAGGGACAGTCATTTAGAGAGAGTGAGGCAGTTGTACGAACGAACAAGGGAAAGGAAAGATGTGTGTCAGGGTCTTATCCTCTCAGCATACTTAATCAATCTGTATGATGAGCAAAAAATCCGAGAAACTGGGCTATATGAAGAAGACTGAGGCATCAGGATTGTAGGAAGGCTTATTAACAACCTATGATACGCAGGTGACA
>NW_022108124.1:18049045-18064806 GCF_000313985.2 Echinops telfairi | reverse complement strand
CAGTCATTTAGAGAGAGTGAGGCAGTTGTACGAACGAACAAGGGAAAGGAAAGATGTGTGTCAGGGTCTTATCCTCTCAGCATACTTAATCAATCTGTATGATGAGCAAAAAATCCGAGAAACTGGGCTATATGAAGAAGACTGAGGCATCAGGATTGTAGGAAGGCTTATTAACAACCTATGATACGCAGGTGACACCACCTAACACGCTGAAAAAGAGGACTTGAGGCACTTGCTGATGACGATCAAAGACTGCAGTCTTCAGTAGGGATTACAATTTAACGTGAAGAAACCACAATCCTTCCACCTGGACTAATGAGAAGCATCATGATCAATGGGGAAAAGATTGATGTTGTCAAAGTATTTTTAATAGCGTGTGAAACCTGGATAATGAATAAGGAATGAAGAAGAATTGGTGCATTTGACCGGGGTGTTGGTGAAGCATAGTGAGAGTACCACAGACTGCCAGAAGAGCAAACTAGTCTGTTTTGAAAGAAGTACAGCCAGAACGCTCCGCAGAGGCGAGGGGAACATGGATTTTGTACAAGTTGTCAGGAGAGACCAGACCCCAGAAAAGGTCAGCATACTCGGTAAAGTGGAGGGGGACCAGTGAAAAAGAAGAAGGCCCTAACTGAGATGCATAGGCACAATGGCTGTCTGCAACAATGGGCTCAAGTCTGACGATGGAGAGGATGGTGCAGGGCTGGGCAGTGTGTCATTCTGTGGCACACAGGGGCCCCCGGAGGTGGAATCTACTCTATAGCACGGAACAAAACAGCCAACCACATGGGTTTCGCTACAGTAAGTCATAAGTAGGCACAGGTAAACGCATGCTTGCCTTGTTTCCTGGGTAAATGACCCCGAAGCATAAAGAAAGAGAAAGCAAGATGTGTTAGTTTGGGTACATAAGAGAAACAAATCCACAGAAACGCATATGTATAAGAGAGAGTTTTATATAAAGGTTAAGTGCACATCAAGAAAACATACCAACCCAGTGCTGCCCAAGCCCAGAAGTCCAACATTAACCCATATGTCTGACACCAATCCACAAAATCCTCCTCCATCTCACAAAACACCTGACTGCAGGAGGAAAGCCGAACCAGTGAACATGTAAGCATCTCAGTGCTGGCAGGGGTCTCCACACAGCAGCTCCAGCACCCAGGGCTGCTTCGGGGTAGGTCCATGTGGCTTTGCCTTGGGGATGTCTTGCAGGAAGTGAGCCTTGCCAGCTGAAGCCGGGAACTGGCTAAGGCAGCTGCACCCTGGTCCAACCGTCAAAAACCAAGAGACCCGAGAAGTAGAAAGGTGAGGCTCACCGAGCCATTTATCTCTCTACCCTTCAATTAACCCCACGTGTTTATCAGACAGGTTGGCACAGTAAACTTTAACTTATAAGGCAATAAGCCCCAGCCACATTTGTAGGTTTTTAAACATCAGAATAACAGGCATACAGAAAATGCCCAGGGTTTGTAAGATTATGAAAAGAAGCTCTGGAGGAAGTACAGAAAGTTCATATGATTTTCAAGTTAGCACCTGTCCTTTCTTAGGGAGCAGGGGAAAGGCACTGCATCTGCTAAAATTTCATCAATATAGAAACATACAAGCCCCACCTCAATAAACCACTCCAAACTGCTACCTCCCAGAGGAAGTTGGAATTCCATCTTGTCCATTCAAACTTCAGTTCTGGTTTTTGCCACTTTGTATCATGATCTCCACCAGAACCTCCACATTCTCAAGGTCACTTTAGAGGGATGCAGAGAAGAAGCAAAGAAGCTATATTTAGAACCCTGAAAATGCAACTCAGAAGTCTTGATCAATAGAGTAGCACATTCCGTAAGCAGGTTATCACCGGTGTATTGTAAGCTGTACAATGTGGTCATTAAACGTAAACTCTACCTGAGAAAGAGCAAAGCGGCAATTTCCCAGCTACACGATGCTCAGGAATGCAGGTGTAAGTGGCAGGAAAACTTCTGGAAATGAGAGCAATTAATCATGCAAAAATCCTTAATTATCTCAGAGGCATTTGGCTGTGTGGTGCTGACATCAGTACTTCACTCATACCATTAACATGTCCATTAGAAACAGCAAGCCCTAGCTCAGCGTTTCTCAGTTTCTAAACACTTGTGTCTTTGGTGCCTGAGCAGACTTCCCCAAATAACTGTTCACCTCAAAGCTCAGCAATTCCAGTGAGAAGTTACAAGACACAACAAAACAGAGAAAACACCAACGTTGAACCTCAGGTAAACACTGTCAAACTTTGCATTGGTCGGTCAAAGCGGAAGTCGTCTCCCTGATCCGGTATCAGTGGATTCAATGAACAATGTAATGATCTTCACTGATACTAAAATTTGTTTGAAAAAATCTGTTTCATCACAGCTCTACCTAAAGACAAGCAAGCAAACGACCGCGTGTTGAACTGATTCCAATGCATGACCACCCCAGTTGTGTAAAAATAGAACTGGGACCCACAGTGTATTAATGGTTGATTTTTTTTTTTAAGTAGCTAGCTAAGGCTTTTTAAAAAAATTCCCCTGCTGTTAACCGCACCAATAGGAAACCATGATAAATAGAAAAATGTTTGACGTTGCCAGGGATGTCATTTTCTTTAGATCCACAACCAGTGCTCATGGAAGCAGCAGTCAAGTGATCACGTGACACCTTGCAATGCTCCCCTCTGCTGCACAGTGTTGAAGAGTGAGGCTACCACTTTGAGGGCTAAGGAGTGCCATCACCTTGCATGTGTGTGAAGGTTGGACAATAAGGACAGACAGTACCATGAACTGCCAAAAGGGGACACACACACACACACACACACACACACACACACAGTCTGTCTTGGAAGAAGTAGCCAGAGTGCTTCTTAGAAGCAAAGATGATGAGACTTTGGACATGTTATCAGCAGAGAGCAGTCGTGGAAAAGAGCATTGTGCTCGCTGAAGCAGAAGGAGAGAAAGAGGAAGACTGTCAAGGAGATGGATTGGCCCAGCAGCTGCACAAATGGCCTCAACCATTGTGAGGGTGCCATAGGACCGGGCAGTGTTTTGTTCTGTTGTGCGTAGGGTCACTAGGAATTGGAACCAAGTGGGTGGCACCTAAAACCAACCGACAGGTGGGTGGTTGAGTACATGAGTTCTTTCTCATATAAGAAACCCTTAAAGAAGGTGGTGAATAATTTTCCGAAATATTCAAATTTGGGAGTCTAAATTCTCAGGTGTGCTACAGACACGGAACAGCATGGTAGGATTGCTATTTTTGGTATTTGTATGTATCTTTTCATCATTGGCTGATGCTGGCTCATAATCCATGATTATGTGATACACTGAACTTTTTAGATGGTTAGATTATTTCTATTTGAATTATAATCCTTTGAGCATGCAAAATTTTCTTTCTCTCTGGTCTTTCAACCTCCATTCTAACCAAACCAATAAATATTTATAATAGCAATATTACCTATTTTTAGGATCCAAAGTATAAAATTCATTGTTATCCTACAATGCCTCAGGCGTCTATATGAACTGTTATCCCTTCTTAAAAATTAAAAAAAATCATTTTATTGGGGGCTCATACAGCTCTTACCACAATCCATACATCCATCCATTGTGTCAAGCACATGTGTACATAGGTGGCCATCATCATTTTTCAAATCATTTTCTTTCTACTTGAGCCCTTGGTATCATCTCCTCTTTTTTTCCCTCCCTCCTCCATCTTCCCACCCTTGTGACCCCCTTGATAAATGATAAATTATCATTATTTTCATATCCTACAACATCCGCTGACTGTTGTCATCCTTTTATTGCAATCAGAGACCACGATTCCCAGGACCTGTCAGCATAACACCTTGAAGGTTTTAAAAGTAATCTTGTTTTCAGGTGTACTCCTCAGCTTTCTCTAGTGGCTCTCCAGGTTAGCAACAGCCCGATTGCACTTGCATTCACAGCTCTGGACCTCTGAGTCTTCCGTCTCAGAGCTGTTCATCTCAACTTCCGTGTGATCGGGTCCTTGGAAAGTGCTAATGGAAAGTATCATAGGCATGGGGTGAGTCATTGTTTTGCCGTCCATGATAGCCTTCCTGTCAATGGTTCCCACTTGACAACTCACCTAAAAAAAGAGTAACGGTGAAGCCTTCAGCTACTAACCCAAAGGTTAGCGGTTCAAACCCACCAACCAGCTCTGCAGGAGAAAGTTCTGGTAATCTGTTCCAGCAAACATTACTACCCAGAAAACCTTACTTTAGCCCCAGTTCTAGACTGTCACCAGACTAGTCAAAATTGACTGGATGGCACCTAACAACAACCAACCCCAAAGTGCCACCCGCCCAGTGGAGCATCAGAAGAGCCTGGCACCCTGCTTCCACAAGATGACAGGCAAGATGGCCTTTAGCACCGCTCTGCTCTGTCACATGTGGGATGGTCCTGATCAGAATCAAGCCCCCACCAATGAGTTGGGTCTTTGGTCTTGGAAGCCCCCCCGCTCTCCCCACTTAGGCATTCTGAACAAATTTCTTGCCATACCGCAGGAACTCCAAGTGTTGTTTTCTGTTCCTTTGGTGGGATGAGCCCTTTGCAGATTTCTGAAATATAAATTTGCAGACATGGTTTCTTCTAGTTGTTTTTATTTGTGCGTAATTTGTTTCAAAGTGTATTCTGATTCAAACTTTTGGCTTTGAATTCAGATTAACACCCTGCAGTCTTGTCCAGCAGTGGGGTCTGCCTTGGCATGAAAACATAGACCTGGTTTGTCCCTCATCATCACCTTCCATTGGAGGCCCCCCCTTTACCCTCCTTACCCCAGCAACCAGAAGAACAAGGAATTCTGATCACAAACCAGCAATAATATTTTCATATTCTGAATCTATGTAACAGTAGCAAACACTTATGTGATGTTCTGATGTACTATTGCTATTCTCATCACAGATGGTAAAATGGAGAGTCAGTGAAATTACAGCATAAATGATAGAATGAGTCTAAAATGCAAATGATTGCCTCCAGAATCAAGTTCATAACTATAAAATTATACCGTTCTGTTATTATTTTATTGGAAAAAATTTTCATCAAGATAAGAAGGAAACCCATAAGCTGTGACCAGCACTATGGAATGGATCCCTCTAAAATTTGTTCAAAGTACAATCTAGAATGTACTGTGAAAAGTAATAAAAGCAAAACATGAGCTAAAGTTCTTATACATATGAACTCGTAATTCTCAGAACAACTTTATGAGAAAGGCACTAGCATGATTTCTATGTTATAGATGGATAGACCAAGGACACACAGCTGAAAATTGCTTTACTACCTTTACTACCTTCTTGCTAATTATTTCTAGCCATTAAAGTATTTGTTCTCTATAAACATTTAAGATTATTTTCCATGTGCGATGGTTAATGTCATGTGTCAACTTGACTAGGCTATGATTTTTAGTGGTTTGGTAGACATTGGACTGCTTGCTCTTCCATACCGTGATATAATATAATCATCCTACATTTTATTATCTGATGTAAGCAGCCAATCAGGTGAAAGTCAGTTTCCTTGGAAGTGTGGTCTGTATCTACTATATATGGATGTTCTGGAAAGCGTGTTCTTTCTTGACCCTGCATTTGATTCCTCGTCCTTTGACTTCCTGTTCTTGGGGCAGATCTAATGGAAAGCAGGAATTATTGAATAACATCATTCATAGCACATACAAGTAAGATTTTGATGAATACCATTTCTAAAATGGTTATAGCAGTATATGGACAGGGAACAACCAGAAATTCAAGTTGGATTCAGAAGAGGATGTGAAACTAGGGATGTCATTGCTGTTGCAAGATTGGATTTTGGCTGAAAGCAGAGAATATCAGAAAGATGTTTACCTGTGTTGTATTGACTATGCAAAGGCATTCAACTGAGTGAATCATAATTAATTATGGATAACGTTATGAAAAATCGGAATTCCAGAATATTGAATTGTGCTCATATGCAACGTGTACATAGGTCAAGAGCAGAACAAGGGGAAAGTGTGGAGTTTAAAATCAGGAACAATGTGCATCAGGGTTATGTCCTTTCACCATACTTATGCAGTCTGTATACTGAACACATAATCCAAGAAGACTGGATTATTAACAAACTGCATTTACAAATAATCCAAGAACATGGTGTCGGAGTTGGAGGAAGATTCATTGACAACCTACAATGTATGGGTGTAGGCTGCTTGCTGGAAACCAAGAGGACTCAAAGCGCTTAGTGATGAAGATCAAAGACTTCACTCTTCAGTGCAGATGAGATCTTAACATCTTAACATAACGAAGACAAAATCCTCACAATTGGACCAGTCAGCAACATCACGATAAATAGGGAAGATGCTGAAGTTGTCAAATATCTTATTTTACTTGGATCCACAGCCAACACTCATGAAGACAGCATTCAAGAAATCAACCAATGGATTGCATTGGGCACATCTGCTTCGAAAGACCTCTTTAAGATGTTAAAAGGCAACAATATCACGTTGGGAATCAAATTGCCCACCTACCTGTAAAAGCTGGACAATTAATAAAACGGAATAAAAATGAACATATTTGAATTACGGGTCAGCAATGAATATTGAATATACCTTGGACGGTCAGAAGAATGAACAAATCTGCCTCAGAAGTACAGCCAGGATGCTCCTTAGAAGCAAGGCTGGTGAGATTTCATCTCATGTACTTTGGACATAGTTATTCAGAAAGACCCGTCCCCAGAGAAGGACATCATTCTTGGCGAAGTAGCGGGTCAGCAAAAAAGAGGAAGGTCTTCAGTGAGGCGGGTTGACACTGTAGTTGCAACCATGGGCTTAAACTGCCGCAATGATTGTGAGGACGGCCAGGACCAGCCAGTGTTTTGCTCTATTGTACATATTGTACATAAGGTTGCTATGAATCAGAATCCACTCCCAACAACTCAGGCCTACTTATCAAGTAACTGGAAAAGCAGATGGTTTTGAAGAGGGTCTAAAACAAAGGAAGACTCTGCAGTGGGTTTAGACTGCCATGTAAGTTGTTGGGCCATATGATTCAGCTGTGCTCGAAGTGTCACTGGCAGATAGAGGGGCTGTTTGGCGTCTGTGGCAGGCCCTTATTGGTAAATGACAGCATGGATGGTTGATTTGGGGGGCCGTGCCTTATCATCCTCTGCAGATAACTACTCTCTTTTTGAGAAAGTTTTTGGCTTGTTACTGATAAAGACTGAATGTTTAACCATTAAGCACATGCTGAATAATATTCCATTGTATCAACATACCAGGTTTTATTTATTCAACCATCAGTCCAGGCACATTTGGGTTGTTTTTGCTTTTTTTAAGGCTAATGTCCTGTGGATATAAATTTTTTTATGTATACATAGGAAGGGGCTTAAAAAATCCCATTTTCCGTGAACATTTAGAAGCCTTCTAATAGCTATTCAAGGAGCCCTGGTGACACTGTGGATTAAGTGTTGGGCTGCGAACTGCAAGGCTGGTGGTTCAAAACCCATTAACTGCTCTAGAGGGGCAAGATGAGGCTATCTGCTCCTTGAAGATTTACAGTCTTGGCAACCCCATAAAGAGTCATGATGAGTCCGAATCAACTCAATGGCAGGAGGCTCAGTTCCTATTTAGGTAATTTGCTCATTTAAAAAATAATGTTATTTGTCCTTTTCATTCTTGAGTTATATGAATTCCTACATATTCAAACTACAAGTTCCTTATTCTGCAGACGCCAGGGCACTGTCTCTGCTTATCAGGCCATGAGGGTGGGAACATAGTGGCCTAGGGATGTGAGAACCTGCTGAAGAATCAGGCTGGGGTGTAGATTTTTCAGCAGCTTGAGACAGGGAATTGACTGACCTCTACCCAGGGCCTCAAAACTGCGTCAAGACAGCCTCTGTGAAATATTAGACTTGCAGTGGGGTTTTATCTGTAAGCTCCCTTGCTTCTAAAAGTTCATGGAGAAATGGAATTTAAAGGGAACAGAATTTCCCCATGGAATTTTAAAAAGCCCCCTTGTACAAGAAGTATTTAGTGAATGGCCAGTTTACAGAGCATGTCTGTATGAATTAGAAAAAGGTGCTCTTCCTTAAGACTCTTTGCTTCTGTCTCAGAAAATTGACATTGTCAGAACAAATCACTTGACCTCTGTCTGGGTAACAGCAGTGTGGCATCAGTGGGCAGTATGCTCCCTGCACTGCCCCATGAGGGAGCACTGAGGAGATGGTCCAGACTGTTAACACATTAGGCTGCTGGCTGCAAGGGCAGAGGTCCGAGTCCATCCAGGCGTGCTTTGGAAGAAAGCGCTAGAGATCTACTTTAGAACAATCAGGTGCTGAAACCTTGGTAGCACAGATCTACTCTGACACAGATGGGGTCTCCATGAACCAGTTGACTTGTGAGCAATTGGACTGGACTAGCAAATTGACCCTACAAATATTTGTGGTGTGCCTTCTAATGAGCTCAGGGGAGCGTTTGACTGGTAACCACAAGGTCAGCTGTTCAAACCCACCAGCTGCTGCTGAGGAGAAAGATCAGACTTTCTCCTCCCATAAATATTTATAGCCTTGGAAACCCTAAGAGGGTCACTATGGGTTGAAATCGGCTTGATGGCAGTGGGTTTGTTATAATTATTTTTTAATGTGGCAAGGCAAACTTTTAAGGGTTTCTAAAATTATTATTGGGTTGGAATTTAGCTTTCTTTTCATTCCTAAGTAGAAGGAACCCACATCTAACATTAGGGCTGTCCCTAGAAGGGAGGCAATTCATTCTTGGAGTCTGCCCAGGATCATGGTGGTTGCAGAGATACTGGGCTATTGGCAAACTTCATGGGCCCTTGAGGCTTTGGTTAGAAATAGTTGTATTAAATTGAGATATAAAGATAATAATTTTAAAAAGGACTAATGTGCAGGACCATGGTGGGACCTACAGGGATGACTTCTGTTACCCTAACCAAGGGACAGGCCAGTCGACGATAATAATTGCACGATGGCAACACCCAATCACTTTAAGTTTGGTTGTGGTTGGAAGAGGCCAGATGGCTCTTATTTCAGTTGAGTATAATCTCTTGGGTTTTTTGCTTTCAACTCAGTTCAGATGTCAGGTTTTGATTCTGCTTCATGGCTGCCACTTATCTGGGGACAAGCCAGGATTGAGCACTGTCAAACAGGAAGCATTACTAAACAAAAGGTAGTGCTTCCTTGGGCATCTGATCCGGTCCGGTAGCCTGTGCATCAAGCTATCTCTGGTAAGCCTGAAACCACCTCTGCCCAGGCTAATGGTACTGCGTGCCCAGTCGAGTCATCCATGTATCTGTCAACGCACCCAAAACAAATACACGAAGCACTGTGTCCCCTTCGGGCCCACCTAGAATTTTGTCTGCACATCAAGACTTCACTTGTCTCTCCTGGTACCTGTTCAGGGCAGGCTACTGTTGCTCAGAAGAAAAGGCTCAGTGAGAGAACCCCTTTGACTTTAAACCACGTATTCTTGACCTTCCTCTCTAGTGATGGGTTGACTTAGCACACCCGATGCAGGGAAGGATAAGTGAAAGTAAGGAACCGAATAACTTGTGATTCCTTACTTTGTCAGGAATATACAAGGGGCTACCCAAAAATAACTTTTTTTTTTCAAAGCTATGTATTTAAATTTTTCTACAAAACAGTCTTATACCTTCAATGTACTCTCCACGACACTTAATATGTTTGTCAAATCTGTGAATGCATTTTTTGAAACATTTTTCAAACTCATCTGTTTGGATGGCTGACAGCACCTCCCTCGATTTTTTTCTCCACCTCTTCTATGTAGTCAAATCGCTGTCCTTTCATGTCCCTCTGCATTCGCAAAAACAAAAAGAAGTCATATGGAGGGAGGTCAGGTGAGTCAAGTACATGGGGGCAAGAGAGACATGCTGGGTTTTTTTGCCAAAAACTGGAGCACTGAGATGGCTGCATGAGCAGGTACAATGTCATGGTAGCAAAACCAGTCTCCCATCTGCCACAAAGTAGACCTTTTCTGTTACACACTGTTACACAATCTTTTCAGAACCTCTAAATAGAAAGCCTGATTAACAGTCTGACCTAATGGCACAAACTCCAAATGCACTTTTACGAGTCAACATTTTCATCCATTTGGGAAGTTGATGGGTGCCCAGAATGAGGTTTGTCATCAATCAACATTTCACCTTTTTGAAAGGAGAAAATCACTCTTATACTTGAGTTTTCCCCATAGTTGCCCTTGTGAATTGTGTTCAACATCACAACAGTTTCTGCGGAATTTTTCCTAAGCAGGGAACAAAATTTCACAGCTGCACTGTTTTCTTAAATCAGCCATCACAAAAAGGTTTGATTCAAACTACTTTTATGAAAAAATTCACTGTGACCATAGAGAACCTACCTAGGAGACTCTCGCCACTGGGTGCACTAACTCAGAGGGAGTTGCTGGATGCTCAATTAGCAGGAAAAATTCATACTATGAAAGCTCCGCTCAATAGAGCTTCTTTCTGCTGTTTTGTTGTTGTTGTTTTTGGGGGGGGGTACTCCGTCACAGAGCAAAAGTCTCCAATGCTGAATTTATTCAAGATACTTATTTTCACCCATTTATGAGCTTCACTGATTCTCTCCACCGCTACTCTTCCTGTTTAGGGACCAGTTACATTGGCAACAGGGGGTCCACAGGCCCTGCATCAGTGCCTCCCAGTGAGCTAACCCAGGCCCAGTGAAATAAGGACCCAGCAAGAACTGGCTAGAGTAAGATGCAGGTTGTCTGGCAGTTGGAAGTCTTGAGGGAATACCTGTGTGCTGGTGAGAGGACCCCAATCTAGGTACCACAGCAAACATGTAGGAGCCGTGTTGGCACAGTGGTTAAGCACTCATCCACTTCAGCAAATATTGGTGCTTTGAACCCAACCCAGTGGGGCCATAGGAGGAAAACCTCGTGATTTGTACCTGTAACTATCATCATGAGTCCATTCTACTCCATCACATAAGGTGGCGAAGAGTCAGAACTGACTCAACAGCACACAACAACAACAACAACATACCGGTAGCAACACAGTAAATACATGGATCATACATTGGGATCATTGGGAAAAAATACACTTAAGAATCTTTGTGTGTGTGTGTATGAACTCCAACATCTAAAACTTCCTTTGAGCCCCAACCGTGTATGAGAGACCCTGGAGAGGAGCCCTGGTGGGTTAGGGGTTCCGCGTCGGGCTGTGATCCGCATGGTCGGCAGCTGGAAACCACCAGCAGCTCCGAAGGAGAAAGACTGGGCGCTCTACTCCGGCAAACAGTTACAGTCTCGGAATCCCACAGGGGGTCGCTGTGAGTCAGCACTGAGAGAGAAATAGAGGGGCAGGTGGCTTAGCGATAGCAAGCATTACAGCCCTGCCACCCCTTTTTCTTGCACACAAAAGTTACTCTTTCCCCATTGGAACCCAACAATGTGAGAATCATTCCTAATGCGTGAACATCAGGGTGGAATTGGGGGACCAGTCTGAGACAGTCGACAGGGTCCTACCTTCACCTGTGTCGTGTCTGCCCTGGCAACAGACAGCTGCGTTAACCCCATCGACGACTTGTTTGGTGTATCCGCATCACATTATCCTTCAGCAGGCGGGCAGCCTGGACCGGAGGAACAGAGCTCCTTGTTGGATTTTATTCCTACTTCTTGCTGTATGTGCATTTATATTCTTTAGCAGTCAGATGTTTTAGATCCAGATAGCGCTGGGCTGGGCCCAGCTATCTAGTATCATTCTCCATGGTTAGGCTCTCTTTCAGTGAGCTATTTCTTTCGGGTCCCTGTCCAGTGTGGCTCCATCCATAAGCCAGCACTACACAAACACACTCACCATAACTTGCTGCACGGCTTGGGAAGTCCATCACTCTGTTTCATGTTTGGGCTCCTGGGTTCTGCTGCTGCTCCTCCGATGGCATAGCTGTCCTCTGGATCCAAGAGGTTCACAGTGCAGGGATCTCGGGTCTAGGGGACGCTCCACTCCTGGCGCTTGCTGATACTAGAATCCCTCCACCTGCTTCTCAGAAGGCTCATTTTATACAAGCAGGGTGGCACTCCAGGGAAGCCTGTTCACAATTGCTTACAGGTGAATCCTATAAGTATCGCCCCCCACCTTTTACCAGGCCCCTGCATGAAAAGGTTGTTTGGTGGGATTTTGAGACTTTGGCTAGAAGAGCGGTGTTAAATAACTGACTGCCCGTCCAGGAGCTTTAGTTGAGTTTATCGGAGATCTGGCCACCCAGACGAGATTTGAAAGTCCTTGACTGTAGCTATGTTGATCCTGAACTGGATTTCAGGTCCTATGTTTGAACACCCATCAGTCATATGATGCTTGTCATATTGTAATGTCTTGTCTATTGCTTGATGTGGATACTATGGCACTGTGTTCCAAATACCAGCAGTGTCACCCAGGGTATTCGTACAGGTGCCATCCAGCAGCGTTTGCAAACTAAACAGTATAGGAAGAAAGGCCCGTTGATCTACCTCTGAAACTTAGCTATCGAAAACCGTGTGGATCACAAAAGAACATTGTTCTCTGTAGACCTGGAAGACATGCCCCCCAGGTGGGAAAGCGCAGAATACATAGTATCCACAATAGTGGATTCAACATACCCATGATTGTGGAGGAGGCACACCATCAGGCAATGTCTCGTGCTGTGGCTCATTCTGCTACCACGGGTCAGAGGTGATTGGGTGACAACAACCAAATGTTCCATTCAGGTCAAGCCTGTACACTGAGTAGACGTTGAGGCTTAACTAGAAACTGGCCAACTGCTCCAAAGGAGAACCTACCCTCTGCAGTGGTTCCCGAAGTCGGCAATACTGCCCCCTGAAGGGTGCTGCATTGATCTCAAACACAAACAAGCTCACTTTCAGACCTTCATGGAGCCTACTGTTCCAACTGATCCCCAATATTCTGGTCTACTCCCCAGAGAATTGTAGGTCATGCCATCTTGCCTGAAGGCAGTGATTCTCAACCTTCCTAATGCCGCAGCCCTTTAATACAGTTCCTCATGTTGTGGTGACCCCCCCCCAACCATAAAATTATTTTTGTTGCTACTTCATCCCTGTCAATTTGCTACTGTTATGAATCGGGCGACTCGGTGAAAGGGTCGTTCGACCCCCAAAGGGGTCTCAACCCACAGGTTGAGAACCTCTGCCTTAAGGCCATGTTTCCTACAGCCCACTGCCCTGTTGGCAGTTTGCTATGCCAGGCTTTCCAAATCTGAGTTTTCGGCCTTCAGATGACTCTCCAGCCCCACCCTGTTCCAGATGTTAATGTCAATTTTACTCTCAGATACTATGTATGCACCCCTACCCTGGCCCAGGATGTTAATGTCAATTTTACTCTCAGATACTATGTATGCACCCCCACCCTGTTCTAGGATATTATGTAGACCAACGCTTCTTTGACCTTCTGCAATCGCCTTCCTAATTAGAGTGGAATGTCTGTGCTCTGCAGTGGAAAACCTGTATACAGCTGGAGTCCTGTACTTTAAAGCTCGAAAAACAGGAAATGGTTTTGCCTATGTATACCCTGCCTAATACTAACTATTATTCGGGACCTCGGGTTTCAAGTAACACTAGACATCCCGTGGCCGCCTGCTCCATAAAGACTCCTAATTTGGTTTGCTGCCTGAGAGTGGTCTTTAATGTCTCGAGGCATG
This sequence comes from Echinops telfairi, assembly GCF_000313985.2. Classification (NCBI taxonomy): domain Eukaryota; kingdom Metazoa; phylum Chordata; class Mammalia; order Afrosoricida; family Tenrecidae; genus Echinops; species Echinops telfairi. The sequence goes on along the minus strand of NW_022108124.1, from coordinate 18,051,148 downwards.
TAACACCACCATCAAGCAGAGGCTCACTTTGATGACAACTCACAGTGACCCCGCAGGACAGGGTAGGACTCTCTCCGTGAGTTTCTGAGACTTACTCTTTATGGGAGTAGAAAGTCCCTGCCTGTCTCCAGAGGAACAGTTGGTGATTTTGAATGACTGACTTTGCAGTTAACAATGAGTAAACACTAAGCCACCAGCAATGACCTGGGGTAGGGGTGGGGCCTGAAAAAGAAGATACCTACACTTTATCCTAGTTTTAAAAGTTTTAAATTGCCACAAGAGTGCTTAGTATTTATCTATTCTGAAAAGGGGGTGTAGGCCAAATAAGTTTGGGGACATACTGGGATGGGATCCACTATTGTTTGTAGCCAGGTGGTGAAATTACTGATATTACTGCTACAAATCATTATGCATTGGTTGGCTCCTTTGTTCAAACATATATCAAATGCATATCTGTGCCAGAACCTGGAATAATGGCAATAAGACCGCCCCCCTTGGTCCCCAAGATGCTATATCCTCCTGCAAGATAGATCTGTAATCAGACACTGTCAGAAGCAAGCTGCACATTTTACTCTCCTCTCCCCTCCCCGCCCCTCCCCTCTTCTCTGCCCTCTTTTTCCTTTTCTTCTGTCACAGATCCGGCATGACCACAGCACACACCTCATTTCTTTGGTACCATAATAATCCTCTAGGCCCTGCCTACTGGAGAGGCCAAGGTTGGTTCTGTGACTCCTGGAGCTCATCTGGTCCTTCTCCCACAGGTTCACCGGGGCTGACACAGAGGAGAAGCTGACGTTCAGCTCTTCACAGAACCCACCACCAAGCAGAGCGGCCCAAGGACATAGCTCTGGCCTCAATAATTAGACACTCAAAGACTGCCATCAGACGAAAGACCACACCCTGGACAGCTTGAAGCTTTTGAAAGAGAGCCATGGGGACAGAGGGATCAAAGACGTAAGCTGGACAACCCATTTCAGATCAAGAATGTTGTTGGCAGCACACAGAGGGAGCAAGAGTCAAAGAACCACATGGAAAGGGGAAAAGTACAAATAAAGGACGCCGATGTATGCAGGGTAAACAGAAGCAGCTATAGCTGAAAGACTGGACAGAGGGGCAGAAGCACGTACAGTGGACGCATAAGAAAATGTATGGAATAGAGCAAGGAGCCTGAGTCTGAGAGAGAGAAAGGAAATGTGGGGACCGTGGCTAATGAGGCCCTCTTCACGTAAGCGTGTGAAGCACTCCTGGTGGGGATTAGGAGATGAAAAGACCACAGCCTGTAGGAAGGAAGGCAGGCCAGCAGAGAACAGAAATCCTCACCACCGGACTGATGAGTAACATCACGTTGAACAGAGAAAACAACCGAAACTGTCCACGACTGTCTTTGACTCGGATCCACGATCGATGCCCCTGGAGGCAGCAGTCAGCAACCAGGCTGCAAAAGACCTCTTAAAAGTAGGACAGAGTAAAGCCGCCACTTTGATGACTAAGCTGCCCCCGGACTCAAGCTAAGCTGCTTTCTGTCACCTTGCACGCTGCGGAGTGCAACAGACCGAAGATCTGATGCGTGTGAGCTGTGGGACTGGTGAAGAAGATCCAATGTAACATGGACTGCCAGGAGCACCGGCCCAGATCACCAACAAGCTCTATGCTGCTGGCCAACAGTGTCCGCAACACAGGCTCACATATCATGACAAGTGTGCTTATGGTGCAGGATCACACGGTGTTTCCTTCTGAGTCGGAACTGGCTTGTGTCAGTCTGGGTGGACTAGAGTAACAAATTTGTAGATACTCATATGTGTATAAGAAAGAGCTTGATATCAAAGGGCAATTGTATATCAAGAAAACATCCCAGCCCAGTCCAGATCAAGTCCGTAAGTCCGATATTAGCCCTTATGTCTGATACCACTCTATGAATTCCTCTTTAGACTCAGATAGCCATGCAATGACGCCGAATAAAGGAAGATCACCAGCCAGTGGGTAGAAAGTCTTGTGGATCCAGTGGTGGTGGAAGCATCTCAGCGCTGGCGTGGGTCTCCATGTGACTCCTTCAGCTCCAGAGCTCCAGCGTAGCTCCATGTGTCTTCTCAACAGGAATGTCTA
>NW_022108124.1:18045148-18046137 GCF_000313985.2 Echinops telfairi | reverse complement strand
TTCACAGGACTCTCATCTTCTGTTGATAGCTGTCATACTGCCCAAGGGTAGCCCCAAGCACCCTCCCCGAGTTGGCAGGGAGGAGGCGGTGCAGCGTGAGCAAACATCGAAACCGGCTATCGCAGTCGGGAAGGACCCTGCCAGCCTTTCTGCAGTGAGTGGATGGTTTACCCTCAGTGGACATGACAATCAGCTGTGCACATTGTGAGGGGCCCAAGGGTTTTGTCCATGCAGGCCCACGTGGAGTTGGGGCGGTGAGCAAAAGCCGTTCCGGTGCAGGCACACTGGCTCTCTTTATTAGGAACCTGGAACTTTCTCATGCAACAAAACAAAGTGGCCTGTGTTTGGGGCTCCCTTCTCTGAACCTTTTGGAAAGATACCGCTTGGTGGTCACTCCTAACATGCCGAATTCTTCTTCTCTCACTCCTTTTTTAGTAATCATTTTATTTGGGGCTCTTAGAAATCTTCCAACAATCTATCATTTGATGGTATGAAGCTCACTTGTGCATAGGTTGCCATCAATGTTTCCAAAACATCTTCTTTCTACTTGAGCCCTTGGTATCAGGTCCTCTTTTCCCCCGCTCCCTGTTACTCTTTTTTTCCCCCTTCACTTTTTTATGGTGGTTTGCGGGAAAGTTTACAGAGAACGTTGGTTTTCCATTCCACAAGTCAAACACACTTTGTTCTCGGACATAGATTGCGAATTCAGAATCACTGTGAGTAAAAACAGGGGCAGGCTTGTTACCTGCCCCGGGCAAACACGAGACCCCGGATACTACCTGCCCCTGTAACCAGTCACCATGCAGTGCAGCCCAGCTCATGTGACCCCATGTGTTTCAGAGTCGAACAGTGCTCCACGGGCTGTTCAATGCCTGTGGTTTCAGAAACAAGTCGCCAGGCCTTTCATCTGCAGTGTCTCTGGGTGCACTTGAACTTGGAAATTAGCAGCCCAGCACGTTAACAACCATCTGTGCCGGCTAGAGATTTCC
>NW_022108124.1:18005614-18044896 GCF_000313985.2 Echinops telfairi | reverse complement strand
CACTGAGCCCATTACTGGTATTCTCATAGGATAGGACAGCACTTCTCCCACGGAACAGCTGTTGGGCTGGGCTGCTGACATTTGGGTCAGCAGCTGAGCACCTTAACCACTGGGCCGCCTCAAAGAAAGGAGGACTGAGTCTTTTCTTCTCCCTACCGTCTGCACCTATCTCCACCTGCTGCTCTGCGCTACCTATATCTGTGGGGTATCGAGACAGAGCACTTTGATGAGCCTTGTTAACACCAGGAAATGGAAATTCGAATGGATAAATGTAGGAACTCTGTTCACTCTGACACTGGCTGTTGGAAAAAAAAAAGTGTGTGTTCTGAGTGCTTACATCGGGCATGTTGGCGAGAGCTACTCTGTGAGTCAGTTGTATCCATGCGACAATGTAGAGGGACAGAGCTACAGCATCCTCACCTGAGTTGAAGGCCGTCTGCATGGCCAATGTGGAAGTCCAGTGCTCTTAAAAAACAAAACTGAATTCATAGCCATCGAGCCGATACCGACTCCCAGAGATCCCATGGGACAGGGTAGAAGTGCTCCTGCGAGTTTCTGAGATGGTAATGTTCTATGGGAGTAGAAAAGAGAGGGCCCCAAAGCAAACACACAGAAACATGTTTCCAACACGCATGATCCCCACCTGTGCTCCACTCTAAAGGGGAAAAAAAATAGCTTGTTGAATTTTCCAAATGTACCACTAGGTGGGGGTGTACCAAAGGCTATCACAACCCATGAGGTACTTGCCCTCTAAGGAATGCACAAGGTTTGCTGTGTAAACATTTGCCTAGTCCTTAGAAAGAAGAGTCCTGGAAGCCAACTCAGAACTCTCCCTAACCTACCTTTCCCCATCCCACTTCACCCAGAATCATTTAAGTGGAGAGTTTTCTATTTGGGCGAACTACTTCAGCTTGCCACTCGTATCCCCTGCGAAGCCCCTGCACCTGCAGTGTGTGAAGTGGTATCACAGGATGCCGTGCGGGACACAAAGTCTTCATTAAGTTCTCTTTCGGTTCTCCACGGGAGAGCTGCATTGCAGTCTCGGCCTACACACAGGTGTTGGAGCATTGCATTTTACTACTGGAACCGGTCACGAGTCCTTGAAACCAATAATGATCCTTGATATTTTCCCTGAAAACTGAGGGTCACCCTCAGTTCTGGTCTGATTCAGAGCTGCCCCGGTAGACTGTGGGACGAGCATCGTGTCCTGTAGCGTTTTCAGTGGCTGGTAAATCCCACCCCCACCCCCAATCTTTTTACAAAAACTCTCTTTTTACAAGAGATTATGCTTGGCCATTGCCCGATATTTATCCACCGCCCCGCAGACACCTCCCCAGCTGCAGACAAACAATCACAATGTCTTTTGTGTCACTCGGAGCTGGCTTGCAGCAGGCAGATGTGAGCGGAGCGCTGCAGTGAGACTAAAGTAATCTCATTCAATTATGAGTTTTTCCTCAATCAGTTGTACCACTCTAATGGCTGGTGCTCTTTCTGTGGGGCCATACATGCATTTTTATTGCACTCTTTCCAGCAGTTAGACTCCGGGACAAGTCTCTGCTCTAAGGGGCCTTGTCTAAAATCATATATAATTCACATCCTAAGTGGGCAGACTGGAGCAGAGCCTCCTCCCTCCAACAAAGGAGTTGGAACATCGTGGGATGATTAAACGGTTGGCTTTCCTTCACCTCAGATGTGCCTGATGGAACCATCCTTCTCCAGTCTTGGCATCTTTTGTTTCCAGGTGACAGCTAGACCCGTAGCAAAGAGAGGACGAGCACATGGGGTGCAGTCTCAAGTCTACATACATGGTAGCATCTCTCTTTCTCTCTACATGTTAAATAAAAGAACATTTATTGCACAACGGAATGTTGAAATCCTCAAGATGAACTGGATGCTCCAACAGCCGCCCCCTTGGGTGGAGGAGTTGTTTTTGCAGGGAACCAGGCCCAATCTCCCTACGCGATGTTCAGGTGCCCCCTTGACCAGTACTGGCATGACTCCCTCTGTCAGCCTGGGCCCTGCGGTTAGACTGTCTCTCGCACTTGGCTGGGCACCTGCACTTGCCACAGCTCGACTTCTGTCGATGTCAGGCCTTGGCGGCGCAAGGTGTGCTTCTCCTGGCGACACTTTCCGAAGGATGACCCTCGCTCCCTTCGCCATCTCGTGTCTGCAGCCCAGACGAGAGAGGCCCAGCGAGAAGACGCTTCCGCTATTTTTTTTTTCAGCTCTAAACCCGTTCCAGTTGACTGGACTGTGACTCACGGTGACCCCAACCCCAAGGTCGGAGTAGAACTGCAATCCATTGGCATCTCCATGGATGCTTTTCTGCACTTCGATCACCTGGCCTTTCTCTCAAGGGCCCCTTCGTGGATTCGAACCTCCACCTCCTCAGGTAGCAGTGGATTAAGCCTTAGAACTGACACCACCTCTCACTGATAGCACCTGGGTGATCAGAGCGCTGTCTCCAACAATAGGCAAGCACTCTTAGGAGGAAGGAAGGGCTTCGATGAGACGGATGGACACAGTGGCCGCAGCCATGGGACACTTGTGACGTAGGGACACTTGTGAGGATGGCGTGGGTCCGGTCAGTGTTTCCTTCTGTTGTGCTCAGTGATGGATGATGACGCCTGACACCAGCAACCACATGACTTAGGGTACTTTTGCATCCCACTAATGCCACAGCGCACATCAAAGTGCGTTCGCTAACTCAGTGGGACTTGTGTTCACTATTTATAGCCCACACTGCCACCAAGTTGGTTCTGACCCTTAAACAGGCGTTCTGAGGTGGCGCATCTTGATCGGAGTCGACAGTCTCACGTTTCACTCCAGGGTGACTTGTAGGTTTGAGTAGCTGGCCTGTGGTGAGCAGTTCAGTGCCTAGCCCACAGCACCCAGAGGGCTCCTTGGACAATGCATTTGTTGTTGCGAGGTGTCATTGACTTGGCTCTGACCCAGAGTGGCACAGCAAAAGGACACGGTCCTGCACCCTCCTCCTGCCCGAGCCCATTGATGCAGCCTCTGTGTCAATGAATCCCTCTCGAAGAGGGCCTCCCTTTTTCACCGGCCCCTCCCCTTTACCAAGCTTGACCTTCTCCAGGGACCGGTCTCTCCTGACAATATAGGGAACGTGTGTAAGATGTAAGACCAAGTCTTGTCACCTTGCCTCTAAGGAACACTCCGGCCTTGCTTCTTCCAAGAGAGAGCAGTTTGTCCTTTTGGCCGTCTGTCCGTGGTGCTTTCAATAGTCTCCTCCAGCACCACAGTTCAAATGCACCGATTCTTCTCCAGTTTCTCCAACTTTCGCTTCCTACCACTGGTCTGTCGGTGTGTGGTATGGTGGTGGCTTGTGCGATGCTGGGGTGCTGGAAGCCATGTCGCTGGTATTTGAAAGGCCAACAGGGTCACCCAAAGTGAACAGGTTTCAGCAGAGCTTCCAGACCAAGAACAGACATCGAAGAAGGACTCAGGGCCCACCCCACCCCACCCCTACCCCCACCAGGGCCCACTCCCCCTACCCCACCCCTCCACTCCACCCACTTTGGAGGAAGGAACCACTGAAAATCTTATGCATAGCTTGGAAACAACGTATTAAATCCTTAAAATCATCTTTGCATTCTGGTCACATCTGTTTCCCTAACAACATCTAATTTTAGACTCTCCGTTTTTCAGCCTGTTGTTCCTTTGTGTCTTCTCCTTGAAGTTGCTGGGTTGAATATTATTTTATGGCCACAAACAGTTCCTTCTGTTTTCCCTGCTTGTGCCTAAAACCCACTCCCATTTCACCCCACGGGCAGCCATCCTAATACATTTAGCAATCTGTCCTTAGATACCTCGGACTCCCTCGGTGCCTGTTGTGGGGGTGATGGTTGTGAGATGCTGTTGAGTTAATTCCAACTCAGAGACCCGATGTGCAGCAGTGTGGCAGTTACATCATCTGTCAACTCGAGCGAAGGGGTGGAGTCTAGCCTGTCAATCACGTCATAGGCAGTGAGGTCTCTGTGTGGGCGTGGCCTTCTGAGGATTCTGGGAATTCCTCGCTTCCTTGCTGGAGAAGGGACATACACACTCTCTCTCTGCTTCACATGCCGCTTGACAAGCCACATGGAACTATGCTGATGGAACCAAGAGCCCAGGAGCTGGAGGAGACCCACACCAGCGCTGAAATGCTGCCACCACCACTGGATCCACAAGACTTTCCATCCACTGGCCTGTGATCTTCCTGCATTTGGCATCATTGCATGTGTTGCGTGAGTCTGAAGAGGAATTTACAGGCTGGTATCGGGCATATGGGCTAATATTGGACTTGAGGACTTGATCTGGACTGCGGCTGGGATGTTTTCTCAATATACGATTACTATTTATACAAAGCTCTTTCTTATACACATGAGTGTCTATTAATTTGTTTCTCTAGTCAACCTGGACTAACACAAGCAAAAATGTATCATCTGCATATTGAAAGTTGTTGATAAATCTTCCTCCACTCCTGGTGTTGTACTCTTCATATAGTCCAATATCTCGGATGATTTGCTTGGCATACAGATTGAATAAACATGGTGAGAGGATACAACCCTGTCCTTCACCTTTCCTGATTTCAAATCACGCAGTAGTCCATTGTTTTGTTGAAATGACTGCCTCTTGATTAGTGTACAGGTTCTACATGAGCACTGTGATGTGTTCTACAGTTCTTTTCAATTCTTGCCATAATTGATTATAATCCACATAATTGAATGCCTTTGCACAATCAATAAAATACAAGTAGACATTTTTGGGGAGGCATTCCCTGCTTTGAACCAAGGTCCACATGACTTAAGCAATGATAGCCCTAGTTCCATGTCTTCTCAATCCAGCCTGAATGCCTGGCAGCTCCCTATCAATGTACTACTGAAACCATTGTTGGATGATTGTGAGCAAAATTTTACTTGCATATGATATTAATTGTGTTCTATAATTTGCACATTTCATGATAATACTTTACTTTGTCTTCTCAAGCTGCCCTTTGAAAATTTCTGTTCTGCTCTTTGACTTCAGCATTTCTATCATTTCTTCTTTAGCTACTCTATAATCAAGAGAGGTGTGTTAGACAGGGTTCTCTAGAGAAACAAAACCAGGACACTTATGATTATGTATGTATCGAGAAGGCATATGACAGCTAATTAGTCCACACAGCAGTACAGAGGGCTCAGTTCAACTCACTTCCATGGAACAGTTATATACTGGAAGTCCTTCAACTCACGTGGGCTGCCAGGTCCGAGATCAAGGAAGCAGACAGCAGAGTCCTCCCTGGGGCAAGGGAAGCAGAGTCTGCCCACAGGCAGCAAACAGCAGGGTGGGTCAGCAACAGTCAGTAGCTCAGGAGCTTAGGGAAGCAGGCCTGGATGGGATATCGAACTCAAGCAATGCAAGATGACAGGATCCACCAGCCTCAAGCTCAAGCGATATACATACCAGCAGTGTGACAGAGCATGTCTCGAAGGAGTCACAAGATCTAGCAACACAATCCAAGAGTTGGGTTAACCCACAGGGAGTGTAGCTCACAGGTTGAGGCAGAGAACTAGCTAAAACAGCAGCATGCTCCAGCATGTTCCAGCATGCTCCGATCACCAGAGAGCAAGATAGAGGGGGCAGGCCTTGCAGAGCCATTTATCTCTTTGCCCTCCAATCAAACTGTGACCCTATTAATCCCACATGTTTCTATTGGCCAGGTCGGCACCATACACCTAACTATCGCAAGGAGTTTCAGCATCTCTTCTGCCATTCACAGCTAACTTGCATGTTAGTGACTTTCTATAGATTTTAATGTATATCCTTAACTTCTTACAGCCTACTTTGAGTTAATATTATACCACTTTGCCTAAACTGTAAACTAAAGGTCAACTAAATGTAGTTTAATTTACATATCTTAGATTTTATGTAATAGCTATCATATATGTTACATACACAGCTATTAAAAGGCCCAGAATTCACTGTAAAAATTAGTATTTTAAACTGTCATCTGTATTTTAAAGAAAGGAAAAATTTGGAACTCTTAATTTCTTCCTGAAGATCCCACTTTCCCTCTAGTGCTGTTTCTCTCCAGGGTGAAGAAGTTCCTTTTACATTTCCGATAGACCAAATATACCAGTGATGTATTCTCTTAGCGTCCGTTTATCTGGAAATGTCCTTATTTTTATCTTCATTTTTAAAGGACATTTTCATTGGGTGTAGAATTCTGTGATTTTTCCACAAGGTCTGAAATTTGAAACCACCAGTCACTCTGTGGGAGGAAGCTGAGGCGGTCTGCTGCTGTGAAGATTTACAACCTCAGAAGCCTGCAGAGGCTGTGGTACTCTGCCCTAGAGGTTTGTTATGAGGCCAAGTGGACTCAGCACGAGTGCATTTTGTTTTGGAGAGAGAATTCTAGGACGACTGGTTGAAGATATCATTCTACTGATTTTTGGCCGCCACTTTTTGTGATGAGAAGCTGACCAGCATTTCTCTTTAGGTCTAATGTATGCATTTTGTTTGATTGCTTCTAACATTTCTCTCTCTCTTTTCTTCAAACAGTTGAATACAATGTGTCTAGATGTGTTTTTATTTGTATTTATCCTGTCTGGGACTCACTAAACTTCTGCAATATGAAAATTGACATTTTTTTCACCCACTTTGGGAATTTAGAGTTACTGTTTTTTCATATTATTTTATGCATTGTCTTTGTCTGTTCTCTGAGATTTCAATGACACCTACGTTAGGCATTTTAATCTTGTCTCCTAGGTCACTATCTTTGTCTTATTTTAGACTGCTATTAAATGCACCCAGGAAATATTTTGAACCATTGTGATCAACAAATCTCCCTGGAGCACAGCTCTCATTGTTCTGTGGATGAGCTCTGGTGGCACAGTGGGTTATGGGACTGGGCTGCCCACTGCAAGCAGTTCCATGGAGGACAATGGGGCCATCCACGTCTGCAGAGAGTGACAGTACAGAAACCTACAAGGGCAGTTCCACCCTGCCCCACAGTGTCACTATGAGTCAGAATCAATTCTATGGCAGTGAGTGACATCAGGCTTGGTAAAGTAGAAGGGCAGCGAAAGTGCTTGATGAGATGGATTGACACAGTGGTTGCACAATGGTGAGGATGGTGCAGGACTGAGCCGCATTTCATTCCATTGTACATAAAGTCTTTCCAACTCAACAGCACCTAACAACATTATTCTGTTAAGAGGCTATAGTATTCATTTTATGTATTAATTAGTTGGGGGGGCAGTTAAAATCTACAATGGTTCCCTACTACTACTCAATGCCATTGAGTGGAATCTGGTGCTTAGTAACCCCATAGGACAGGGTAGAACTGCCCCTGGGGGTTCCCCAGACTGTAACTCTTTACAGAAGTAGAGAGCCTCATCTTTCTCTCTTGGAGCAACTGGTTGTTTCGAACTGCTGACCTTGCAGATCTCAGCCCACCCCATAACCACTACACAGACCAGATACTTTCCAACACTCTTCTTTGTGTTGCTTACATATACAAAAAAGTATCAGCAAAAGGATACAAAAAAAATTAGACTGATAATACCGAATTGCTTAAGGTATGTCATTTAGTGGTTGTAAGATAGCTTTGGAACAAAAAACATCTACTTTAGAAATGTGAATCGATTGAAAGCATATATATTTATTCCAGCAACCATATGGACACCTAAGGTACATAGTACTGCCCTCACATCTGATCAGTCAGCTCTTCCATTCCCAGCCAGCCCATTGCCCTGTCCCCCAGCCTGATCATCACATTGACTGCTCCTCTTTCTCTTTCAGCGTTTTCCAACCCCCACCCCACACCCCTGCTGCCTGCCTGCATGCTTCTTTTCTTCAAGATACATTATAATCCTTGTTTTGTTTTAATCGTTTTGGAGGGGGACTCTTACAGCTCTTACAACATTCCATACATCAATTGTATCAATCATATTTGTACGTATGGTGCTATCATTTTCAAAATATTTACTTTTTATTTGAGCCCTTGGTACCAGCTCCCTTTTTTCCCTCCTTCCCCACCCTCCCACCCTCATGACCCTTTGATAAATTATAAATTATAACTAGTATATCTTACACCAACTGGTTTCTTGTCACCCACATTTCTGTTGTTCAGCCCCCTTGGTGGTGGTGGGGGTGGGGGATCAATGCATCGATCATTGGGATCAGTTCCCCCTCCCCACCTCTTCCTACCTTCTTCTTATCCTCCTGGTCTCGCTACTCCCATTTCTGTTCTTGAGGGGTTTATCTGAACTGGATTCTGCATGTCATGAGCTCTTATCTGTACTGGGGTCATGATAGTGGGGGGTGAGGAAGCTTCCAAGAACCAGCGTAATACTGTGTGTCTCATCAGTGCTGTACTGCACCCTGGTTGACTCATCCCTTCCCTGTGACCCTTCTTTGAGGGGATGTCCCATTGTCTACAGATGGGTTTTGGGTCTCTGCTCTGATCACCCTCATTCTCCACAATATGTTTTTGTTGTTGTTTTGGGTCTTCTGGTGCCTGTTACCTGATTCCATCAATACCTCTTTGCACAGGCTGGTGTGCTTCTTCCATGTGGGCTTGTTCCTTCTCTGCTAGATGGCTGCTTGTTTCACTTCAAGCCTTTAAGACCCCAGACACTGTATCTTTTGATAGCCAGGCACCATCAGCTTTCTTCACCACATTTGCTTATGCACCCGCTTTGTCTTCAGTGAACGTGTTGGGAGGGTGAGCATCACGGAATGCCAGCATCCAAATCCTTCACATGTCTTCAAGACCTAACCTGTGCCTTCATGTCTGAAGTATTAAGAATTATGACTCAAGATGCAAATTCCAGTCTTTGGTCAAAAAGGCACATAGGTAGCTTTGGTCTCAGGGATGAGTAAAATGGGGAATCTGAGTGTCACTGGTAGTCCAGCCTTAGTCCCTGTCTCTTTCTGTAGGCTGACTTTGTTCTCCTGAGATCCTTGAATGGAATAAAGTGGTAGCCAAACCTGAGGCGGCTCCAGATCTACATTATACAAGTCTCATGATCAGGGAGGGAAAAAGCGTTTCCATGACAACTTTAGAAAGAAACATTTGAGGGAGAGACTCAGATTGGCTTGACTTTGGCTGGGGTAGAGGTATGGGATAAATCACTGATGAACGTGGCTTGTGATTGACAGACTGCCCAGAACTACATGGCTGAAGCAGGGTGGACGGATGCAGTAGGGGGAACAGTTCTCCACATGGGATGGAAAAGAGGTTACTACTTGTTTTGGACACAATAGCAATGTCTACCTGCTCGTCCTTCCTGTTGGTCGCCACTCCCCCTGTCCTACCTCTGCTCCTAGAGTACTTTTGCATCACTGTGACAGTTAGGTTTTCTGTGCCAACATGGCTCCTGTAGAAATATGTGGGTGGAGTTTAGCCATCAGGTTGCACCTTGATTGGCGGGCAACCAAGATAAATGGCTCTCCAAGGCCGGCCTCTTCCTCTTTCTTCCTGGAGGTGGGCCACATTCTCTGCTCTCACCTTCCTGTTGACAAGGAGCCATGCTGAGACCTGTGAGAGCCCTGGAGATGGTTCCACCGCCACTGGATCCACAGGACTCTGCACCCTCTGACCTGTGATCTTCCTGCATTTTGCATCATCGCATGTGCTGCGTGAGTCTGAAGAGGGATGTATGAACTAGTATCGGACTTATGGACTTGATCTGGACTGGGCTGGGATGTTTTCTTAATATACAACTACTCTTTGATATAAAGCTCTCTCTTTCTACACACACAAGTGTCTCGGGATTTGTTTCTCTGGTCAACCTGGCCTAACACAATCACATTCGGATCATTATCGAGGCACCCCTCCCCCACACCATGGTATTGATTCTGGGACACCCCCATTCCCCAACAAAACATATCGAAATGAAGCCAGTCACATGAATTTTCTGGTTTTCCAGTACATTTAAAAGTGAGGTTCACTCTTTAAGGGTGTTAAGGGTACAGTAACACTCTGAGAAAGTTTAGAATGTTGTGAAACTCATCAAAATGAGACACAAAGTGAGCTCATGCCATTGTTAAGTCAACATGGTGCCCTGCGACTTGCCCGACACAGCGTTGTCGCAAACCCTCCATTTGTAAAAAGCAGCCTATCTGCAAAGCCCAACCAAAGGAGGAATGGGTGTGCAGAGTATAGCCGTGTGTGCAAAGGTCTGACTCGGACGAGTCCTGCTTCCCCCACTACATTTTAATCTTTACGAAAATAAGGTTACGAAGGCTGAAGACACCAGCAAATCGCGGCACAGATGTGATCTCGGGAGTTTTCGAATGTCTACGTCACAGCTGCTCTCATGGGCTGTAGGACGGCTGCCTCTCTCTGGCAAAAGAGGACGAGAGGGGAAGAGAGTGCTCGGGCTGAAGTTCAGGGTAACCATGCTGGGCAGTTCTTGATACTAGCCTTGGCTCGGGCTGCTTCTAGGAGTAATTAAGCCCAAATAGTCACTGTCAAGTTGGTTCCAACTCTTAATGACTGGTGTGTGTCAAGCAGAGCTGGCATACTCCACAGGGCTTTCAATGGTGCATTCTGTGCAACTTCACGCCCTCAGGAAACAGGTGACATGGTCTGCCTTCTAAGGTACCACTGGGGGAACTTGCTCCCTCACCTTTCCCTTAGCGGCAGACCATTTGGACCAGCCACGAATTCCTCTTCCCTAAATTAGCACCGCTATTTGTCAATGACAGTTTAGCCTATATGGTGACCTCCTTCTAACTTGCATAGGTAACACATATCTGACACAGACATTACACTTTAATAGCCACCATTGTCAATGTCTTCAGGCCCATTAGTGCTGATTGAATCACTGCCCCTGTCCTTGTGGGGGGAAAAATGACAATGGGAAACAGCTCACCTTCACGTAATGGACTTGGAAAAAGATATTAGTTAGCTGAGGAAGGCTTGTTCCGACTTACAGAGGAATGCTTTATGATGCTGTCAAAACATGGGTAGTGGCTCTAGGAGTCAGTGTACAGTATCACTAGACTTGAAGAATGAATTTGATATAAACTTAAATGTTAAGAGAACAGAAACAAATGAACCCCAAACTCTACTTTATTCATCATTTACTTCCACGTTGTTGTTGTTATTTTAACTGACGATAGTACAACTAGAGATAGTGATAGGTACATTTGGCCAGAATTTCCCCCTAGCTTTCTTTCAGCGACTACTTAACAGGCTGGCAATTTTGATAAAAGGTATTCCTCAGGAGGGGCCGTGGAGACAGCCTTCAAATGTATTTGGAAATACTGTAAGACAAATAATCTTACAGTGGAAAGTCTGAAAGTGGAAGAAACTGAAACATATAAGGAAGAACTTTAGGTTATTGGTAGAATAAATGTATCCTGCAGGTCTTTGTCCATGTAACTATCATGGGTGAAGGCAGGCACTTTAACATCAAGGGGATTAGGGGCCCTTTGTCATGCCTCCGTTCAGCTACCCCGTTCTAGGGGGGCCCTTGAACACAAGGAGCAATAGTTCATTGGAAAGCAGGGATTCTGAACGGCGCCTCCTCTGGGATGTTTCCCAGGACAGAAGGGTATGCGTGGGCAAAGACGTGGGTCTTTGGGAAATCATTCCATATGGGTCTGAACTGCTGACCTATCCTAGCAGCTGGGGAGTGCTTACCCCTGCACACCAGGGCCCATGAGATCAGTCCTCTTTGGATGGAAATGATTGTTCCTTCTGCCAGCAGTTCCATCTCCACCCCAGTATGGGTCTGGCTTGGGGGAGCAGATGCGAAAGTCCCAAGGGCAAGAGTGCTTGCTGGGGCAAAAGGGACCCCAGGTGCAGAGCTTACTGAGGACTGGAGTGGGGGGTGGGGGTGGGGCACCGAAAACAAGAAGTGGTCGGATTATGGGATTGGAATTGCCCCTGGGTTCGAGGGTCTCCCACTTGCACCCACTACCTTCATAGACCATGGAGAACACATGTGTTGGGTTAAGCTTCCAATGCTGTTTTATAACCCTTTGTACTTATTACCAAGGGATCAATGGCTACTAAAGAAATTAGCAAGTGCCATTAAACGCAATTCTCAAATGACAAGGGGGCAGATGCTAAGGCTCGAGGCACTGAAAAAACAGCAAATGTTCCCCTTCTGTGTTAAAAAAAAAAAAAAGAAATGAGTAGGAGGGAAAAGAAATGACTTGAAAAGATTCACTGCTCTTGGAAATTAGTCTTTACCTTAAATCACCCAACTCAAGTCGCTGTGCTGCCCAGCGTTGGCTTGGAGTTGCCAGGACACCTGGGAACTCTTAGCTTTGCAACTGATGTGAAGTCACAATAGTAGACTTCGCCTGCCTGGCACATCATGGCTCTGAGGTTTGTTCTGCAGTGCCCAGAGTGTCCCGTGAAAATGCCCAAGACCCAGGTGAATGTATGCTGAAAATAAAGCCGAATAAATACTGCCCACTTGACTTCTCTCTCGGATCAGCTCAAGATCATGACCCATCTCATCTGCTTCTCTCACCTCAACAGGAATTGACTAGACAGCAGTGGGTACTTGGCCTTTCATTCTTCCCAGCTGCTCTGCAGGAGAAAAAAACCCGGAGGTTTCCTGCTTCCTTAAAGTTACTGTCTCAGAACAAGGACAGTTTTACTCGGTCCTATAGGGGAGCTGTGAACTGGCATCTGCTGATGTGAATCTCAGTCCACAAACTGAGGTGGGTGAAACATAAAACAATTTGAATATGAGCTTCCATTCCACTGGGTCTTAGGACATGTGAATTTCAATCTTCGTGGGAGGAGCCATGTTGTGGAGAAAGATCTACAGGTTATGAAGCATCTGTCAACCGGCTCTTAATGTGATAACCATTGGTCCCTGGCAGTGTCCCCTGCTTCCACACGGGCAGCTGTGTGGTCTGCCATCTGCCTGGGTGCTCCGAATCCCTTTGCTTCCTGGGGTCAGACTGCTTCCCTGCTGCTTCTCCCTGGGAGCAAGCAGGTTGCCTTTGCCATAGGCCCCTCAGCTCTCTCCCTGGGCCCTCACTTCCACTACCCAGGCTCCCCACTTCCCTTTCAGACCCAAAGGCTGTGGGCCCTGAGCAGGTCCGGAGCACCCTCTACCTGCTGCTGACCAGGAGCAGGGTCAAAGAGAGCCACAGGTCCTCCTGTATACAGTGAAGCTCTTTCAAACTGCTGGCTGGGTAGGCGTGGTTGATGGTATTGGTCGACCCCACTGGCTAAGTTAGGTCCACCTGTGTGATGTACCTAAGGTGGGTGTGTCCAAGATAATGGTTCTACCTGGGCCTACGGGGCTTATGTCTGTGCATGCTCAGTTAGGTGGGGGCATGGGGGATCGGTCTTCCTAAGTGTTCAGTGGTTGCCTGATTTCCTTCCAACCTCTTCTACGGGGGCCTTTGCAGGCATGGGAGGGACCACCCATCCACCACCCACCCTGTCCCTAAGCCAGCTACCCAACAGAAGCTGAGCAGAACGCCTGAGGTCCTCGGTCCCAGTGTCCAGCTCTAGGCCTGACCATCCAGAAGGCAGACTTTCTGGAGTCTCCTGGTATGAACTTTGCCCCAGAAGCTGCCCAGCATCATGAGGACAATGCCAGAGACGTTACGCCATGGCCCAAGCCCAGAGAGCTCGTGTCTGTTCCCTTGGTGGCTTTTCAGCGCAGCCTGGCGATTGCACAGGAACTCAGGGTTGTCTGGAGCCCCAGTGCTCTATTTCCCTTCTGCCCAGTCTGTTAGGTAGGTTAGCAAAGGGCTGGGAATGTCCGTTAACGTGTGCCCAGAGGGCCAAGCCAGGGGAACAAAGGAGTGGCGCACTGCACATGCCCAGAGGCTTGGATTCCCGCAGGTAGGCAGGGGTGGGCGTGAACTTGAGTTGGCCCCCCTAGACTAGGTGAATTCAATTCAGCCAATGGGGTCTTCCACCACGCCTCCCTGTGGAATCCGTAAAAAGGCAGGAGCGGGGTGGGGGAAAGAATTTAGGCGCAGAGAGCTTTGGCGGAACTTTTGGACACTCTTGCGGGATGCCGAGCCAGCCGCTTCCAGCCAGGCGGCATGTCCGGGAGGAGCCCCTTGGGTGCCGTGTAAACCTGAAACTTCTTCTAACCTTCATAAAACTCACTTAGATCACGAACCAGGCTTCAGTGTGAATTCTTTCTCACGCGGAGCCAAGGACCGAGGTATAAATCTAGCTCCAGACAGCTCTAACAAGTCCTTCTGCCTCCGGACCGCGGCCTTCCGCTGGGCCGGCTCTGGGCGCAGAGGGGCCCGAGTACCGAGGGCCCTTGACTTCGGAGGCTGTTTTGCAAATCCAAATGAAGAGCCTGCTTGGCTGAGGCTTAAAGGAACACCCCAGGGGCGCCTGCAGCAGCGGCTGCTTCATTCAATCCCGGGAAACGACAGACGGCCACCCAGGGCCATGCCTGCCAGGCTCGGTGGGCCTTTAGGCTCAGCCACCCGGCACGCGGCCATTTAATCTCCATCGCTCCCCACAGCGCGAGCCAATTAAGGAGGAAGCCAGCGGGGCCCGGATCACTGGCGGGGGTGGAGTTGGAGGGGGCGGCAATCTTTGGAGGGAAGGCCAAAGGCGCCCCCCCCCCTTCCTTCACAGCCTGTGTAGGAACGCAAACGGTGGGGGCTAGCAGGTGGGATGGAGGGGGCTGCCCCATAAACAGGCGCCAAGATTCCCTACAGATGGCAGCGACACAGAATTGGTATCCCCAGGGCTCGCAACTTCCAAAATGAGATTTACAGTCTGGGCCCCGCCCCCTTCAGGGAGAAAGCGCCTGCTTCAGCAACTTCGGGGACGGGCTCTGATGCTCAGCTTCCGCGCAGGGATCAGGTTTTGCAGTTAGCGAGCGCCGGGTGTGAAAGCAAAGCTATTTTGAGGTGGGAGGAGTTCTCAACCTTTCCCTCTTTGCATTTGGAGGCCTGATTAATTCCTCTTTAATGCTCTGTTTCCACGTCGCCTTTCTTCCACAACTCCCTTCCACCCAAGTCCTCCTTTGCACGTTTTCAGACCGTGTCTACCTTGAGACTGGCCTGACCTACTGGGGTGAGCTTAATACCACACAGGAGACCCCAAAGCAAGATTTAGTCCCAAAGAGGAGTTGTAGGGAGTACGATTTATTATGATTATTTTTTTTAAAAAACCTTTCCTCTTATTAAACCAATGTAATGGTAGTCAATCGACAAAGATTTATAGGAGAGTCAAAAAGGAGGTGGAAAAATGCTACCCTCTAACCTCTTAGAATCACCATTAGTATTCTGGGGTTTATCTGAATGCCTGATTCTTGTACATTGTTAGGCAGGCTCAGAGAGCTTCTTGCATAAACATGTGCACGCCATTCTGACCTTCCTCCTAACGCCCAGAGCACCTTTCCATGTGAGTAAGGCTTTATAAGAACACTAGCCCAATCCATGGTACCATATGATTGGATCCCTACTGATTTTAAGGTATTATTTTGTTCTCTCTTCCCCCCCAGCTCTTCTGTTTTTTTAACCTTAAAAAAAAAACCGTTTCATCTTGTTAAGACTCCACACAGCAAAGCCTATAACGATAGTGTTAGGGTAGGTCCTCTAGAGAGGCACTACCAGAGACGTTCGTGAGTGTGGTCAATAGGAAGTGATGTCTATGGAGAAGGGGCATCCACAGCTTTAGAAATAGATAAAGCCCAGTCAGGGATCCCCCATCACGGAAGCTGGTGAAAGATGCAGAGGTCAAATGAATCTGAAGTGGGCCCAGGGAATCCACTGAGGGGCGCCCACCGATGGCCATGCAATGGAAAATTGAGGAACAAGGAAGCAAGATTCAGTTCCAGCAGAAGGGGAAAGGCCAAAGAGAATGCCACTCTGCTAGACCGCACCCACGGTGGGGTCCTCAGCCTGAGAGCTCAGGGCTAGGTTGTGCCCCGCCTCTACCCTGACCCAGGAGGGTCTAGTTGACACCATTCCTAACTATCACACCAATTCAACAGTTTTTACATGGACCCATTAGTGAGTTAACGATATTATTTTCACTTGTTCAGCCATTCTCACTCTCCCTTCCAGACTTGTTCCTGCCTTGTATTCAACATAAACCCACTTCCCTATAAGGGGCCTATCTGATCTTTCCAGTCATGGTTGTCAGTTTGATCCCTTAGAAAGCATACCGCCCAAGGCAGACAGTCTTTATTTGTAAATTAAGCTCAATCATTGTTTGCCTTGAAGAAGACTTCAGGGGATATTTCTGGCTAAGGTTTAAAGCTCAGCTCAGGCAATCATTGAGTAGTTCACTTAGCCTCCAGAGCGCCAGAGCGTCCAGGAGAATTGACATTCTGCTCTGCGTTCCCCTCTCTGTTTTGTTCTCTCATGAGAAGTATCTTGATGTCCAGCCTTGGCGCACACTTGTGGCATACATTTCTGGTCCATCCACGGGAGGGATTGGCCTGGCCTTTCCTCTCCACCCATTCTCTGCATCATCTTGTCTAGTGCTTTAAACATACTCCAAATGCAAATATGCCAAAGTAAGATTTCCTTTTTTCCCAAAAGGAGTTCTAACGATGCTCTTTTAGCTGCCCGATACTTTCCCATCTATCCACTTCTTGTGTATTTGTGTTTTCTTCAGACCAAAAACCTAGACTGCACCCAGATCCTTCTTCACATCTTGCATAGAGCCTCTCCTTACCAATCCACTGGCAAGACTTGTTGGTTCCGCCTCCCTATTGTCCTGAGCTTTATCTTGCCATTTTCCTGTTGTGGTTAAGTCTTGTCAGTCCAACCCATGGCAATCCCATGGGACATCTCCCTAGGCTACTCTAGGCTTTTATCATTATGGGAGATGATCAATGGGTCTCTTTCTCACGGGGCAACTGGGTGAGAGCTACCAACCTTTGGGTGAGCAGCCAAGTGCTTTCCATCTCCCCATCCCCTCCTAATCAAGCCTTCCTCGCCTCTCGTTTGGACTGAAGCTTTCCGTTTTGACCTGCTCTCTCTTCTCTGAATCACAGCCAGAATGAGCTCCTTTAGGTGCCGGCCCTCCTAATTTGGAGAGAGCCAGTGTTCCCTCGAAGGTGCGCTGGCGATCTCCTGGGTAAGGCGCTGGGCTGAGTCAGCGTGCGGACCCACCAGCCGTTCTTTGGGAGAAGGGCAGTGTTATCTGCTCTTGTGAAGATTTACCATCTTGGAAGCCCTGGGGACAGAGTTCCACTCTGTTCTATAGGGTTGCTATGAGTCAGAATTGATAGCTCGTAATGGGGTTGGGTAGTTCCCTATCTTCTAGTGTACAATTTCAAACTTCTTACCATGCAAACCTGACTCCTGCTCACCTTGCTAATCTCATCATGTCACTTCCTTCCTGGTAACTAGGAAGTTATCAGGACACAATTGGATGCTTTCTGTTCTTAAACATGCAGACTCCTTTCCCACCTCAAAACTTTGACACCCGCCCTTGCTTCTGTTTCAGTGTGTTTCTCCTGGGTCTTCCATTGGCCTTATTCTCCTCTCCCACCTCTAAACTCAAATACCACCTCAGATAGTTAAGGTTTATTGTGCCAACCTAGCCGATAAACACATGTGGGCTAATTGAAGGGCAGAGAGATAAATGGCTCAGTGAGCCTCACCTTTCTAGTTCTCGGGTCTCTTGCGTTGTGATGGTCGGACCAGGGTGCAGCTGCCTTAGCCAGTTCCCTGCTTTAGCTGGCAAGGCTCACTTCCTGCAAAACATCCCCAAACAGAAGCCACATGGACCTACCCTGATGTAGCCCTGGGTACTGGAGCAGCCGTGTGGAGACCCCTGCCAGTGCTGAGATGCTTACACATTCACTGACTCGGCTTTCCTCCTGCAGTTGGCATCACTGCGTGTGTTTTGTGAGATGGAGGAGGACTTTGTGGATTGGTGTTGGACATATGGGTTAATGTTGGACTTGTGGGCTTGGGCAGCAATGAGTTGGGATGTTTTTTTGATGTGCACTTAACCTTTATATAAAACTCTCTTATGCATGAGTTTCTGTGGATTTCTTTCTCTAAAGTACCCAGACTAACACACCACCTCTGTAGGGAGGCCTTCACTGGCCACTTGATTTAAAACAGTGTCCTGCTCACAACTGTTTTTTGTCTTTGCAACATGAATGCAAGGAATAATTGGGGTGACATGTGATTGATGGAATAAAATTCAGGATGCTGTACTGACGTGGAGCCTGTGTACATGCCACACCACACTGTCAAATTTGGTTACTGGGTAGTACACAATTGACACGGAGGAGATGTAGCTGTCCTGAAGAACATGGATTAGAAATATGTCTTAGTCCAGCAGTTCTCAACTTGTGGGTTGCAACCCCTTTGGGGGTCGAACGACCCTTTCACAGGGGTTGCCCGATTCATAACAGTAGCAAAATGACAGTTAGGAAGTAGTAACGAAAATAATTTTATGGTTGGGGGTCACCACCACATGAGGAACTGTACGAAAGGGTCAGGGCATTAGGAAGGTTGAGAACCACTGCCTCAGGCCCTCATTTATGGCTTTGATTTACACTTCATCCCCAAAACTCCAGGAAATAAGAAAGATTGCTTATTGGATCCGATAGGATGCTCTTGGGTTCCGACAAGAGAAAACGCAACTCAAAGAAGATTAAAATATGAAAAAGATTCTTTACATATAAATCCTGGAACAGTATGCCAAGATTAATTTCATGGCTCAATATCATCAGATATTCAGTATATTTCTTTCTTCTTTTTTTTCTTGGCTTTGCCTCCTATAGAGGTTCCTAAGCCCATTACTTCACAGCTGTGAGATGACTGGATCAATCACAAGCATTGATTAGCTGCACAACACTGGCCAAAGGCTAGAAAAGAACACCCCAGTCATCCACAGCTCCACGGGTCATCATGGCAAAGGGAATGGAGTCACCGTGACTCAATAACTGGTTTGGACCAAAGAGTCTTAGCTGCTGGGCCAGTGCTGTAAATGGCTGAGGGCTCTGAGACTTTGATCTCCCGGGTCCTTGGGGCAGCTGAAGTGGACCCTGTGGTGCAAAGAGCTTCACAGGCCAGTCACTGCCCAGGGTAAATGGAAGATTTAAAAAATGCTATGTAGAAAGTAGATCCTGTGTGGGTTTTGATATGAAAAAGAAGGAGAAGCAATGGTTAAAAGTAATTCACTGGGGCTAGAGAGAAAACCAGGGAATACTGACCATTGGAAATATGTTTGACACCTTGATTGTATCAGCAAAGAATAGGGAGCAGCAACCGAATGTCTGTCACACCCACGAAAGAGCTCGAATTATGTCGAGTTAAGATTCTCATCAGTATGTCTAGGACAAGACAGTGGAGCTAATGCTTCCATTGTGCTAGTGGAAAAGAACCTTGACCGGGAGCTTTATACTCAATGAAACTTTCTGGCTGGACTCACTAGGCAGCAGACCCACATGGAGACTGGCTAGTAGACAGGAGGTTTATTAGGGATCCATTTCTGTGGGCAAAGAGACAGAAGCACTCCCAAATTTTCCTCTAGTTCCTAAATGTTTCCTCTCCCTGCCCCACTATCATGATCCCAATTCAACTTTATAAATCTGGCTAGACCAGAGGATGTACACTAGTACAGATGGGAACTGGAAACACAGGGAATCCAGGACAGATGATCCCTCAGGACCAGTGGTGAGAGTGGCGTTACCGGGAGGGTGAGGTGGAAAGGGGGAACCGATTATAAGGGTCTATATAAACCTCCTTCCTGGGGGATGGACAACAGAAAAGTGGGTGAAGGGAGACGGTGGACAGGATAAGATATGACAAAATAATAATTTACAAATTATCAAGGGTTCATGAGGGAGGGGGAGCGGGGAGGGAGGGGGAAAATGAGGAGCTGATAACAAGGGCTCAAGCAGAAAGCAAATGTTTTGAGAATGATGATGGCAACAAATGTACAAATATGCTTGACACAATGGATGTATGTATGGATTGTGATAAGAGTTGTACGAGCCCCCAATAAAATGATTAAATAGTAATAATTTAAAAAGAGAGAAGCAAGATTAGGCAAAGAGGAAAGTTGGGCCACAATGGAATCAATTCTCTGCCCCAGCAAAGTCTTAGCCAAGGCTCCAGTGTGATTATTGGTGCAGTTGGTTGAAGTGTGGACAAGAAGAGGCAGGAAGATCAGTTAGCAGGCAAGCTGAAGGAAGTTGGCCCGGGCTTTGGTGGTGGGCTGGGTCTTCATACTGGACGCAGCGGGCTGATTCCAAGGGCTTGGCCCTTTATAGTCAGGCCTTCCAGGCACACAAGGCCCTGGTCCCTTCGTGGGTAAGAATGCCTCTCCAAGGATAGACCCATGCGTTCACACTGTAACCCCCAGCTTGGGTCTGACGCTTTGGAAAATAGTTTTTTTTTTTTACTCCCAATGCAGCTGTGGACGTGGTAGCTTTTTCCATTAGGGTTTCTTCACAGCAGCCTTTGGTGGGCTTTACTCCTCTGCCTTTCCCACCTGAGTTCAAGACTTTCCCAGCTCACCTCCCACCCCTAGCCTTGTCCCCTCACAACACTCTCCACAGCGCCAAGAGAACTGGCTCAGCCTGTAGAGTTTCCTGGAGCATCCAGTTCTTCTGAGTTTATGGATGCGTGTCCTCTCTGTTCGTGCCTTTTCCCAGCCTCGCTCGATGCCAGGGAATGGCATGATTCCCTCAAATCCCACCTCCATCCCCACTGCCTCTGTGGAGCCTCCCCTGACCCACCCAGCAAGACTGTTGACCCTTCCTCCGGAGCAGGTTCCTCAGCACCACCCCTTGTCACACTGATGGTGATGGTTTGGTCCCAGCTGTCTCCTTTAGGCTGCTGAATTCTTGGTCCATGTTTATCTTCCAGGAGCACCCAGGCCAAGTACAAAGAATCTTGTTTCAGTTTGGTTTGAAGCTGAGCTTGAGACAAGGTCTTGAGGGCAAGCAGTTCATCAGGGAATTGAGCCCAGAAGGCATCAGCCTAGGCATGGGAAGTGAGACAGAGAAGGGGAGGAGTCCAGGATGTATCATCAAGCCCGTTTCCCCCTTAAGTACCTAGAGCTTAATCTTGCTGGGGAACTTGGGTATCAGATAATGCATATCACACACCTCAGAATTATTCCAATCAGCCATTAGTTGAGGGCTGTGCCTGGTGGGCATTGGTTTCCCAGCATCTCCAGCCTGCTGCATTTAAGGAGAGGAGCACTAGTGGCTATAGTCTTTGGGCAAAGATTTCCTAGTGCTGACAGTAGACTCAAACCTTGTATGTGCTTAGGAAAGTGGTCCTGGAGTCAGGGGGGACAGCTGGTCCCGCTGTTTTCTCCTCTAGATTGTTTATCCCGCCTATCTCATCTAGATAGACCTGCAGAGATAATAATATGCACAAAAACAAGACAGAGCAAAACAAAGCAACAGAAGAAAACAAAACACAATAACAATAAGAAACCAATGACAAAAAAAGAAAAGCCTATAAATAGTTCAATGTCTGCCTGTTGATCCCCAGGAGTGCGGAGGCTATATATTTTTAAAGAGTTTTAATGGGCATCTTTTCTTTAAAAAAAAATTAAATTGTAAATTAGGTGGGAGTTTACATTTCAGATCATCAACTTTGTACCCAACAGGTTAGACTACTAATCAACACCCCCATAGGCTACCTTTCCTCTGCTCCTTGATTTTCCTTCTCCCCCTTGTAGATCATCATCTTTCGCGCCACTCAAGGGGACAGGCTTTGGAGTTTGCCAAAGATGGGAGGGTGAGAGAGAAGAGATAAAGCAACAGACTAGTCGGTCGATGGGTATTAATGAAGGGCGTATTCTTGGATCTCCGTCAAAAGTGTTTCAAGTCCTCTTGGCTTCCAGCAAGCAAGGTTGTGTCACCCGCATTTCACAGGTTACTCATGAGTCTTCCTCCAATCCTGGTGAATGTGCTTCCTAGAGTTCAGCTTCTCAGAGTATTTTCTCAGCATACCCTGATGCATACCCTTCGTGATTTTAAACCCTGCAGTCTCCCCTTGTTTTGTTCTAAGGGCTACTTTTGATCCGTGTACAGTTTTCACGTGAGCACAATGAAGTGTTCTTGAATTCCCATTCTTCTCGATATTGTCCATAGTTTTTATGATTCACACATGTGAATGCCTTTGCAAAAGCCAAGAAAGCACAAGTAAACATTTCTGATATTCTCAGCTTTCAGCCAAGAGCCATTTGATGTTAGCAATGATATCTTTCATTCCATGTCCTCTTCTGAATTTGGCTTATATTTCAGGTAGCTCCCTCTCTATGTATTGCTGCAACTAACTTTTAATTTTAAGCAGCAAAATTTTACCCACATGTGATAGCAATTTTGTCTAGTAATTTCTGAAGTTTGTTGGGTCACCTTTCTTTTGGTAATAAGCACAAATGTGAATCTCTTCCAGTCAGTTGGTCAGGTAGCTAAGCTGTCTTCCAAATTTCTTGACATAGACTAGTAATACCTCCGCTGCAGTATTAGTTTTTTAAAAAAACATTTCAATTAATATTCTATCAATTCTTGGAGCACAACCCCCCCACCCCCCCCCAATTTTCAAACTAATGCCATCAGCAGACTTCTTCCCTTGGACTTCTCCCTTCCACACCATCAGCTTTTGATGATGGATTACCTCTTGATATGGTTGAAGGTACCAATCCTTTTTGGTACAGTACTTCTCTGTATTCCTTCCATCTTCTTTTGATGCTTCCTGCGTCATTCAATATTTAGTCCATAGAATCCTCTAATATTTCTTCTTGGGTCTTGAGTTTTTCTTCATTTCTTTCAGCTGAGCGTGTTATTCCCTTTTGGTTTTACCGACTCCCAGTCTTTGCACATTCCTTATAGTGCTTTGTCTCGTCTTCTCTAGCTGCCTTTTGAAATTTCTGTTTAACTCTTTTTACTTCATTGTTTCTTCCATTTGCTTTAGTTACTCTATGTTCAAGAGCAAGTTTCAGAATCTCTTCTGACATCTACTTTGTCTTTTCTGAATTTTCTGTTATTTGAATGACTTGTTGCTTTCTTCATGTATAATGTGCTTGATGTCATTCCACCACTCATCAGGGATTAGTGTTCAGTGTGTCAACTTTACTCATGAGACCTTCTCCAAGTTCAGGCGGGATATACTCAAGATCATATTTTGGTTTTTGTGGTATTGTTCAATTTTCTTCAGCTTCAACCTGAACTATCGTATAACTAATTGATGGTCTGCCCGACAGTCGACACCTCGCCTTGTTGTGGCTGATGATTGAACTTCTGCATCCTCTCTTCCCACAGAGGTAGTAAATTTGATTTCGGTGTATTCCCTCTGACCAATTCCATGTACATAGTTACCATCTTGTTATTGAAAAAAGGAATTTGTAATGAGGGGCCATTGGTTTTGTAAAACTCTATCTACCCTCTGGCCTCCAGCTTTGTTTCTATAATCCACACCATGTTTTCCAATACGGTTTCTTCCTGTATGTTTCTAACTCTCTCATTCTAATTAGCAGTAATTATCTATGCATATCTCGATTGTCTGATCAATTTTAGACTGAAGAAGTTGGTAGAAATCTTCCATTTCTTCATCATTGGCTTTTGTGGTTGGTATGTAAATTTTAATAATGGTTGTGTGAACTGATCTTCTTGTAGGTGTTTAGATATCGGCCTATCACAGACAACATAGATCTGGAAATATCCTTTCTGACAGTGACTCCAATACTATGTCTCTTGAATATGTAATTCCTGGCATAGTATAAACCTTCTGGTTGTCCAATTCAAAATGACCAATGCTAGTCCATTTCAGCTTGATAATGCCTAGGGTATTGTGTTAGTCTGGGTAGACTAGAGAAACAAAATTCATAGACACTCATAGGTATATAAGAGAGAGTTTTATATAAAGGGTAAGTATGTACATTAAGAAAGCATCCCAACCCAGTGCTATCCAAGCCCATAAGTCTGACATGAGCCCATATGTCTGACAACAATCTACAAAGTCCTCCTCAATCTCACAAAACACACGCAATGACACCGAATGCAGGAGGAAAGCTGAATCAGTGAGCATGTGAGCATCTCAGCAGGGTTCTCCACATGGCTGCTCCAGTACCCAGGGCTGCATCAGGGTAGGTCCATGTGGCTTCTCCTCAGGGATGCCTCACAGGAAGTGAGCCTTGCCAGCTGAGGCAGAGAACTAGCTAAAGCAGCCACACACTGGTCCAGCCGTCAGAGAACAAGAGACCAGAAAGACGAAGCTTGCCAAGCCATTTCTCTCTCTACCCTTCAATTAAACTGCCCTTCAATTAATCCCACATGTGTTCATTGGCAGGTTGGCACAATAAACCTTAACTTTTATTGGTTTCATTTCTGATGACTTCCAATTTTCATAGATTCATACTTTGTACATCCCACATTCTGATGTTTGCCCTTGCTTCTCATTTACACTTAGAACCTTTGAAGCCCATGAGGCAGTTCTACTCTGTCCTATAGGGTCATTATGAGTTAGGTTCAATTTAATGGCAGTGGATTTTGTGGGTTTTTTAAAATTAGTTATCAAGAGTTTCTGAACTCTTCTTCAGAGTATGGTCTTTAAAGTACACGCTGGAACACCGGGTATTCACAGCTCTCCATGGGGAGTGGACACAGGGACTTAGACACTGAGCAAGATTGGACCTAGCACTGAGAAGCCCTGCCCTTACTTTGGAAACTTCTTCTGCCGATTATGTGGGGGCCAGTGGTGGCTTAGTGGTAGACCTCTCGCTTTCGATGTGGGAGACACTGTTCAAATCCCTGCCCTTCATGGGCAGCCACTGCCTGCCTGTCAGCAGAGATGTACATATTGCTAGGATGTTTCTGCCGAGGTTTCAGACGGACAGATGAGGAAGAAAGGTCTGGTGATCTCTTCCCTGAGAATCAGCCCATGGAGACCCTGGGGATCCCAGTGTCTGATCTGCAGCTGATCATGGGGGTTTGTGGAGTTGCCATAGGGTTAGGGTTAGAGTTAGGGTTTGGTTCAGTTGGGTGTGGGGATTTCTATGAGATGGGGTGTGTGTGTGTGTGTGTGTGTGTGTGTGTGTGTGTGTGTGTGTGTCAAGGTCAGCTAACAACAACAGCCACCGCCAAGGAAGGGACTTCCCATCACAATCCAAGCCTTTCCAATCGCCGTCATCTTGCCATTCCCAGGGCCCAACAGTTCCAGACGGAGTGTCATGGACTCGTTGCAAATAGATGGCCCGGAGATCGCGGCATGAAAGCCGGGGAAGAAAAATGAATTGGAGGTGTGATGTCACCAGCACTATTGTCAGGGCTACACGAGGTCCCTTGCCTGCAGCTGTGGGAGATATCAGGCAGCAGAGTGTCCCATCCCCTTCGTAGTGCCCAGCGGAGGATGATCATGTTCACCTGCGGGGCCGTGTAGGACCACTAAACATAGTCGTCGGTGATGAGTGTAAGGCACCAACGAGCATGCCCATAGGTGACACCCAGGAAGATGAGCTGTTTAGAGAGCACCCTTTGAAAACCAGCAAACAACATTCATAACTTTAAGAAATTGGGAGTCATCCCCACGTGTCCTTTTCACTTGGCCGTGAATTATTTCATAGCTGCTCCACGAGTTCTTTCCTAAGGGGACCAGCCAGATTGGCTGTGCACCTGGACCCAGGTGGGGACTCCAACTGAGCAGAAGCATGCTGGGCTCACAGATATCAGGTGCGCTGGCAGGCCAGGTAAAGAGGGGACCTGGAGGATGTTTTATATTCTTTCCTGGAGACCCCTGTGGGTTCATGCAGATGGAGGGCAGGTAAAACTCTGGCACTACCCAAGAGGCAAATAATTAGACCCCCACAGGCAGGTGAGGACAGTGGATATCAAAAGGGAATGATCAAACAAGAACAAATATTAAAAGCCCCAAGCGCACGGACCTCTTTGAAAACTGAAAGACGTTCTTGTTTTACATTGGGAAGGAGGAAATTCCCAAAGATGTTATGGACTGTCAGACATGACCCATTGGGATTCAATGTAGAGAAGACATTGCTTGGGAGGGAGGACCTTTGGATTATTAATGGAAGAATTTATTCCCAGTTGCATACTTTGGATCATTTCTTTTGCAGCCTACCCTAAGCATGCTTAGCTTGCAGTGATTTAAGGAGCAATAATGTAAATTACCCACTCCACTGATTGCGTTTGGCCTTGACAGTGCTTGCTACCATGTGGTTACTGGCACCGCTTTTCATTTTATTAATGCCTCCAAATGTATCCAGAAAAGCCGTGGCTTCTCATCTTGAGGAAAATCAAGAGGCCAGGCAAGCATTTCACAGCTGATTGGAATTCGAGTGTATCTCACGACGCCAGCCACGTGTGTTAACACGGCTCCACTCTCCACAGTATAATTGCTGAAAGCCAGTTGACTTGCTTTGTCTCCGCACTGGTTCAGCCCATCGAGAACTTAAGCCCCATGCTGAAAATGACAACATGAAAGATCAGCCTGTGTATTAGTTGCCAATGATCTGGTCTGATGGTCCCCTGTGCAGACCTGCTGAGGAGAATGAGGAGAGAAGAGATGGGTAGTGATTTCATCGGATGAACTACCCTCTGGGCGACAGATAACTGCCGTCGAACGGATTCCGTGCCTTGTGCACAATAGCATGCTGTCACCTCGTGCTCTGGATCACTAGTATGTTCAGCTCATCGTTGTAGTGACTTTGCCCACCCACTTTACGAAGGGAGACCTCTGTTTTCCCAAACAAGATGCCCTTCTCCAGTGATCCTTCCTGCCTGATGAAGTGTCCGCAGCAAGCAAGTTAGATGATGTTCCGTTGCAATCATAAGGTTTTCACGGACTGGCTAATTTTTGCAAGTAGGTAGCCAGTCCTTTCTTCCTGGTCTGTCTTAAGTCTGGAAGCTTCTCCAAAAGCTGCTCACCATGGATGATCCTGATAGCTTCCAGCAACACGGCAACACATGAGTCACCATCGTAGGACAAACTGACAGGTGGGTGGTAGGGTGGGTAGTAGTCATTTTAATTTTAATGATGAGACAATCGTTTCTGAGAGGTTGGATATCTTGCCTTAAATCCCTCAAATCAACTGACAGAGCAGATTTTGAATTTAGGTCCTTCTGACACCCAAACCGGCTTCTTTCACTTCATATCTGTGCTGCAGCATGGCGGCCAGTGTGCCCAAATGTATAAACATGTCTGCTTTGCAAAACTGAGAGGCGGGCTCTGAGTTTTTGTGAGATATTGCTGTGCAATACTGAGCAAACGAGGCAACCCCAAAGTTAGCTCCCTTGGCTACAGTGCTGATGGAAGCAGGAAGGGCAGGGTTCTTAGCTACTACAGAAGAGATGGCAGTCCCCATGCCCCTGTCTTGTAAATCATGTCTCCAACTGTGTTCTGAAGACCTGACAAGACTCTGCGAGGAACCTCAAGCTCTGGGACAAGGCTGACCCAAGGAGAGCCTGCAGAGGCTTTCTCTAACTGACCAAGAACCCCTGTTGCCTGCTGGGGAGAACCTGTAATCACAGTGGTTGCTGTTGGTTGCCAGCCTGACGTTCACCTCCTCCCCTCCCCACACTCTTCTTGTGGTGTCCCCCGCAGGCTCCTCATGGTCACACATCTTGGCTGTCAGGAAACTGACCTACCCTGTCTTCAGGGATGGGTTTGTTCCTGAGTGGTTTTTGTAACCCCCCAAAACCCCAATCCCCGCCAGTGACTGGGTTAGAAAAGGGTTTGAGATACAAAGACACTGCTGGGGTCCTTGACGAGTCTCCTGATGCTTCCGTCACAAGGAAGAGTAGGACTCCTTCCTGCCCCCCGGCCGCTGGGCTGCATCTAACACCTGTCAGGACAGAGGCAGCAACAGCAGGATGTGGGAGTCCAATGAAACCAGCTGGAGCCAATGGAAAGTTTAGACCACAGCCCTTCATCTTTGAGTCTATTTGAATCCCCCCCACTCATGTCGGACTTCTTTTTTGTGAGTTAAGTCCTATGTGGGTGAAGCCGGTTGCTTTGGTTTTCCGTTTTCTAGGTGTCCTGCCTGGGAGAGCCAGTGGGGAATGAATTCTGGGCATTTAGGGAGGGCTGTGGTGGGGAGCAACCTCAAAGCTTTAGAAAGCACAGAGACCAAGGCAGCCGAGAAATAGGCCCAGACAAAATCCATGTATTTCTCATGGTGGCTGGTCCCTCTCTTATTCCATGGCCTTGGGCCTCCTGGGAGTCTCTGGACAAACGGTTTATCTACTTGGTTTCTAACTTGGGCTGGAGATTCAAGCCCACGCCGGTCTGGGTGCCCTTGAAAGAAAGGCCTTACCACCACCACCACCTCCAACAACAACAAATCAGCCATCAAAACCTCTGGAGCCACAGTTGTGCTCAGACACACTGGGGGTTGTCATGAGTTGTCGTCGACTGAAGGGGGACAGGTCCCGGTGGGCGCTGTAGGTGAGGTCCATGGCTGGGGCCTCCGTTGCCCCTCAAAGCACCCTCCGTTCTCAGTGGACTTGGTATTCACAGCACTGTCCGTCAGTGAATTGCCTCTTCTGATTGTAAAAGTTTCCCTTGTTAATAATAGAGGACAATAAAGGATGTCAAAAAAAACCCAAAACCCACTAGGACTAGTGTTCCGTTAACTCTTTTGTTCTTTTGCTCTGCGTGTGTGTTCCTGATTTACCGTTCCCCCTTCCATATGCAATCATCATTCCATACGTGTAGTTTTATGTCCTTATACCATAACCAGTTCCATACATCACTAAATATACCATATATACTTGAGAATATGCCGACCCGAATATCAGCTGAGGACCTAATTTTACCACAAAAACTGCATAAAAAATGTGCTGAGAAACTCGGCTTATACTCGAGTATATACTGTATGTTTAAAGCTGTCTTTGAATGATTATATGTTAATGGACTGCTTGACTATGTGATCTATAAGTGGTCTATATTTTACATGAATGATGCATTCCCAACCATCTTGCATAATTCAAGCTTTGCATAATTCAGGAGGATTATTCTTTTCATAAACAAATATTCTTCCTGTATTAATAGCAAGCACCACTGACATGCAAGCCACCAGCTGTGGTCTGCAATTCCTGTGAGAAACGGACACTTTTGAGATGACTCACGTGATCTCAAAATTGGCTGATAAATTTATTCACCCGAGGATTGCCATGCTTGCTGTGTGTTGGCCACTTGTGGAGGATTTTGTGGGAATCTCTGGCAATACGCTGGTGTTCTAATGGGATACGGTCTGATTGATCCATATTGTACATTAAAAGATCATAGCAGCCTCTGGAAAAGGATGGCATGCTGGGTAAAGTACAGGGGCAGCGGGAGAGACCCTTGGCAAGATGAACTGACACAGTGGTTACCACCCAAACGGAACAGCGATTGTGAGGATGGCACAAGTCTGGGTGGTGCTTTGTTCTGTTGGACACAAGGTTGCTGTGAGTTGGGAACAGACTCCGTGGCACACAACAATGACAACAACAACAAACCATGTGCTATAACTCACTGCCAGGGAGTTGACACCAAGTCATAGGGACCCTGGAGGACAGGGTAGAACTGCCCCGGTGGTTTCTGAGACTCTCACTCTTCACAGGCATAGAAAGCCCTGTCTTTCTCCTGCAGAGCAGCTGGTGGTTTCGAACTGCTGACCTTGCAGTTAGCAGCCCAACGTGCAGCCACAACATCACCAGGGCTCCTCAACAGCATGGGGTAGAGGAAGAAGAAGGAACAGCATTAGGGCAGGGCAGGGGGGATGGGAAGGGTCAGGGAGGCAGGTGGTCTGTAATGTGAGATATGGTGAAAAGGGGAAGGACGGAATTGGGGTCCTGATCGGTGGGGGTGGGGGGCGGGGAGCACGAAAGAACTAGAGGAAAGTTGTGTGTTTCATCGGTGCTACACTTCACCCTGATTGGCTCATCTCTTCCTTGTGACCCTTCTGGGAGGGGATGTACGATTGTCTACAGATGGGCTTTGGGTCGCCACTTCTCACCCCCACCCCCCCACTCACCTTGGTATGATTTTGTTCTGGGTCTCAGATGCCTGACACCTGATCCCATTGACACCTCATGATCGCACCGGCTGGTGTGCTTCTTGCACGTGGGCTTTGTTGCTTCTCAGCTAGATGGCTGCTTGTTTATCTTCAAGCCTTTAAGACCCCAGATGCTATATCTTTTGATAATCAGGCACCATCAGCTTTCTTCACCACATTTGCTTATGCACCTGCTTTGTCTTCAGGGATCGTGTAAAATTTAACACCTTATCATGTGTGCTTCTTTTGAACTCATTTTAAATTTGTTCTAGTTTGTATTATTTTCTGCTTTCTTTTAAATTAGACTATTCTGTTTTGTTATTGTTGTTGGGTTTTGGGGGCGTATATTTTTATTTGAAATTCAGGATAGGCCAATGGATAGAGACAGCAATTAGGTGAATAGTTTCCTAGAGTTGTGTCAGGGAAGGTTGAAGGGAAATGGGGAACTAATAATACGGACTACAAGAATGAAGATGTTCTAAAATGGATTGTGGTGGTAATTGCACAATTATTTTTAATACGTTTTCATAATTGAATATATAAGTGAATCATACATCAATAAAACGGTTTATAGAAAACCAAAAAGAAAAGAAAGACAGTGTTAAGAGGATGAAAAGGACAAGTGACAAATGGAAAGGAAATATTTTCAAGTCAGACATCAAGTCCAGGACAAGACTATTATCTCCAACACAGAAAGTACCCTCAACAGGGAGAGCACAATCCAATTGGGTAAGGGGCAAAATATATGAACAGGTATTCCACCAGAGAGGACCTGTCTGTGGCAGGTAAGCACAATTTTATCCCTGGTCACTAAAACCTCCAAACCAAACTCCCTGCCAGCAAGTTGATGCTGACTACTCACAGTGACCCTAAGGCACAGGGTAGAACTGCCCCCAGTGAGTTTCCAAGACTGTTATTCTCTACGGAAGTAGAAGGCCCGTCTTTTTACCAGGGGAGTGACTGGTGGTTTGTAGCCACTGATCTTGCGGTTCACAGCCCAACATGTAACCATGAAGCCACCAGGAGTCCTTTCCTTATCCCTTGGTATGGTAGTTACATAATCTGGTGTCGATTTGGGACTTGAGAGGATTAAGAGTGAAGAGGTGGAGTCTAGTCTGTCAATCGGGTCATAGTCAATGAGGCGTCGGTGTGGGTGTGGCCTTTGCCTGAGAATTCTGAGAACTCCTGTATTTTCCTCTTTGGAGGCAGGAGACACTTTCTCTCTTGGAAACCCTCTACTGACAAGACACATGGCACTATGTTGATAGACCCCATACCCCTGGGAATTGGAGGAGCCACTTGGAGACCCCTGACAGCGCTGAGATGCTCACAATGCCACTGGATCCACAAGACTTCCCACTCACTGGCCTGTGATCTTCCTGCATTCAGCATCATTGCATGGCTGCGTGAGTCAGAAGAGGACTTTATAGATTGGTATTGGACATATGGGCTAATATCAGACTTATGGATTTGATCTGGACTGGGCTGGGATGTTTTCTCAATATCCAATTGCTCTTATATATATAAAGCTCTTTCTTGAGTGTCTATGAATTTGTTTCTCTAGTCTACCTGGACTAACACACTAGGGAACCACATATTAAATCCACAGTGAGGTATCAGTACACACCTCCCAGAACAGCTAAAGTAAGAAACAGTGATAACAACAAATGCTAGAGAAGATGTAGTGAAACGGGACCCTGCATACATGATGGGTGGGGATGGTCTAAGTGTCTTTCATGGGCGAGTAGTTGACAAGTGGTGGTGCTTCCATGCCTTGCAATATGATTCAGAAATGAAAAGGAACTGACTATTGAAACAGGCAGCAACAAGGGTATTATAATGAATGAGAAGCATCAGGATAGAAAAATGAATACATCCTGCAACACTTCAGAAATCAGAATGTTACAGGGATGGCTGATGGCAGATGGATCCTGGCTGAAAGCAGAGAATGACAGAAAGATGTTTATCTGTGTTTTATTGACTGTAAAAAGGCATTTGACTAGTGTAGGATCACATTGGGAAGAATGAAATTTCAGAACTTTAAATGTGCCAACAAGGAACCTGTGCATAGAGCCAGTTGTTCAAACAGAACAAGGGGAGACTGGGTGGTTTAAGAAATATGTGTACCAGGGCCACATCCTTTCACCTATCTGAGTGCTCAGCAAAGACACCGAGGAGGTCTGGCTCTATCAGCCTCTCTCCAAGTGTCTTCTCCACAGGGATGCCTCGCAGGGAGTGAGTACAGAGAGAGTTTCCCACCTCGAAGGAGGAAATACAGGAATTCCCAGAATCCTCAGGAGAAGGCAATGTCCACACAGCGGCCTCATGGGCTATATCCTGATTGACAGGCTAGACTCCACCCCTTCACTCTTAATCCTCAAATTGACACCAGATTATGTAAGTACCACAGTGCCATTCGTTGTGCTTGTTACCCTTTGGGTAGTCTTAGTCCATCTATTAACTCTATCGATTCTTCAACTGGATCGTCAGCCCCAGAAGAGCAGGACAGGCCTGCATATTGTTCCTGGTTGTCCTCAGCACCAGGCTCTCTGCCCAGCAAGTGGTTCGGACTGACTCCATGAAGTCACGAATTCATTAGCAGAGCCCAAATTAGCACCCTGGTCTCCTGTCTCCTACTGCAACACATCTTCCACATGCCCCTCTGCTTTGCCTTCTAGGGTTTAATGAAAAAGACAGCTGCCTTCAGTTCCCATGAAAACCATCCATCCCAGAAGCTGGGTTGCAACCCATTTGACACTTGTCCTTCTGCTGACCGTAAAAGCGGTCCTGGTTCGTTTTGATCCCAGGATGCTTATTCTCTACCATTGACTGGGAGGCTTCTCCAATGCTCGCGGAGCCTTCCATTCCCCACCCGCCCCACCTTATTGCCTCCACCACCTGCTTGGTGTGTGGAGTAGGCTGCCCCTTGTTTGTTTTGAAGGTCATGTCTAAAATCCTGAGCCTGGCTGAATACCTTTCCTTTCTAGAAAAGTGCTGAAGGTGACTTCCGTGCAGTTTAAAGATGGACATGTGCTTTTCTTTCTCCTTTTTTCTTCAAAGACACTTTAAACTCTTTGGTCAACAGTTTTTCATCCTTCTCCTTTTGGCTGTCCGAGGTCAGGTACTATTTTTAGCCATTGTTCTCCTCAATGGGGTTCTTCTCAAAGCACCTGGCTACCGGGGCTGCGCTTTTATAAGATTACTTCAAGGGATAGTACACAGGTAGTCACATCTCATTCTCCTCCTTTTAAATAGGCGAAACCTTCCACAGATCATTGGCTTGTTGTTTGTCTAGTTATTCTTGAATAACTGGAGGGATAGGAAGCAAAACAAGTCGCTGTGGCTGCTTTGAGGGAATGTATTAGCAAGAATTCTCTCGGGGCAAGCACTGGGTACGTTTGAAAGAAGTACTTTGTTCAGACATTAGAAAACAGGTGAGCCCTTGCGTGACTCGGGCACGAATGGAATGGCCTGTGAATGGTAAGAGAAGGGATGCGTGGGTTGACGCAGGGTAGGGGATGAGGGAGCAGAAGTGATGGAAGAGGGAGAGTGGCCAGCAAGTTGGATAGAAGGTCATGTCCAAGATGCAACCCTTTCGCACAACCCCTTCCATCCTAGTGAGGCCCCGACAAAGTACGTGACACGTGTCGTCCCTTGTGCAAACTGGTGCAACCGAGTTGATGCAGGTTTTTGTTGCCTTGGGACTGCAGCAGAAATACCACAGTGGGTGGTTTCAAAGAATGTACACCCACTCTCTCAGAGTTTGGAAGGCTACAAGTTGGAATTCAGGGCACTAGCTCTCGCGAAGGCGCTTTCTCTCTCTGCCATGGGGAACAACCTGTCTGAGCATTCTGTGTTCCCTTGGTGTTTTGGTGATCTCCAAGTGGCATTACTTTTTCTCCCATTTGTGCGTATTTCTCTCTGCATTTAAGAGCCCCTGGTGGTGTTCGTGCAGCACAAAGCTGGGCCTTTCTGTTCCTGTAGAGTCGTGGTCTCGGAAACTCCCAGGGGCCGTTCTCCCCTGTCCTGTATGGTTGCCGTGGGTTGGAACTGACTCGATGGTGGTGAGTTTGGTTTTGGGTTTGGTGTCGCAGTGGGACGGTAATGGCAAGGCAGCAACCCTAACAATCCCCTGCCCCCCGCTGTTCCATGGGAGGAAGACAAGGCTCTCTGCTCCGGTGAAGATGGGCAGCCTCACAAACTCAGTGGCAGGTGGGCACCAGTCCTAGAGAGTGGCTGCGCGTCGAGATGGGCTTAAAGGTCTTGGAGGTTGAGTTTCGGCAGCATCTCCGCTACTCTTGAGGCCCTCAGCACGGACTGGATTGAGATCACACTCTCCCTGCACTGGCAGAGAATCGTTCACGAACAAACACAACCTTATTTCCGAATCGTATTGCATTCATAGGCTTACCGGGGAGACAATTCCATCCAAAATGCTGGGAAGACATGCTGTCAATCTGAAATCCGTGAGCCAATCAAACGTGAGCTGCAGGAACTCACAGAGATGCCATGTGCTGAGGGCAAACACTCAGGTCGGAAGCAGAGCTGCCCCCGACTCCCCAAACACCAAGCCCACTGCCATCAAGTCTATTGCAACTCATCGTGACCCTGTATAGGGTTTGAACCATTGACCTGCTGGTTCACAGTTCAATGCTTACTTGACAGTACCACCAAGGACCCCTAGAGTTGTCCCGGGTGGCATCAAATCTGTGCATGAAAAATATTCTTTGTGAATGACTTGTTGCAGTTATGGTTTGTGACTCAACCCTCTTTCTGAAATCACACTTCAAGACCCCACTCTGCTCTCTTCAAACACTCTTCTCTGGCAACCAATGTTATCAGGGGTGCCCTTCTCCTCTCACATTCCTAATGCCTTCTTCACTGTGAGGACATGATTCAGTACTAAAAAGTAATCCCTTGTGGTGATAGAGAGAAATTCCAAAACAAAACAGTTGCAGTTGCCTCGTGCGGACGTAAGAGAGATGAGATACTGTGAATGGCTCAGAGGACTGCAGACACGTGCCAACAGCAGAGAATCATCCTTGGTGGTCCTGGCAGAAGCAACAGGAATCATTTTCTGGGATTAGTAAATGGCAGCAGTCTTGTCAGTGGTGATCGTACATGGACAAAAGATCAAAGCTGGCAAGGGTGTAATTTTATCTGGATCCACCTTCAACACTCATGGAAGCAGCCATGCAAAAAATCAAATGACATACTGCCTTGGGCAAATCAGCCACACGAGATCTAGTTAACATTTCAAAGATTGGAGATGTCAGTCTGAGGACTAAGGTGAGCTTTCCCAAAGCCATGCTATTTTCAGTGGCCTCGTGTGCACGAAGGTTGGCCATGGAGTAAAGAAGACGGCAGAAGAGTCCCTGTGTTTGTGATAGGATGCTGGCGAAGACTATCGAAAGTATCGGGGACCGCCAAAAATCTGTCTGGGAAGAACACCCCCAGAATACCCCTTAGAAGGGAAGGTGATGAACTTTGGTCTCACACTGGGTATGTTGTCAGGAGACACCAGTTACTGGAAAAGGGCATCATGCTTGGGCCAAGTCGAGGCCCAGTGAACAAGAAGACCCTCAATGAGATGAATTAGCATCATGGCTGCAACCATGGGATCAAACATAACAATTGGGAGGCTCGTGCAAGACTGGGCACTGTTTGATGCCCAGTACGCAGGGACTGCTATGAGTCAGACCGGCCCAGTGGCACCAGGCAAGTTGTCATTGAGTTGAGTCTCACTCATGAGAACCCTCTGTGTGTCAGAGTGAAAATTGGTCTGTAGGATTTTCCGTGGATGGTTTTTTGGCACTAGAGAACCAGGCCTTTCTTCTGATGAGGCCCTGTGTGCAATCAAGCTTCCATCCTTCCAGGGAACAGTGAACATGGGAATCCTTTGCACCCCCAGGGAGTCCATACCACACCAAACTCACTGTTATGGAGTGGATTCCAACTCATAATGACCCTGTAGGACAGAGTAGAACTGACGGTCCCTCTGGATTTTTAAGCCAGTTCTCTTTATGGGATGAGGGAGTCTCCGTTTTCTCCTGTGGAGCAGCTTGTGGTTTTGAACTTCTGACCTTTCCGTGAGCACCCCAACACATCATCACTTTATCACCAGGGCTCCTTAGTCCAGTGTCATTTGGGTCACCCAAATCCGGACAGTGGTGCTGTGGGGTAGTCACTGAGTCACACCGACAGCATGAATTTGGACATTGGTTCCCGGGCTAGGGGGCCACTCTCTGGGGCATTCTGTACTATTAGGGTAAGTCAGAAAGTATTAGGTACTGAAAAAATCATTGAAACCTTTATGAGACAAAACTATCCAAACACGAAGCTCCATCGAGATCTATACCCTTCTCAATAGTGTTTCCATCTCTCTAAACATCCCTGAAGAATGTCGACCTTATGCCACATCGGGATGGTAGTGTTGGTGCCCTCCAGGGACTCCACTCATGTTCCTTTGAGTTTGGGGAACAATAGAACTATAAAGGGGCAAGATCAGGGCTGTGGGATGCACGGAGTAAGGTTTCCCAACAAAGTTCTCATAGGATAGTGTGTTAGTCTGGGTAGACTAGAAAAACAAATTCATGGACACTCATAGGTGTGTAACAGAGAACTTTACATCAAAGAGCAATTGTACCTTGAGAAAACATCCCAGCCCAGTCCAGTTCAAGTCCATAAGTCTAATATGACCCCATATGTCAATACTAGTCCATAAATACCTCTTCAGACTCATTCAGCCATCCAATGAGGCTGAATGCAAGAAGATCACAGGCCAGTGAGTGGAAAGTTTTATGGATCCAGTGGCGGTGGAAGCATCTCAGTGCTGGCATGGGATTCTACATGGCTCCTCCAGCTCCAGGGATCTGGCTGCATCAGTGTAGCTCCCTGTGCCTTGTCATCAGTCATGTCTCACAGGGAGTGTGTATGTGTCCCACCTCCAGTGAGCTATTTATCTCCTTAGTGCCTCCAAATGAGGTCATCAAGCTGCGACCTGATTGACAGGCTAAAGTCTACCCCTTCCTTCTTGAGAGTCTCAAGTTAGCAACAGATTATGTAACTATCACAGACAGTCCTTACTACACTTGAAAAAGTAACAGGAGTGTTGGCATGCTGGAAAGAAAAAATTCTTCTGCACAACCTACCTGGTCTTTTTCTTCCCAATATAGTTTTCAATTTTCTGAAGACTTCTTTCTAATTAGCTCCCATGATTGTCCTGGGTCCTTTGAGAAAATCCATCAAGACAACCCCCCACAAAAGACAGACATTATAACCTTCTGAGCCGACGTCTCTGCTGGATTGAACGGATTCAGCAGATCCCCTGGGAAGCCACTGAAGATCCCCTGAAGGCTTCCTAACAAGACTGGGACAAGCGTCTCACTGAGAGAACTTGTCTGCAGCTTCCACAGATCGCAGAGAGGTGTTTAAGCACGCGTCTCTGGGAACAAACCCATGTATCTATCAAGCAGAACCCTCGGAGAAAAACTTTTGACTTTCTAATTCTTTAAAAAAAATGTGTTTTATGCTTAAACCGGCCATGTTGAAAAGAAAACCACCAGATTTTGTTGTTGCAAAGAACAACACAGGCTATCGCTATTGTACACGAGGACCCTCTTGATGCCACATTCCCTGTGCACCCTCGATTATTCCCCTTGGATCAACTCCTACACTGGAGTGAAATGGAGTCAGCACACGTCACCTATACACCACATGGAACGGACTATCAAATCCCGACAGAGGTAGCTGTTTGGGGATTCTAAGGGGTAAATCACAGCCAGCAGAGTGTAGAAGATACCAGAAATCCCAGTGCTGCCAACCTGACAGAAGGTTTACCAGGACGTTCCAACCTGACCCTGGTGCAGCCAGAAGCTTGGAAGTGGGCACCGGGGTTCTGGGAAGATCCTTCCACTTCTGGCTGAGGAGCTGGAAAGGGAAGGCCCGACACTCAGCCTCAGTGTGAACATTCTCTCTGTTTAGCCTTCCTTGTTCTTCATCGCCTCTCACCCAGCCTTCCTGTGGCACGGAGCAGTGCCGGACTTGTGATCCCAAGAAGTTGAGACCGACCGCTATTCCCTTTTCACTACTGTCTTTCATCACTGGGCCCCTATCCAGGCCCAATCTTGGTAGCACGTGTCACAGCGGAATAATTATAGCTCCAGATTTCTGTCTAGAAGACTGGAAAGGCAGGGGGGATGGGGGTAGACCGAAAAGAAGGAGTAAAAAATGTTTGTGGAGGGTCAGGGGCAATCTCAGGGCAGTTGCTACACAAAGCTGTTATGAATAGTTGTTTGTGAGGTCCGAGACTCCCTCCACCCCATGTGCCATGCATGTCTGTGTCCGGTGGTCGCTGGCATTCTAAAGATGTAGAGGTAGACGATGCCTTCGATTCCAGCCTGGGTGGACCACATGGAGGATGGAGCTGAAGAGCTTTGCAAAGGTTTCAAACTCTTGACGACGTTGGCAACACAGCACACACACACACACACACACACACACACACACACACACACACCCTCCGATTGAGATCTGCCACCTGGATCTTGCCCGGTCACTGTACTTCGACTTCTGATGTCCTTCTACAAACGGTGTCTTTCAACTTTCTCCTGGGACTTAAACGAGATTCAGTCTTAAACATGGAATTTACAATGTCCAGGGTACAATCCCAAAGTCTTTGCCATTTCAAGAGCCATGAAAATTTTCACTTGCCTGGGGAAAGTCACTAACAGATGCCGATGCGGAGGACAGATGATCTGACAAGGACTTCAAAGCAGCCATTATAAAAAATGTGTAAATAAGCAATTTATGAACATGCTTGAATCAAATACAAAAATCTAGCAATCTCAGCAAAGGCTAGGGAACGTAAAACATTTGGCACATATTTTAGAATTGAAAATACAATCACCCGCATTAAAACAAAAGAAAAA
Source organism: Echinops telfairi (assembly GCF_000313985.2). Classification (NCBI taxonomy): domain Eukaryota; kingdom Metazoa; phylum Chordata; class Mammalia; order Afrosoricida; family Tenrecidae; genus Echinops; species Echinops telfairi. The sequence goes on along the minus strand of NW_022108124.1, from coordinate 18,006,028 downwards.
TCCCCATAAACTCACTAGGTCAGAGGTTCTCAACCTTCCTGATGCCGCGACCCTGTAATACAGTCCCTCATGTGGTGGTGACCCCCAACCATAAAATTATTTTCGTTGCTACTTCATCACTGTCATTTTGCTACTGTTATTTTGCTATGGTTATGAATCAGGTGACCCCCGTGAAAGGGTCCTTTGACCCCCAAAGGGCTCGCGACCCACAGGCTGAGAAATGCTGCACTACATGGCCGTAACAGCTGCATAGAGATCTTAGAGACAAGCCCTGGTGGACTTTCAGAGCACTAGGATTCATTGAATCTGAGCAACACAGAGAAAAGATTGGAAAAAGTGACCAGAGCTTCAGGAACCCATGAAGTAACAGCAAAAATGTCTATCAGAGCAGAACTCAATGAAACTGGACAAAAA